>NW_024340692.1:16064630-16399160 GCF_902729225.1 Pteropus medius
TGGAATTTTTTTCCTGATAGGCAGGCATATATACCAGGTAAAAGGAATTGCTATAAATTGTCCTTTGCAGTGATAAGGTATGGAGGAATGGAAAGCATTCTATATCATCCTGTGATTAGGTGTCAGTCTTGTGAGCCTATGCTTCTGGACTGTGAACTTCACAAGTGTTTTTCAGTTTTTCAGCTCCCTTAGATGGGACAGGATGGCCAGAACAGGCTGGATTTAGGTATTTCCCTTCTCCCAGGTCACTTGGGCTTTGATAATACCCAGCAGGTTAGGCTACTGTTAGCTAGTTTCTCCTGAGGATAGGTGTTATTAAGAAGAACAGACTGTAGTATTTCAAAATGGTTCCTTTCCCTTCCCCCTACCTGAAACCCAAAAGGATTTTTCTCAGTATTTACTATGGTAACCTGGTTAAGCTCCTAGAGCTAAATCTCACAATATTGTGGAGACCCCAAGTAGGTCCCCCCTGGAGTTTTTCACTCCACAAAGAGCCTCCAGGAATTCATCAATTACAGTTCAGGTTTTCCTCCTGGCACTTTGGCAGTTTCCACTCACGAGTCATCTTTCCATTTGCCTGTCTCTCCAACCTTGGGGGCAGTGGTTTGCCCCTACTATTACAGACGTTAGAAGAGTTGTTAATTTCTCAGTTGTCAATTTCTCAGCTTTTTACCTGTAGTTGGATGGAGTGGTGACTTCCTAGCTCCTTACACGCAGAACTGGAAACTGAATGTCTTCCTCTCTGTTCTGGGAACTGAGGAGGGCAGGAGGAGCAGAAGCTTGCACTGAGAAAATGATGCTCTTTGTCCTGACATGTTGAGTCTGTGGTTGGGGAGCATCGAAGTGGAGGTGGCCTGTAAGTGCTCGTGTGAGAGGCTAGGTCTGAAGGCAGAGATGGTCACCTACTAGACAGGAAATGGTTGAGCTGTTCTGGCTACACCATCCTTTTCAAGCATCAGAGTTATGCGATCTGGGACAGAGACTGCCTAGCATAGCTGACTAGGAATTGGAGAAGAGACAGGGACATCTGGCACCTCTCGGACTGGGCTTGCAGGAGGTGTTCCTATGCAGGGCATACTGCCTTTTCAGAAGGACACTTAGGCCCCTTCTGCCACCAGTGTCTCCATTTCTCGAGGTCAAGGAAGTAAGACCACAGTCTTTTACCTTTAACCCCCATCATTGCATTGTCTGTCACGGTTGACTCTTCTTACATGGTGTAATGTACCAGTATCACGGTATAATGGAAAAATCTCCAGAGTTGGAGTTAGATAAATCTCAGTTGAAACTGAAACTCTGTAACTCAGTTAATTCTACATTGTTTCATCTCAGATGTATTTTCTAAGCTGTAAAAATGGAAATAATATATTTCTCACAAGTTTGTGGTGAAAAAACTATGAAAAGCCTTTAGTAAATGTTGGTTACCTATCCCCAACTGCTCCATCCTCTTCCCCCCGGGCTGGTTTTAAGCCATGGCCACAAATTCTTTGACACTCTTCCCATTGAGAGGTGGAGTCTATGTCCCCTCTCCTTGAATCTGGGCAAGCTCGTGACTACTTCAACCAATAGAGTAGAGTGGAAGTGTCATTATGTGACTTCTGTGGCTAGGTCAAAAAAGATAATGCAGCTTTTGCCTCATTCACTGGAACACTTGTTCTCAGAGCCCTGAGCCTCCATGTGAGACATCTGACTATCAGAGGTTGTCATGCTGGAGAGCCCATGTGTAGATGCTCTGATGGACAACCACAGTTGAGCCCAGCCTTATGACCACCCAAAACAAGGCACCAGGCAAGTGAAAAAGCTGAATCAGACCTTTTGAACCAGCCCAACTGCCAGCTAAATACCACCAAATGATTTAAATTGGTGCCACAGAAAGATCACCCAGCCAAGCCCTGTCCAAATTTCTAACCCACAAAATTGTGAGGTATAATAAAATGATTGTGTTAAGCCATTAAGTTTGACTATAATCCAGCAATGGCTAACTTGAACGATCCCTTTTATCTTAACCGTTCCAATTCCCCGGCTTTTTCACCTGAAATTGCCAATCCTGAGTGAATTCTGATTTGAATCTTATTCTTACTCTTATCTCATTCTGTGAAATATGATTTGGGGGCCATTCGTTTGATCTCCCTGTGCCTCCCTCCATCTTTCCTTCAGTAAGAATTTCCTGAGCGTTTCTGTTGTGTTGGATGCTAGATTGAGCATGATCCCTTTTCTCTTGGCCAGGGATCAGCAAGCTTGTCGAAAAGACCAGACAGTTCATAATTTAGGCTTTGCAGACAATTACCCAACTCTGCCTTTGAACCACAAAAGCAGCCATAGATATAAAGGATAGGTATGGCTGTATTTCAATAAAGCTTCACTTACACAAATAGTTGACAGGTTAGATTCAGTCCACAGGCCAGTTTGCTGACCCCTGCTCTTGGTGCTTAACATGAAAACATATTATCACTGCAGGTTTCCCGCCAGGCAATGTCTGGCACAGGCCAGCACTATCTTGTAGCTAGAAAAGGAGCCTCCTAATTCAAATAGGACCTGGGACATATAGTGAGTCTTGGCTGACAAAAGGGTAGATATTCGGACCCAAAGATTGTGGTGCAAAAGCATGTAGTCCAGAAGCACAAACAAGGATGTCAAAGAGGCTGAGAAGAAGATGAGAGGCATAGAAAAAAAGTGAGAGATGAGGCGGAATGCTAGAGAACCTCATTTTCTAAAATCGAAAGAATGCTTCTTGGGCTCACTCATTTTTCTCTTCAAGGACTTGTGAGGACAAATCAGATAAGGTAAAATGGCTGTGAGCTCCCCAGATGCCTGCCAGGTGTTATTCAGGCATCATTTTTCCCTTTCAGAAAAATAGCTCCTTAAAGTAGATGTCTTCAGAACACAGTGTAAAACCTCTTCCCCTTCTTCCAACAGAGCTGGCATTCACAGGAGGGAACCAGAATAGCATGTAATGTTCTAACAGCTCTTCCAGCAGTGAGACTAAATACACATAAACTATTCTAAATTTGTATCTGCTGCGAACATGAACAGTGACACAGTGTCATTCTGCTATGAGGTTCATCTGGACAAATTATATGCAAAGAAGGGAGACGCACACTCTGTCACTTTCCTGACTTTTCCAATTTTAACATCATACCTTTGTGACTAAAAAATAAAAGTAAATAACTCTGGCTTCACTTTTAGTCTCCTTCATTTGGTAGCTCTGTCATGATGATAGTGAATGCAGATCGAGATAGAAACAGAAAATTTAGAAGAGATACAATGCAGGTTTTTCTGGTGATTTCAGTTTTGTATCTAAATCAGCTCAGCCTGTCTCAATTAAGGGGTTTATTGGAAGGCTACACAGAGGGGTAAAGAGGGCAAGACATTTTTCTCAGAGCAGCAAAGTCAGACAATCTGATGAAGAACTCATGAAGTAGGGGTAATGCTCCATCCAGAGGTCTGGGAACCTAAAAGCAAATGAGCCATGCGCCTGACTCAGCTTCTCCATCTACCTGCAGTCTTTCCCAGCTCTTCTCTCTGCTTCTTTTGCCTGGTGGCTTTGTCTTATTTTCTTACTATCTTCTTCCTTAGTGTCGTTTGGCTTATTCCTGTGCTGCCAAATGCTCTTTCTTTCTAGGTCTCATTAAAACTCCATATGAGAAAGAGTGTGATTAGGATAATCATAATCAGTCCCATTAAGCCTAGAACACACCCGTGGGAAGAACAATACAGGACAACTGGACAGCCTGTAAGTGATAACTTAGGATCAGTTATTCATCCTTGGTTCCATCATCTGGCGCTGAGGGTTGGGGATCAGGTAGTACAAAGACCAATGACTTAGCTTTCCTCAATGACTTCTGTCCTAACTAAGTTCAATACACTTAAGTCCCAGTGTCAAGTCATGGGTCCCAAGAGGCAATGCTTTAGGACTGACCTATCTTGCTCCCACTCTTGTCCTGTGTCCACCAGCTTCCTAACTCTGAATCCTCTCTTAATCATGACTTTACCCCTGGCCACTCATGCTGGTATTTGTCTCTCTGGCTTCTGACACTTCAGTATCTTTCAAAGACTTTGACTCGGCCATACTCTATCAACTCTTTCCATTTCGCATTGCCTCTGAAATAAATCCTGACCCAGTGGGCCCACTGGCAGCGAAGGGTACAGGCTAAGCTGCTATAACAAAAGACTCCAAAAGTATAGATGCTTAAATAGATATGAGCTTATATCTCTCAAGTAACAGTCTAGAGGTATGCGATCTATCTCATCTGCTACCATTAACACATAGCATCCCTCTCTGGATTAATGCCTTTGGACAGCCAGTAGAAAAGGTAGAAAGAGAAAAAGGGGAGTGCACACCCTTAGAAACTGTTCACATTACTCGTGCTCACATCCCACTGACAAATCCTAGTCACACGGCCCCACATATCTTCTAACAAGGCTGGAGAAGAGTAGCTAGATGGGCAGTCACGCTTGGCTCAAACTTGGAGGCTGTGGGGAATGGTTGGATCATTGAAAAAAATGAAGGAGAATAAATCCTGTGGAACAATTAGTGGGCTCAGCCACAGGGAACAACTTTTGGCACAAGCCCAGGGACAGATCCAGATTTTATGGGGCTTGAAGCTTATGTAACTCTTAGGGCTCTCTTTAAGAAAAAGAATGCAAATGGATAATGACAAAATTATAAATACAGGACCTTGGAAGGAGCCCAAGCCAGTGAGTAGTCAGAAATCTTAAGCTTCTTCAGCTTCATGGTTAAGCCACCTCTGCTCCGGTCCATTAATCAGGGTCCCAAACAAGTTCTCCCAACTCCTACAGAGGGCAGTTTGGACCATTTCTATGGGTGAATTGTCTAGACTTTCAATGCCAGTGCCAAAGGTGGTGGCAACATTTGGCTAAATGATAAGAAAACAAAACATGTCTGAAATTTCCTCTTCTTGATGCTTTTGCTATAGTCCCTACCTGTGCAATGCAGTTTGCTAGTGGGTTGTCCCCAGCAAGAGTTGAAAAATGCTCTGCCACTAATGGTATAACTGGATTATAGTCATAAAAACTGCTGCTGTGATTTCTCCTCGGGTACAATCTACTTCCCAGCTCCTGATTGGTGGAGACACCTCCTTATTTATGTGTAATTATTCTGTGCAGACAAGATACCATAAGAAGCCTGTTTGGCAGCTGCTCATGGAAACTCTTACTGTGTCTTCATTTTCATATCAGTAAGCATGCTGTAGGGGATGAAAAACAGACTGAGGACTATGGCATTATCCTGTACACAGTCAATCAAGACCA
The DNA here is from genome assembly GCF_902729225.1 of Pteropus medius. NCBI lineage: Eukaryota > Metazoa > Chordata > Mammalia > Chiroptera > Pteropodidae > Pteropus > Pteropus medius. Next base: position 16,069,899 of record NW_024340692.1, read on the forward strand.
GACTAATTAGATTGTCCAGGTGCTTGGATACTGTGGGACTGCATATTACATAAATATATAGATAAACATTCCCAGCCACGAGAACCAAAGAACTGCTCCAGAACACTGCAAAATGTCGTTAGAAAAATCTTCGATTCTCTTGCTTGCATGCTCTCCCCCTCTCACTCTCTCTCGCTCTTTCTCTCACTCTTTTAGGAAACATAATGAAACTTCAATACAATTGAAATGCTTGGACTTGTGTATTATGAATTAGTTTCATGGGGTACAGGACTAAACATCTGAAAATATACAAACCGGACGTTAGCTAAATCAAATATATAAATAGTAGTACATTAGGGGAAATAGTCAAGAACAGTTTTCTAAAAGGGATAATGATTGCTATTCATATATGTGTTCATGCCATCGCTCAACCATATTTAATGTCCCTGACTTTATAGCAGGTATATATTTTTAAGTCATGTTTTTCATTCACCAAAGCAATAGGCTGCTTCTGGGTATTGAGAAGCCCTGGGTCTAGCCATGGCTTGTATACAGGAAACCCTGCTCTTCAATGGTCTTAGGATACCCCCACTCCCTGAAGGTGAACACCAATATCCATGTGTCTAAGATCATTGTGACTTCGAGGGTTCTCTCCTGTGAATATGGACATCTGACTATTTGCCTGGTCGCTGCACTGGCATTTCCATTTATGTCTTAAATGGATATTCCTCAGAGTCCATCCTTAGTCCTTCTCCCCTCTTTTTTAATTTAACATTCATATGTTGATGGTTTTTCTTGCTTTATCCTCAACTCAAAACTCTGTTTCCTCCCTGAACTTTGAATAGATTGTGTGAGATATCTTTTCTTGGATGCAATATACTAGCACCACAATCACAAACATTTCCGAACATGAACTCATCCCATCCCACCACCACCAACCAATCTGTTCTTCTTCTCACGCTCCAGACCTCCGCCCGTGCCATCTCACCAGCATGGAAGCCGCTCTTGACTCCTCCCTCTCATTTTTTTTCACTCTCCACGTTCAGTCACCATTTGTGTTGTGCTGATGCCATGTCACTAATTTATTTCAAATCTGTCTACTGCTCATTCTCCTTTGCAGGGACTGTTAGCCAGAATCTCAGTCTCTTTAACCTACATTACTGAACAACTCCTTGTCTCCCTGCTTCCTGCTGTTAGGTTTATTTTTCTAAAGACACAGATCAGTTTTATTACTTCCTGATCTAAGACTGTTCACAACTTCTCACAACTTTTAGGATAAAGCCAAAGATCCTTAGTATGACATACAAAGCCCTTCAATCTTATCTCTTGCTTACCCGGTGGGTAAAATTAAGTTACATCAGAGGTCAGAAAAGTCAGTGCTTGCTTTGTTCTCTGGAATTTTTTCACTTGGCGGTCTCACCACCGCCAACAAGGTTTCTCTTACTCACCCCACTAAGTTTGGTATCTCTTTTCTGTGCTCTCCTTTCCCCTGTGTCTCCCTGTCCTGTGGTTTCTACCATACTGCGTGGGTACTACCTATTCTTATCTGAGTCCCCGACACTTAAAACGAGCCCCTGAAGGGACTCGTCCTGATCAGAAGTAGACACTGGGTCTTCCTTTTGTTGTCTGCATCTTAACATGGTATATAATGGTATATAACATGCTTATAATAAGCACTCAAGAAATATCTATTGAATGAGTGAATTTGGTAGAAGAGAATCAAGTATTAGATGGATGATTGGACTTGTGTATAATGACTGGAAATTTCTAGAAATTATGCATATAAAATTTACTGGGTGGATTCTACTCTACTGTTTAAGCTATCACTTTCCATACTTCCAAGTCCAAGTTTCTTATCCCTTAAATGATAACTGTTTGATGAGCACCTACTATGTGTCAGAAACTGCACAATGCACCAAGGAAGTCTAGGATGTAAAATTTTCTGTTGCATTAACTCTTCCTCAAGAATCTCACAGTCCAGCTTAGAGACATGGTTAATAACAATTATATTACACTGGGACAATTGCTATTAATATCATATAAATGATATGGGAAGTCAAATGAAGGAACACCTTATTTTTCAGAGAAGGAAATAAGGAAAACATAATATTTGAATATTGAAGACTGGGCTGGTGCTTATCAGAATGATAAGATATTGAGCATGGGGAGTACATTACAGAGGAAAAGATCAGCCCCTAGATCAGGTGGTGACTGAATACCAGGGATAGAGGTTGGAGAGCTCAGCTGGACAAAATCACGAAGGGCAAAGCCAGTCATGTCAAGAGATTTGGATTTTGCCTTACAGGAGATGAGGAACCATTGAATGGTTTTAAACAAGTTTCATTCAATTTGCAATACTGAGGAATAACTTGGGTGCCTTTATGTAGGGTTTTAGAAGGGCAAGAAAGAGGAGGCAGCAAGAACAACTGTTGAAGACAATTGCAGTGTTCCTGCCTAGAGATTATGGAGGCAGCATATGCTAGTGGTTATGCATGTAGACTCTTGCATTCAAACCCTAGCTCTGTTGGTTACTAGCAAGAGCAAGTTACTCAACTTCTCTGTGCCTCGGTGTCCTCATTTAAAAATGGTTTTTTAAATAATAACAAATGATGAGATAGCTGTGTAGGTTTAAATGGAAATTTATACAAAGTGCTTAGAACAGTGCTCATCCACAAGTAAAAAAGTATTTATTCTTTTTATTCTTTGAGGGCCTGAACCAGAGAAGAGAACATAGGGCAGAGGAGACCATTTCAAAAAAATATTCAGCAAATAGAATTGAAAGCATTTGGAGTATAACAAGATGAGGGGGTGAAGAAGATGGGTAAGTCAAGGATGATAGCCAGGTTTCTGGCTTGAGCAACTGGGTGAGTGATGGCATTCTTCACAGGAGAAAGCACAGAGATTTTTGGAAGGTCAGGGGTCATTAGTGAGTTTGATTTTGAAAATGTTGAATCTGACTTCCTTGCAGCACATTCAGGAGGACTTGTTCAGCAGGCTGTTGGGAATATTGATCTGGAGCTCTGTGGAGCAATCCCCAGGCTGAAGATGGAAATTTGTGTCCTATCAGCACCCAGGTAGGGATTGAGGCCATGAAATTGTGTGGCCAGATGGCTTAAGGAGACTGAGAAGGGGGTTGAGGGCAGAGCTCTGAGGGACGTTGACACCAAAGCAGTAGCTGGAGGAAGCGGTCCCAGCAAAGAAAGCCAAGCAAGACAAAATAGAGGAACAAGAAGAGAATCACAGCAGAATAAATTAAAGAATAGATAAGGCCACCTGTTGCTTAGCAATGGCATGAACAGTAGGTGTCTGATAATACACTGTACCAGAGCAGTGGCTTAAAATTCCAAATTCCGTGAAAATCTTTATTTGTCTATAACTTGTTTTGTTGAGTCCAGCTTCAAATCTTTGAAACTTGTGATTTGTAAAGTTTGCATGGATAGTTTGGATCCCAGAAGCAAAACAAATCTGTGATATTGTAGCTGCAACACTTGAAATTTTCTATTTCAGGAGACAGACTGTAGGTAATTCAGTTTTCTAACACTCATTGTTTGTTAAATCAAGAGCTAAAACATCTACAAGGATTAAATCTTTGACAGGGCAATTATACAAGTGATGGGGAAAGAGCCATGTGATTCTTTGGTTGGCCTTTTAGGTAGCTCAGGAATTCAGAACAAATTCCCTGGTGCGATTCATTTGGACTAACTCCTAGTCTGTCATATATGGGTTGTGGGGGCAGGTGAAGATCAGTAGGTAATACTTGCTCATGAGGAAATCAGTGAGCATTATCCCATAGAAGTCTCATAATTAGAAATTATCCTACTGAGGGTCTAACAGAATCAAAAATACTCCATAGAGAAATGCATCTACCAAGAAATTTAAGGTTTTAAGAAATTCCAGTTCATTGTTAGAGCTTGCAGTGTTAACCTCTGTGTGTAATTCTGACTTTCATTTACTCATCATGTATGCATTGGACTACTATTTTTGCCAGGCACTATTGCAAAATGCAGAAAACACAATGGCATTCAAGGCAGATACACCCATGCCTTCACAGAGCTCACACTAATGCAGAGACAAAACTCTAAAAGCAATCTGAAACAATAAACAAAAATGTTTTTAGTTTGTAATAAATGCTGTGATGGAAAGAAGGGACTGAGCAGGAGGATTACTTTAGTTAGGATGGTTGAACTAGGGCCTCTCTTAGAAGGTGACATTCAAACTGAGCATAGAGATAAGAAGGAACTAAGCCTGGAAAGAGTAAAGCATTCCAGGAAGTAATAGCACATACACAAGCCTGTTGAGCAATTCAATGAAAAGACCAGTGCGCCTGGTATTTAGCAAATGGGATTGGTGGGTGAGAGCTTCACAAAGGATTATGGTAAAGATTTGAATGTTTCCCTAAATGCCCTGCGGGGGGGGCTTACATGCGAAGGAATGTGGCTTGATGTTTTAATAAGTTCCACCCAGGACCTGGGTGAAAAGTTGCAGCTGTCCATATCCCACATCACAGGCTATAATGGCATAGTTGCCATTACAAGGGTCAAGATTCTTTCGGCATTTCCCACATTTGTGACAAGTGGTTATAAATCTAAATAACAGCTAAGGGCACTATGCACTCCTTTGGAGCCCTGTAACACTTCCTACCTTATGTTGGGGAGATGTTTACTCCTGCTCTTGACAGGTTCAGGTGGCGGATTTGATTAGTCTGAAGGAGATCTTCTCTGACCTCACACGTGACGTGATGTTTAAGTCAGGAAGGCTGGGTCTCTATCAACCCACATAAGAAAGGTTCACATTCAAAAGTAGCATCAAAAAACTGGGGTGGTGCTAACAGTCCTGTAAACAAGATTTTGAGAAAGTAAATGGGTTTTAAAAGAATGTAGAGTTCTCTGCCACTTAGTGACAAATATGTTTGTTGTTTCAGCATATAGCTTAACAGAAAGTGCTAGCTGGCTGGCTGAATGAGTGAATAAACTTGACATATTTTGGGAGGCAGCCTGGTGTAATGGAAGGCAGTTTGACTCTAGAGGCAGCCAGACTTTTCGCCACACTGGGTTTCTGAGACGCTCTGCTTTTGCATCTGTAGTGCAGATGCCTCTCTGGGAGGCTGGATGAAGATCGCAGATAATGCACTGAAGCATCTGGCATGGTAATTAGCATTGTTAATTTGGTTACTATTTTTATTGTCATTATCTGAGTCTCCTTACTTGGTGCCTTTGTCTCTCATTCATGTTCTAAATCATCCAATTGGGCTTTCATCCTATTCCTTTTAGTTGCCAGCTGGTCATCTCCTATGCTGGGTTGTTTCATCTCTGCCAATCCCTGCTCTCCCTCCACCCAACCCACAAATCTACCCTCATCCTTCAGACCCTCCAACTTCTCTGCCATTCTTCCAAATAAGCCAGATTACTTGACAATTCCTTCCAGTCTAGAACCCTCTTTCCTTCTTTCTCTACCTTCTCATCTATCAAGACTGGATGACATTTGAGAGGCAGTAAATTGAGGCCCAACATTTGAATCTTGAATGAAAACAAAGAAGCAAACCCACTGAAGCCTCATTCCCCATCCTATTTACCAAAGGTAGTGCTGGAAGTCTCTGGTTACCCAAGATATTGTCACAGCCAGTGTCTCCCCACATAGAGTCATCAGATTTGACTATTTTTCCTATCATTCCTCAGCAAGCCATGTTTCAGAGCCCAGAGTTAGAGGAGAAAAAAATATTGCTTCTGGGAAATAGGAGGGAATCTCTTGTTCCTGTCGGGGAAATATGATTCAATGAGTCACACCCTTTGTTAATCTGAGATACTTCAATAGAAAATGGACTTAGTGCACCTCACCTGCTCACAATAAACCAATGGGTGTGAAGCTTTAAGAGCCTAAGGCACTTATAGTTTGTAAAAACTAAAGCGCTCAGTCAAATAAGAAACGTCTTACATTGGATTATTAAGTTTATGAATGAGGCCGAAGAGAAAGGAAAGGAATCCCCTAGATAGCAGTGTAAACAGGAAGCCCTCTTTCCTCTCTATCTCAGGATCCCTGGAGCTCTATAGAAGTGATTCTCCGTGTGTTATCTCTTTGTGACAAAAGATTTATAACTCATCCAGTAAACAAATTCCTTAAAAAAAAAAAAAAAATAGAAGTGGGAACCAAGCCAATAACAGGGAAATTAAGTAACAGTAAGTATACTGAGTATTTAACAGAGACCTCAAGCCCTCTTCACCCATCAGCCTTCCAGAATATTATTGGTCAGACATTTACCCTGCAGACAGAAGATTTTAAGCCTCTTCTAATGAGGAATCTGGCCAGCTCAGGAGTAATCTGGCTAAGCTACTAGCATCAAAGTCCCCCCAAAAGCCTATCCAGATCACCCTAAAGGGGTTATCAGAGTTAACAAGCACTACCCCTACTCACAGATAATCCAATTAGCATTTTAGCTCTCTTGTTTTTCATCATGAGCAGACAACAAAGATCACCAGACAACCTAGGAAAGGCCCCAATGACCAAAATGAACAAATAAAAACAGAACCAGAAAGAAACAGGCTCTTCAAGGGGAAGAAGCTTCATCTCCATAAACTATAATGCTATCTGCAGAGAGATAGACAATATAGCATCCATGAAATCGGGACAGGATGCTATCATTAAAAAAAAAAAAAAATTAAAAAACAAAAAGAGCTTTTGGGAAAAGAGCTTTTCATAGCAGCAATAAAAATAATTCAAAAGACGGGTTAGAAGATAAAGCTGAGAAAATCTCCCAGACAGTAGAGTAAAATGACGAAAAAAAAGATAAAATAAAGGAGCATTCCAGAAAGTTCAACATTTAAATGAAAGAATTTTGTGAATGAGGGGTTAAAAAAAATTGAGGGGGGAGGGGGCAAGGTTAAAATCACTGATGAAATATTCAATAAAAATTTCCAGAACTGAAAGGATAGGCTGCCCAATTCAAAGGACTCACAGCATAACTAATGAGAATAGACCCACACAAATGCACATCATTATAACTTTCCCAAAACAGTGGCCGCAAACATAAGATCTTAAAAGCATTCAAAGAGAAAGACAAATTGGTCACCCACAGATAAGCAACAGTCAGCATAGGTTTAGGCAGCAACACTGGAATTCTCAACAGCAACGCTGGAATCAAGAAGATATGGAGCCATACCTCCAAAATTCTGAAGAAAAATGATTCTGCCCTAGAATTTCATACTCAACCAAACTATCTTTGTGCATGAGGGTAGCATAAGGATCTTTTCTGGAATGCACCATTTGAAAAAGTTTACTTCCCATGCACGCCCCCATCGAAAGAAGGGGTATACCTAGGGAAAAAAAAAAAAGATACGGAAAAGGTGAGATATAGGAAACAGGAGGCCCAACACAGCAAATAGGTGAAAGCTCTCCCAAGGAGATTTTCAGAGGGAGAGCTCAAGGTAACAGCTCTGCAGCAGATGTAGAGGGCTACCAGTCCAGACAGAGCAATTTGGCACGAAAAAAGAGCTGTCATCATCGAGATGCTTGCTGCCACTGTCTTCCCATTAACTAAAGGCAACATGTCTGGATCGAACTGGCCTCGGTTCTTATCTGCGCTTGGCCTATCTCCCCTTCTTGGATCAGCAGGGACACTTATCACTGCCCTGCCTCATGGATGTTATAGCCTTGCCTTATTATTTTTTTCCGTTTTTTGTAATTGTCATGAAATATACATAACATTAAATTTATTAAAAATTTAAGTATCTTCAAGCATATAATTCATTGGTAAGTTCAGTCACAGTGTTGTGCAACCAATCTCCAAAATTCTTTTCAACTTGCAAAACTGAAACTCTATACCCATTGAACAACTCCATTCCCCCCTCTCCCAGCCCTGGAACCATCCTTCTACTTTCTATTCCTACGAATTCGAAGTGGAATTATATAATATTTGTCTTTTATGACTGGCTTATTTTACTTAGCATAATATTCTTAAGGCTTAACCATGTTGTAGCATGTGTCAATTTCACTCCTTTTATAGGCTGAATGTACACTGTCTGTATATACTACACTTTTTTTCATTCATCCATTGATGAACACTTGGGTGCTTCCACCTTTTGGCTTTTGTGAACAATGCTGCTGTGAACATGGGTACACAAATATCTCTCCGAGACCCTGCTTTCAATTTTTTTGAGTATATACCCAGAAATGGAATTGCTGGATCATACGGTAATTTTATTTTTTTCCCAGCTTTTTTGAGATCTAATTGACATATAATATTGTGTAAGTTTAAGGAGTACAACCTGTCGATTTGATACACTTATATATTGCAAAATGACTACTACTGTAAGTGTGAGCTAACATCATGTCTCATAATTACCATTTACTTTTTATAATGAGAAACTTTAAGATCTATTAGCAACTTTCAAGTATGAAACATAGTATTTGTAACTATAATCATTATGCTTACATTAGATCCCCAGAACTTATTCATCTTATAACTGGAAGTGTGTACCTTTTGGCAAATCTCTCCCCTTTTCTGCCACCATTCTGGTCTCCATTTCAGTGTGTTCAGATTTTTTTTAGATTCCACATATAAGCAAGATCATATAGTATTTGTCTTTCTCTGTCTGATTTATTTCACTTAGCATAGTGCACTCAAGGTCCATCCATGTTGTCATAAAAGGCAGAATGTCCTTCTCTCTCACGGCTGAATAATCTTCCATTGTGTGTGTATGTGTCTGTGTGTGTCTGTGTGTGCATATATCAACCACATCTTCTCTATCCATTCATCCACTGGAAGGCACTTAGGTTCTTTCTTAATTTTAGCTATTGAAAATAATGCTGCAGTGAACATGGGAGTGCAGATATCTCTTCAAGATCCTGTTTTCATTTCCTCACTTATTCAAAAGTGCGATTGCTAGATCATATGGTAGTTCTCTTTTTAATTTTTTGAGAAACCCCCATGCTCTTTCCACAGTGGCTGCATTAATTTACAATCCCACCAGCAGTGCACATGGGTTCCAAGTTCTCCACATCTTTGCCAACACTTGTTATTTTCTGTTTGTTTTTGTTTTTGTTTTTGTTTTTATAGTAGCCATCCTAATGTGTGTGAGGTGGTATCTCATCATGGTTTACCCTATTCTTGAGAGCTGGGGGAACTCATGGCAAACTCAGAAGACACGGATTGGAGAACACAACCATTGACTACATTTCTGTTAGATATCTAGTGTCTACCATTCTCCAGCACTGCCAGATGCCCTGAGTTCACACAAAACGTCGATTTGTCAAATGGGACTATGAAAATCCTAGGTCTTAGCAGCAAACTTTACTAATGATTCAAAGGGTACAGGCAAGAAACAAGCACAAACAGAACATTCTTTTCCTGGAGGGTCCTAAAACCAGCAGCTTCCAAAAAACCAGCAGCTTTCTCCTGCATTGGGGCACATTTTGGTGTCCCATTAACAGATGAATTTTGAACCATGTGTACAATATCTCTCAAAGGAGGCTGTGTCTGTTGTGGGGCCTCTTGGTTTTCTAAGTCATCAATTATACAGGTAGGACATGCTTTCCTGAGTACCCTGTTCCCCCACCACTCACTCCCCCAAACACCCCCACCCCCCACTTCTTCAGCCAACCATACTCCTTAATGTATAAATTCCATGTTTATTTACAATGACCAACCTAAGGATTACAGGGAGGCCTGGCTAAGCCACCCCCATCAGGGAAAGGGTGAGTTACGGACCTGTGTTAACCCTTTTTCTCTTGCTTCATTTCCCAGGATTCAGATGTGGCCTTGCTCAGTGACTTCCCTAGAAGAAACTCCCATACACAGGGAAGCTAAAGGCAGACTCTGGCTTCAGGTCTGTTCAGCTTATCTTTTCCTGAAGGTCTTCGTCTAATAGAGGTCAGATCACCCTGTCTTTACACAGCTAGGTTTGTGCTTGCTATGTGGTATTTTAAAACTAGAACATATTTTGCTTAGATACATACATATAAGTAGGAAATCTGTAAAGAGCTGCAAGGAACTGATTAATCTAAAAGTAAGGTAAATGTTTACTTTGAGATAGGAGGGAGGGGTTGTGATTAGGGAAGAATGCACAGGAGTCTTCTAAAGTGCTGGTAAAGGTCTATTTCTTATCCAAGATAGCGGGTACATGAATCTTTGCTACTTTTCAAACTGTACAATTTTATATGCTTCTAGATATATGATACATTTTACAAAAAAACAAAACCCACATAATTTAATAAATTATAATATTCTGGAGTTATCTCAGTAGTTAAAAGACATACCAGTAAATTAGTATGGAAGCAAGCCCATCATTTTAACCTTCATGTTCTGTGGCATATTCCAAAAAGTCAGCATAGGATTGTGGGGTAGTAAAGGAAAAAAAATCCGAACTTAGGACAAGGCTGGGCCGTGGGATCCTGACATTCTGCCTTCCCTCCATAGCTGTGCTTTGCTGTACAAATAAGTCACTCACTCTCTCTGATCATCAGTTTCCTCATCTATAAAACAGGATACTAAAACTTGCCTGCCCATCTGCCAGCATTGTGGCGAGGAAGCAAATGAAAATAAATATGCATGTGCTTTAGTCTCAGAGTTTTATTCTCTTACACTGAGCATTTACTGAGCATTTAATGCTAGTAAATGGGTCCTGTGGCAGGCATTGGAGATACAACAGGGAATAAGGAATGAGGCTCAGCTGCTGCCTCCATAGAACTTAAAGACTGACAGGATAGTAAATATAGGCTCTACAGAGGCCATATGGGGAAAAGCGGAAGGAACAATGCGAGCACAGAGAAGGGATCTCTACCTATTAATTACTATCTGAAAATAAAACTACCATATATTAAATGTATGTGAGATATGTATATAATTTTAAGGGAATTTTAATGGCTTAGGGCTTAAATAGGAGGCTATAGAAATTCTGTCTTGCAAAATAGGGATAAAGGATCAGTCTTGCCCTTCTCTTGCTTCTTACCTCTACACCTCCTTCACCCTCACCTCAATTACAGTACTTTTCATTGTAGTGCAATTTTTCATGTGTTCGTCTCTTTCACTAGATCATGGCATCAGGAGGGGAGGACTCTGTCATATTCTTCTTTGTATCAGAAATGCTTGGCACATGCACCGCTATATTTCCTAAGGACAGAGAATCCAGTCAAAAGGCCCCTTTACCATAGCCTTTCCCTTACCTCCAGCCCCTCTCTGCCTCTTAGCCTCTTGTACCACTGTCCCTTGCTCAGTACACTCCAGACACTCGGACCCCCTTCCTGTTCCTCAGTTATGCCCAGCTTATTCTCACTTGGGACTTTCGCACTTGCTGTTGACCCTTCCTGGAGCGCCCTCTTCTCAGTTTGTTCTTGTCACTCAAATCTCAGCTTAAATGTTCCCTCTTTGAAGAGCTCCTCCACAACCATAGTGTCTAATGCCACCCCTTTCTCTATTTTCCCATCTGTCTCTCTGTCCTACTACCTTCATTTCCTCCAAAGCATTTTCACTACTTGAAAGTAACTTGTTTATTTGTTTATTTGTTGTCTATCTCCTTCATTAGAGTAGGGATCTTCATTTTTTTCTCAGCTATATCTGCAGTTGCTAAATTAGTGCCTGGCATATATAGTAGTTGCTCAATAAAGTCATTGAATGAGTGAATTAATGGACAGTTACTCTATAAGTATTTCTATAATTGAGATGGATAACTGCCTCCTGAAGAATTTTTTAATGAACAAAATTGACTCAAGGTTAGTAGAATATAGCACCTGACACATAGCAGACACTCAATAAATATTTGTCCAATGAATGAATATACAGAATATATAAAGAGCTCTTGCAAATCAATTTTTAAAAACGTCACAAACCAATATACAAACTGTCAAAGGAAAAACTTCTAGAGCTACTGGATTTAGCAATATTGCGGGATTCAAGGTCAATATACAAAAATTAATTCTCTTTCTATATACTAGCAATCACAACTGAAAAGCAACAGTTTTTAAAGTACCACTTACAAATTGCACCACAAAAAATAATACTTAGGTATAAGTCTAACAAAAGATGTGCAGAATCTATATGGTGAAAACTGGAAAACACAGGTTAAAGAAACAATGAACTAAATATACCAAAAGACACATACTGTGTTCATTGTTAAAATGTCAGTTCTCCCCAAATTAATCTACAAATTTAACACAATTCTAATCAAAATCCCTGCAGGATTTTTTTTATAGATATCAACAAGCTGATTCTAAAACTGATATGAGATGGCAAAGGAATTAGGATAGTCAATATAGTTTTGAAAAAGAGGAGCGAATTTGAGTCATCATACCACCAGATTTCAAAAATTACAATAAAGCTTCAAGAGTCAAGACAGGGTGGTATTGAAAAAGGGTAGACATATAGATCAATAAAACAGAACAGAGAGCCCAGAAATTGACCCACACATATATGGCAATTGATTTTCAACAAAGATGCAAAGGCAATAGAGAAAGATAGTCTTTTCAATAGTTCTGGAACAACTGTCATCTACATACAAAAACTAAAAAAACAAAAACCAACCTTGACCTACATCCTATATTATATACAAAAATTAATGAAAATGCATAATAGGCCTAATTTTAAAATATAAAACTTCTAGAAGATTACATAGGAAGAAAAGTCCTTATAACCTTGGGTTAACAAAAGATCTCTTTGCTATGTTGCCAGAAACATGATCCATAAAAGAACAAACTGATGAATCTGGCTCCATCAACATTAATAACTTCTTTATAAAAGACACTTCGGAAAAATTAAAAGACAGACTGGGAGAAAATATTTGCAAATTGCATGTCCAAAGAAGGACTTGTATCCATGATGTAGAAAGAGCTCATAAAGTTCAATAATAAGAAACAAAACCCAATTTTTAAAACGGCCAGAAGATTCGAACAGATACTTTATCAAAGAGGATATATGAATGAAAAATAACTGTATGAAAAGATGCTTCTCACCATTTTTCATCATGGAAATGTAAATTAAAATACAATGAAATATAATTTTATATCCACCAGATTGTAAATATAAATGACGATTCCAAGTGATATGGAAGATGTAGGGAATCTGGAACTCTCCTGGCCTATTGATAGGGGAGTAAAGTGGAATGATTTTTTTTCTTTGTATGGGGAGAGAGAGGAAGAGAGAGTGAGCGAAAGGGAGAGAGAAGGAGTGAGAGGGAGAAAGAGGAAGCAAGGGAGGGGGGAAGAGAGAGAGACAGAGGAAGAGGGTAGAATTTGAGACTGGAATGATTTCTTTATTGTGTAATTGGCATAATCTAGTTAGGTTGAAGATTTTCATAAACCAAATGACCCAGCAATTTCACTCCTAGATAGATTGAGAAAATCTCTCAAACGTGCACAAAGAAAGAAATGCTGCAAGAATGTTAGATACAGCATTTTGTAGTGATGGGGGGAAATGCAGAAACTGTCCATCAACAGAATAGATAAACTGTGGTTCGTTCATACAATGGCATACAGTACAGCAGGGATTACCAAACTGTAGCCCATGGGCTAAATCCAGCCCAATGCCTATTTGTGTAAGTACACCTTTATTGAAACTGAGCTGCCTCATTCTTTGACAGATTGTCTATGGCTGCTTCTATGCTACAATAGCATCATTAAGTAGTTGCAACAGAGACTGTATAGTCCACGAAGCCTAAAATTTTGACCATTTGGCTTTTTCAAGAAAAGTTCACTGATGCTTGCTGTACAGTATCACAAAGAAATGGATCAGAGGTACATATATCATATCAGTCAGGGGTCAACCAGAGACATAGAACCAGTGAGAGATATATAGTAAGAGGTTCATGTTGAGGAATTGGCTTAAAGATTGTGGGCCTGGATAGGCAAGTCCGAAATCCACCGGGCAGGCTGTCAGGAAGGGTAGGCTGGAACTGTCAGGCGCATGCTGAAGCTGCTGTCCAACATCACAATTTCTTTCTTCAGAGAAGCCTCAACTCTGCTTTTAATGCCTTCCAACTGGTTGAATCAGATCCATCCAAATAATTTTAGATAATTTCCTTTACTTAAAGTCAACTGATTATGGACTTAAATCACTTCTACAAAATACTTTCACGGCGACACCTAGATCAGAGTTTCACTGAACAACTGGGACTGTAGCCTAGCCAAATTGACATATAAAACTGACCACCACATGTATCAGCAAAGACAGATCTTGTAAATATAATGCTGAACAACAACAACAAAAAGTTGCAAAACAGTGTGTGAGGTGTGGTAACCTTTATATTAAGGCTGAAAACAAGTAAAATAATTTAACAAACTTGATGGACACGTGGATATATAAAACCATGTGGAGGAATGATAAATGGCTACTTTGTGATACTGATGCCCCTGGGAAAGAAGAAAAAATTACAATAAAGCTCCAATAGTCAAGACAGGGTGGTATTGAAAAAGGGTAGACATATAAATCAATAGAACAGAACAGAGAGCAAGGGACTCCAAAGCAAGTGAGACATGCAAAAAAATTTTTTAAGCTTGACTCTGATATTACAATTGTTTATTGTATTACAGTTAATACTTGTAGGCATGTTTGCAATCTTTCACGATATCTTTTTTTACTCATAATGATTGCCCTCCTTGAACAAGCCTAAAAAGCATCTTCATGCTGAGCAGTCAACTTTGAATGAGAGCCACATGGATAGGACCAGAAAGTAGAAGCTTCTTTTTTTTCTTTTTTCTTCCCCCCTCCGCCAAATGCCAAACAGCACTTTAGTGGCTGCTTCAGGGTTCTTTTTTTTCATGGATCAGTGTTTCAGGAAATGAGCTCCACCTCCTGGGAGCAGAGCCTGGAAAATCACAGTGTCCACTGTGCTCCAGCCTGTGCCCAGTGGAGAGCATGGAGCAGGGTATGAGTCATTCTTACTAGAGCCCTGACCTTTGCCGACCTCGAGTTGTCAAGGTCTATAGCTAAACAGAACTCCTGACTTAAGGAGCTAGAGATAAAGAGGTGGGTGGCCAGTCACACGGCACATCGCCACTGATGGAACAAGATTTGTCAACCCTCCCAGATTTTCACCAGGGCCTGTCTATGCATTCACACACTAAGGGACACAACACTGAGAGTTCTTTCTGAAGAACGTCAGATGTCTTCTGATTTATGAAGTGTTTTTACACAGATCCAGAGATTACAACATGTCACGTGCCTACAGAAAGAGATAGATTGACATTCCATATGGCAAATGAACATAAGCCTTTTAAAAGGCTTAAATTAACTTTTTAATTAACTTTTTTTACAATTAAAAAGAATATATAATCTTTATAAAAACTTTGAATATCTAAAAAGCTAGACAGAAGATAACAAAGGTCTCCCAAGAATCCCACTACCCAAATTTATTGGTGGTTTTATTCCAGTATTTTTTTGTCATATATACATATGTTTGTCCTATAGTTAGTTCATCTTTTCAGCAATGGATATTGAGCCCATACCACATGCCAGGCTTTATTCTAGGTGATAGAAATATATAAAAATGAACAAAGCAATCAGGATCCCTACCATTACGGAGCTAGGAATGAGGTAGGGTAAACCAAACACAGAAAAGCAAAGGCATAAATGCACAAGAGAAATTCAGATAATATGTGGTATATAATGAAAAAAGCAATATCTAACAATACTGAAGACTTGTGCTGTTCTAAACTCTTTACCTCATATATGTGAATACATTGAGTAAAACTGGCATGGATGCAAGTGCATGCGTGCGTGCGTGTGCGTGTGTGTGTGTGTGTTTTAGAGGGAAAGTGGGTACCATAAATCTTTCAGTATAACAGTCAAGAAAGGCCTCTAGCAGAAGTATGGTCCACATGAACAGAAGAAGACAGCTAGGGGAAGATTCAGGTTAAGAACTTTCCTGGCCAGGGGAACAGCAAATTTAAATTCCCTGTGCATGACATAGTTTAGCATGTTCATGAAACAGAAAGAAATGGACAAGTATGGCTGGAACTTTAGGGAGTAAGGAGCAGAGTGGTCTGCAATACCAAGGAAGGTGTATATTTTGTGGTCAGACCATTTAGGGCCTTGAAGGCCCCAGTAAAGAGTTCAACTTTTATTCTAAGACAGTGGAAAGCCTTTGGAAGATTTTTAGCAGCAGAGTGACAAGATCCGATATCCATTGTTTTAAAAATCACACTGCGCAGTGTTTGGCAAATGGATTTTAAGGAGGCAAGAGCTGAAGCAAAGAGACTAGTTAAAAGGTGCCTGTGGTCATCCAAGCAAGAGGTGATGGCCCCTTGGGCCAGGGTAATGGCGAAATAGATGAACAGAAGTGGAGAAAGTTAGGATTTTGTTGAAGTGATACTGTTTTTGTAGTTCTATGTATGCCTTGTTTATTTTGCTTAATTTTAGAAAATAAGGATTTAAAAAATGCTTATCAAACAAAATTAAAAATATGCATCAGCCATAATTCGGGATACCAAATCTGGAGAACAAGCAGGGAAGACGAAGAATGATACCTCCTGAGACAATGGAAGGGTGACCCCAGGACTGTCATTCTCCGTGTTTTGAGAGAAGCAGAACCAGGCAATTTTTTTCAGCTGTTCCATTCTCTCCCATCCCAACCCGTTTTCACACTCTCATTCCCATGTGTGAAGGACTGAGCTTTTGCTACAGTTGTTACTCATTGAACAATGAGGCCATTAACTGACACATCTCTTGTTGTGCCTGACTTGCCAACATCCTACAGAAAGAATTTGAAACTTGGGGCCTCTCTTTGCTACCTGCCCACCCTTAAGTCCATGGGAAGTTGAAGGCAGCTGCAACGGGTTTTACCAAAGGCTGACACATTATTGATTGCTACACAGAAGCCACTGTCCAATATTTCTTCCTCACCATAGAGTCTGCCCTCATTATGAAGAATAACAATGCCAGATATTTTTCCTAAACTCCCCTGCAGCCAGATCACCAATCTCAGATTATTGTCTTGGTTGTTAGATTTGCTTCCAAATCACCACAGATAGCTGTCTCTGTTTTTTGACTAGAGTTTTCTACCGTCTAGATCTTGCTGATTGAATCTTTGTGATACAAATTAACGCAGCCTTCTGCTCTCTATATTCCTATACAGTTGTAAACCTCAACACATATATTCCTTATAACAACTCAGTGAAGCAGGGCTACTAATGTCTTCATTTTACAGGGGAATAAACTGAGGCACAGAAAGGTTCCATACTAGAGGTCCTATAACCAGTGTTTGAATCCATGCTCGTGAGCCTAGAATTCAATGTACTCAATCAACAACAGTTACTGAGCATCTGCAGTGTGTACTATGCTGGAATACAAAGATGGGGCAAGATGTTGTTGAAGGTGATGATAGTTCCCATAATGAGTGTTCACTGTGCACCAGATCCTGTGCTAGTTGCTACGAATACAGTAGTGATCATCACAGTCAAAGTGAATTTCGTTATAGAGCTCAGTCTTGTGAGAGAGAAACAACAGTGTGCTAAGTGCTCTAATAGGGATGGTTCAGAGCTGTGCCATCAATCCGGTAGTCACTAGCCACACGTGGCTATTTAAATTTAAATTAATTACAATTAAATGAAGTTTAAACTTCAGTCCCTTAGTCACACGAGCCACTTTTCAAGTGCTCACTAAACTCATGTGGCTAATCCCTAATTTTTGGATAGCACAGATTATGGAATACAATCATTGTGCTAAATTCTATCAGACAGCACTGGTTTAGAGTGTTTGGAAAGCACAGAAGAGGGGAGCCCCCCACCCCTCACCCCACACACACACACCTAGACTTGGAGGTGAGAACGTGTGTTGGGAAAGAGATTCTGACCCAAGTAATATTTAAGCCAAGAGTTGGAGAATGAGTAGTTTTAATTCTTACTACACTATTGTGAGATGTTTTCTATCCCAATTTAATGAATGAGGAGATAAACCCAGAAAAGTTAAGAAAATTGCCCGAATTCACAGGAAAAATGTAAGAGAGAAAATTTAATCCCAGATCCATTCATCTGCTGAAAACACTAGTGCTTGAAACACTAATACCATAACTAAAGGAAGCATGGGCAAAGAGACCTCTTTAGGGAAAAATGGGTGACTGCTTCACAAATATTGATTGAAGACTCTGTACTCTAGTTCAAAGTACTTGGTTAAACACCAATCTAGCATGGGCAGTTTACAAAAACTGGGGTCTCTCACCACATGGAGTTTATCATCTTGATGTGAAATGGGGCAGAAGAGTTAAGTGTATTCTAAGTCCTATAGGAAAACCGAGAAGTGGAGATGCCTTCCTGCGAAGACTCTTTGGGAAGAGCAGGAGTTAAAGGAGGTCTGGAAGGCTGTGTGGGATGTGAAAAGCAGAAGCACCGCAGGCCAGAGGAGAGCCTTGTTGGAGGGCTTAGAGTGGGGTCATGCAAAGCCAATGCCAAGATGACTGGGACTATCTCAGTCACGCTGGGAATTTATGAAGTTATGATGACTCAGTCTTTTCTGCAGACATGGACTTTCAAAGCAAATTTTTCTCAAACAGCATTTATGGGTGTTTCATAAATAGATTGGTTCAGGGACAGGGCAAAGACATGGCTTATATCACTCTGATCTCAGAGACTATTATCAATGTCATAGAAGAGTTTGTCTCTTTCCAAGAAGAAAGTCTTCAGGAAAACACAAGAGAGATTTTCGAGGCCATGCTTCTTTGTTTTCAGAGTGCATCATGGTGTCTCCCCTTTCTCTTACACCTCTCTTCAAACCCTGAAATGGATTCCAGCTGCAGAGAACAAAGGACATTTAATCATAGAGTGCAGAATTAGTTTCTGGAATTTTAAATCAGTATATTATTAGCACTTAACTTTATAGGAAAAATAATCCAATGAACGTAAACGTCTGAATTGACTTGTGAACACATCTGTGCTGTGCATCTTTTATATAGTGGGATACTATTGTGTCCCACTTTTTTGTCTTAAATTATCTCATGTACATTTTTTCGCACATCAATATTATCCAAGTAAGACTTCTTTTTTAGTGATGGTTTGTAATGTAATCAGTTTTCAGATGTTGGTTATGAGTTTATTTCCTGTCACTACTAAAAATATCAATTTAATGAATAATTTTATAAAATCATTTTTTAAGTTAATTTTTTTCTGGTATATATTCCCCAAAGCAGGACGACTGGTACACAGGTATTGATAATTGTATTTTTCTTTTTAGTTGTTCTCTAGAAAGATTATGCCAATATTCATTGATAATTGTATTTTTCTTTTTAGTTGCTTTCTAAAAAGATTATGCCAATATTCATTTGGTTTTTCCCCAAATTTCATTCTAGGTTTTGAATTATTATTTTGTTTTTAGTAAGTTAAGGCATCTGGAGCCAGGGAGAATCTCAGCCCTATTAGCTTATGAACCTTACTTAGCCTTTCTGCCTCAACTGCTTCATCTGTGAATGTGAATAATAAGACTACTTTTCCAGGCTGGGAACTAAATGAGACAGTTCAGGCAAAGCACTTGGCACAGGGCCTGATACACAGTATATAGGTGGCCAATGCCTACTTCCTCCTTTATACAGGTATACAGAGGTAACTTGCAGCTTTTGTGTTTTTCCTTTATTGCTGCTGATGTTAAGCATTTGTTTCAGGTGGTTATTTGTTATTGGGATACCTGTAGAATATTTTAAAACCACTGTCCCTTCTTATTCTTCTTCATCTCTTTTGTCCCGTTGGATACCAAGTCTTAAACTAGACTCTACCATCTTTTATTTGCCACCTGATCCCAGATCATCACTATGACATCCAGACTTGAGGTACAGTGCTAACAGAATACAGTATCTTTCCCACAAATTCAGAGTTCCAGAATCACTGACTCTCCAAGTTGAAACCCAAAAGTTATCTGTCCAACTTTCCATTGGGTGCTCAACAGTTTTGTTTTGTTTTTGTTTGTTTGTTTGTTTGTTTTTAATCAATAGTAGTTGTCTCTTCCTAAAATTTATTAAATAATACCCATGGGATAAATACTATGATGAATTTAGGGTGAGGCTAGAATTTGGCCTCTTTATTCTTGATCCCCAAGCAACCCAGTTAGCACTCTACAGTCAATTTTCAGATACCCGTATTTTGAGAAACATTTTAAGTTCTTAATGTCATAATTAAATAGAGTAGGTGGCAGTCTTCTGTCAATAGGACTCAGTATTTTATTTAATTGAACTCCTCCCATGTAGCTTAAAGTTATGAAACATCTAAAATCTATCTCCTTCTAATTAATAGATGGTGTCTAAAACTGATAAATCAAAAAATAGAGATGTGATTATATTGTTTACAGTTATATAAAAATAAAAACTATCACAAAAATAAGGTGTCACAAAAACTGGGAAGCAAAAGGTGAGGATGTGGGAGATAGTAAAACTGTTCTCTTCAAAGATACTTTAAAAAATGATAACTTAATTAAGAAAGGTATAATTACATTCTTTAATGTTGAAATGAGAACCGCCAGAGCAAAAAAAACCAGAAACTTTTAAAAGTGGTCTTCTCTGAAAACTAGAGGTTGGATGGTAGATGGGAAGGAAAATCTTACTTTTAATTTTAGACTGTTTTATATGGTTTGAAATTTTTAATATGTGCATATTATTTTTTGCCTTTAAAAAAACTGCTTTATTGAGATTAATTTACATGCCATTTAATTCACCCACTTAAAGTATACAACTTAATGTTTTTTAGTATATTTACAGAGTTGCACATCCATCACTGCTATCAACTTTAGAACATTTTTATTATCCTCTCCAAAATCCAGTACCCAATTGTAGTCACTCCCCATTTCCCCATTAAATGCCCCTTTCCCCAATCCTAGGCAGCCACTAATCTATTTTCTGTCTCTGTAGACTTTATCATCCTGAATATTTCATATAAATGGAATCAAACAGGATGTGAACTTTGTATCTGTTTTTTTTTTTTTTTTCAGCTAGGAAATGTTTTCATGATTCATCCATGAATTTTCTGTTACCTGCAACCCAAAGCATCCCAACTGATTTACTGAGGCTTAGTGAAATTAAATAATTTGCAAATATAAACCTCTGAATTAAGTACATCATGCTATTACCTACCTGTTTCTTTCTTACATACAGAAAAGAAACAGAAACTGTGTAAAGAAATGTTAAAAATGTAAGCTCTTACCTAGCCAATAGATTGGTTAAAACTCCTAAGGAAGAAATGTGTGATCCTTGATTAGATCTTGAAGCAAAAAGAAAAAAGGAAGAAAAGCTACAAGGGCATTATTGGGCCTATTGGAAAAATTGTAGTATGGACTATGTTTTAATAAAATAGCTTACTCTATAAATTCTAAATTTTCTGAGTGAGATCTTTATATTTGGATATGTAGGAGAATGCTCATATTTAACCATCTTAATTAAAATATTTATTTTTTTAACAATGGATTAGAGATATAATGTTATGTCAATTATTCCTCAATAAAAAAAAATGTAGAAAAAGAAAAAAAAGATTTATCCATGTGGTAGCATGTAAGTACTTCATGCCTTTCGATTGCTGAATAATATTTCATTATATGGATATACTATATTTTATTTATACATTCATCAGTTAACTGAGATTTGGGTTGTTTTCATTTTTTGGTCATTGTGAATAATACCACTAGGAACTTTTGCTTACATGTTTTCATTTCTCTTGGGCATATACCTAGTAATGAAATTGCTAGGTTATATGATAACTCTATGTTTAACATTTTGAGGAACTGTCAGACTGTCTTCCAAAGCTATTGCACCTTTTTATATTCCCAATAGCACTGAATGAGGGTTCCAGTTTCTCCACATCCTCGCCAACACTTGTTTTTATGTCTTTCTGATTCTAGCCATCCTAATGGATATGAAGTGCTATCTTACTGTGATTTTGATTTGGAGTTCTCTAATGGCTAATAATATTGGTCATTTCATGTGTTTCTTGGTTATTTGTATATCTTCTTTGGAAAAATATCTACTCAGATCCTTTGCCTGTGCACATGTTATTTTAACCTAAAAAAAACCTTAAAAAAAATAGTATTAAATGTTTTAAAGCACAGTAAGCAAATACCAAATGTTGGAGCTGGTAATCCCTAGCTGAAGGAAATTGAGTAATTTCTATTTGCCTTATTAAATTTTTCTAAATTCTTAAAACATACATAAATTTTATCATAATCAAATGTTAATATTTTCCCTCAATTCTTTATCTTTTTCTTATTTGTAAAAGTAGCACAAGAATTCTTTTAAAAAGCAGACATAATATTAATATGAAGACAACAATAGCTAACATTTTAGCAGATTTCCCTTCAAGACCTTTTTGTAGACTTCCTGTACTTTTTTGAGAATTTATTGTAGGTGTAAGTTTAAATTATGCCTTTCATTCTTATCATGATATCATAAATAAGCCCCTGCATATTAAAGAAATCTTCTTAACTATTACTGCTTAAGGCCTCTGGAGGAAACACCACTATATTTCTCAGTGTGCAAAATGGTCACAAAAGAGAGCTTCCTTCTTTTATTTACTACTTTTAAGGGGAAAAAATTAAGTACATATAAATACACATACACATAATGTTCCCAATCCATGAAAAATATAAACCAAGGGACTGTAGAACTCGAAGAAGACATAGCCTGGTACTGTGCTGCAGTCTGACACTCTCTCCCCACTTTACATAGAAAAAGACAAAGAGGAGTCTTAAGCAGTATGAAGAAGCTATGATGTAGCTATGTAGCTATGCCTTTTGATTTAAAATGTCTGTAAATTCCCACAGAATCCCACTAACACTCATACTTTTACTTAAATGTTACTTGTGCTAGAAAAAAACTTCATCTCTCTGGCTTGCCTCATCTTCTTTTTCTTCATGACCCTTTTTCCCCAAATCACCTGTGTCATCAGGACAAGATGACTGCAGGTAGAGCTATGATTTATGTTTCTTTTTTTCTTTTTCCCAAAGGCTCCAGAGTTTCCAGTCGCAGCAAAACTGACAGCACAGATTCCATTTTCTCCCATGATAATGGAAGCAATAGCACTCTCCAAATGGCAAAAGCTCTAGAAGACATTTATTTTTACACTTGCTTCAAGTGTTCAATTTCCTGTAACAATATAGGCTGTTGACTCTCTACGTTTTCATGTATGCCCACAAACACTTCCAAGACAGCAATGTCATCCAAAACTACACACATGCAATAGGCTATTTCCAATCTAAAAATCAAGAGAAAACACTAAGGTACAAGAATAGGAGAATAAATCTAATTACTGAAGACTTACCCTGCTAAATGTCCAACCATAGATATGCAAGAAAACAATTAAGATGAATGATTTGTCTTTAATTCAGCATATGAGGCAGAGACTCTAGTGCTCACTAATATCTATGAACTCTTCTTCCCCAGCACAGTGATTAGACATATTTTTCCAGGTTTCTTGCCATTAGGTGGGGCCATGGCCTAAATTTTGGCCAGAGGAATGTGGTTAGATGTGAAATTCACCACTTCCATACCTGACATCTTAAATCTTTTGCTCTCTCTGCCAGTTCAGCAGAGATTTTGGAGGCCAAATGTTGAAAATAATGGTGCCACAGATAGAAGGAGCAAGGGTCCCTGAATGATTATATGAAGCCAAGTCTATCACCAAATTATGTTGAACAGAGACATGAACAAGAAATGAACATTTATTTTATTAATCCACTGAGGATTGAGGATTGTATGTTACATCAGTTTGCATACTCTAATTAACATATTTCCTTTTTTCTATCCCTCACTCCAGCAAAATATTTTAGGTTGCTATGACAACTCATGGATAATGTCTTTAAAGAGATGTCAAAATAAGAGCTCTATTTTGCAAGCAAAGCATTGACATTTAAACACCACTAAGAGGAATCCACAATGAGATATCACCTCACACCTGTCAGAATGGATCAATAAATCAGAAAACAGCAAGTGTTGACGAGAATGTAGAGAAAAGATAATGTTTGTACACTGTTGGTAGGATTGGAAATTGGTACAGCTACTATGACAAATAGTTTAGAGGTTCCTCAAAACATTAAAAATAGAACTACTTTATGAGCCAGCAATTGCACTTCTGGGTATTTATCCAAAGAAAACCAAAACACTAAGTCAAAAGATATATGCGCCCCTATGTTCAGTGCAGCACTATTTACAATAGCCAAGATATGGAAGCAACCTAAGTGCCCCTCAATAGAGGATTAGATAAAGAAGTTGTGGTACATATGTACTATGAAATATTACTTATCTATAAAAAATGAAACCTTACCATTTGCAACAACATGGATGGACCTAGAGTATATTGTGCTAAGTGAAATAAGACAGACAGAAAAAGATAAATATCACATAATTTCACCTATATGTGGAACAAAATAAATGAACAAACAAAACAAACAGACTCAGAGGTACAGAGAACAAACTGGTGATTGCCAGATGGGAGGGGAGTTTTGCGGAACTGAGGGGAAAAGGTAAAGGGATTAAGAAGTACAAATTGGTAGTTACAAAATCGTCACAGGGATATGAAGTACAGCATAGAGAACATAGTCAATAATTCATTATAATTACTATGTATAGTGCCAGGTGGACACTAGATTAATCAGAGGGATCACTCTAAGTTATATGAATATCTAACCACACTATGCTGTACATCTGAAACTAATATAATATTAAAAATGTCAACTCTAATTGAAAATCAATAAATTAAATAAATAAATAAATAAATATCGCCAAAAAGAGAGGCATGCTAGTAAGGTTCTGCCTAAATGGTTCCAACTCCAGAAAAGTTCTACATTTTTTGAGAAGTAAATGCAAAAATCAACACTGTCTTCCCGGTACATTCACGTGGTGAGGTATCACAGCAGACTTGAGAAATCTTAAAAGAGGCTAGGCTGGTTGACTAAAGTTAACAGTCACTTCTCTTCAACGAGTATTGTGTCATTAGCATCATACATAACCTCCCTTCAGAAAGCAAAGCTGTGAAACACCAGGTCTTGGCCCTGGAGGCTGCCCCTCCACATAGGGCAGAGCTAATCCCATTCACCGTAGGCCCCCGAGCCCTTCCTAAAATGGCAACAGGAAGGCATCAGCCATACTGACATGTTGGGGAGACAGCTATTGTCTCTATTTAGGAAACTTGGTTGTCTTTGTTGAATTCATTGTCTTTTCTTGTTTTTTAGCTTCCCTATAGATTCCACTCATTCTTGATATTTTCCAGATCTGTTACCCTCTTACTGTGACCCATCTGTTGTCAAATGTATTCACTATTGTTGAGAAATTCTTTTAATGTTTCAAGCAGGTAGAAAACAACTGAGTAGTTCACATATTAGAATAAAGAAGGTTGTGGCATGGAAAGCCTATGCTTAGTCATGAAGAATCCTGGGCATATTCTGCTGGCCAATGCCTGCTCTGGGGATAAGATGGTAGTTCTGGGTTTTATTCCCGATTCTACAGTTTATTTTTGTGACTCACTTTATTTATTTATTTATTTATTTATTTATTTATTTATTTATTTATTTATTTATTTATTTATTTTTATGGTGACGTTGGTTAATGAAATCCAGTAAGTTTCAGGTATACAATTTAACAGTAAGCCATATGTATATATTGCATTGTGTATTCACCTCCCATAATTAGATTTCTTTCTGTCACCACTTTCTGACCCCTTTTACCTTGCCTACCTCCCTCCTGCCCCCTGCCCCACTACCCTCTAGTAACCACTAGTCTATTGTCCATGTCCATGAGTCTCTATTTGTTTGTCCTGTTTGTTGCTCTTAGATTTATATCCCACATATAAGTGATATCATGTGGTTTTCAACTTTTTCTGTCTGGCTTAAGGTAAGTTGTTTCAACACACTGTTCACCAGGCTATAGTAATTACAATAGATTTTGCCAGTTTTTGAGGAACATTGCTGACTCATTTCTGCCTCCTTCACCTATTTCAAGCTTTTAAACCAGCGTCTCCAACCAAAAGGGGCTGCTTTCTCTCTTATGAAGACCTTGACTTCCGACTTCCTTAACACCCAGACTTGATATACAAAATGTATATATAAATTTTACATGACTTTAGGTGCTTTCTGAAATGCATCTTGGTTCTCTGTGCTATCCTAATAATTCTCCATTTTCCTTCTTCTTTCTCCCCTCCATTCTGATATTCTTTCACTTCCTATTCGCTCTTCAAATGAAACACTATTAAGTTTATGTTTTTATAATCCTGAGCAAAGTGAAAACTCACCTAGAAAAGATATGTATGTGAGTCTGTAACAAGAAAAAAATATTAAAGAGAAAAGGAGCAACTGAATTCAATAGAGAACATATTGTATAGGATAGTGGAAATTACACAAGAAGTTTTCATGGTATATGCATTTTTAAATGTAAAAACAACATAACATTAAAACTTATTTAAATCTTAGAGTTTCCCCACCCTAGCACTAGAACTTTAATTTTTATTTGTTTTCTTTCAAGAGTTGATCATGTGCATAATTTTTCACATAATTATAATCTCGATGCATATAATTTTGTATGTTGCTGTGAATTTGTTAGGAAAAATTTTTCGCTCTTTTTCATATTTCTTAGATAAATTACCAGGCACTTTGGAAAACATTTTAGGGTCAGACCTGAATGCCTGCTAACACTGGGCCTCCAAGCTAGTGACATGGAAAGACAGAGGTCATGTGGAGGCAGACTGAGGTGCCTGATATGTGAGTGAAGCCTTTTCAGACCTTTCAATTAAGCCCAGCTGCCAGTGGCCACCTAAATGGAGCCAAGTGAGTGACCCTGGACAATGCCCAGCTGAGTCCAGCTGACTCACAGAATCATGAGAAATAGTAAATGATGGTGGTTTTTGACTACTAGTTTTGGAATGGTTTGTTATGCAGCAATAGATCATTGAAACAGTGGCTTAAAATAGCAACCATATATGATTTCTAATGAATCTATGAGTTGGGCGGGTGATTCTGCTGGTCTGGACCAAGCCTGGCCAAACTCAGTTTGGACTTGCTTGCACCTCTGCAGTTAACTGAGGGCCAGCTGGTCAAGGATGGTCTCAGCTGTGATGACTAAGCTCTGTTCTACGGGGTCTTTCATCCTCCAATGGGCTTGTTCTCATGGTGATGGCAGAATTCCAAGAACAGAAGCAGAAATGCACAAACTTTTTAAAAAACAGACTTTCTTTTTTAGAGCAGTTTTATGTTCACAGCAAAATTTAGAGGAAGGTACAGAAATTTCCCACATATCCCCTCCCCCCACCCGCTTCCCACGCAACCTTCATCATTATCACTATCCCCCACCAGAGTGGTACATTTGCTACAATTGTTGAACCTATATTGACACATCATTATCACCAAAAGACCATGGCTCCCTCCTCTTAACTCCTGGCAAACACTGATCTTTTTACTGTTTCCACAGTTGTGCCTTTTCCAGATGCCGTATAGTTGGAATTACACAGTATGCAGTCTTTTTAGATTGGCTTCTTTCACTTAATAACATGCATTTAAGTTTACTTCATGTCTTTTCATGGCTTGATAGATATGTCATTTCTTTTTAGCACTAAATGATATTCCATTGTCTGGATGTATCGCAATTTATCCACTCACCTACTGAAAGACATCTTGGTTGTTTCTAAGTTTTGGTAATTACAAATAAAGCTGCTATAAACATCCATATGGAGGTTTTTTATGGATGTAAGTTTTCAACTCCTTTGGGTAAATACCAAGGAGCATGATTGCTGGATCATATAGTATGAGTATGTTTTGTTTTGTAAGAAACCGTCAAACTGTCTTTCAAAGTGGTTGTACCATTTTGCATTTCCACCAGCAATGAATGAGAGTTCCTGTTGTTCCACACCCTCACCAGCATCTGGAGTTGTCAGTATTCTGGATTTCAAAAATTTTAGTAGGTATGTAATGGCATCTCATTGTTGTACAAACATTGTTCAAACCTTCATTTACCTCAAGTCTGCTATTTTTCTTCTGGCCAAAGTAAATTATATGAGTGAGCCCAGAGTGAGAGGAGACTACAAAGTCAGAGGGAAAGGACCCAGATAAAGGGAGGTCATTATCTGTGGCCTTTAACACTATCAAATCTATAAAGAATTCAAGCATCTTTCTCAGGGGAGAAATAAATAGCATTATTAAGAATTTGGGCTAAAATCTGGTATCGACTGGAGAAATTATACTTGAAATTAAGTAAAACAATTAAACAAGTATTTTCTGATTTTAAATGTTTCCAAATTTTCTGGCCAAGTCACCATTGTTAGTGATATTGATCTTGGTTTATTTCCAATAGACAATGACTTTCCAGAATTCCTGTTTATAAATTTAGAGAGAGAATCGGGAAGAAATATCAGGTCTCACACTATATGGTCCCTTGTTCTATTAATTAATTCACAGTAATGATGATCTTAAGGCTCTTGGTAGAGTTGTTTAGAATCCCCTTAATAGAGTTAGCTCTGTAAATAGTAGTCAGTCTGCTTTGTGATTTCTCTCTAAAAACAAAGTTATCAGCATCTGTGCTTTACAGAAGGAAATCACTCAGGTTCTCAATGGAAAAGGAAGGCTATTTGTACACATGTATGTGTGCATCTGTGCATAATGTGTGTGACCACCTCTGGTATACTGTGATTTAAGTTCGGTTTTACCTGTGCTCACCTCTCCTGCATTCCCAGGAAATATTGAAAACTGACTTTGCATTTTCACTTATCGCTACTTCTCCGGGAAGCAAATTCATTTTCCACTCCTGAGATTTCAGAGCAGACATCTAAGGAGCAGAGAAGGGAAAACTAGGATTACCACTCCCAGGCAGCCTGCTGTACTTGCAGCGGTGTGCTGCTGCCCCCTACACAGTGGTTAGCACCAGACCAACCAAGGGGTTCTTTGATCTGTTCCTCTTTCCTCCACTGCCCCCTCTACCACCTCAAACTGAACTTTGATAATCTAGTGTTTCTGTTATTTACTGTTCAGGAATTGAATCAAGGAACTTGAGTTCTGGCCCTTGGGTTACTTAACGTCTTTGGGTCCTCGTTTTCTTTTCTGTAAAGTGAGCAAGTTGGGCTAGATGTGTGTTCCTGCTGAGTTTTGAAGATCTAGGATGCCAGAATAAATCAGATGCATGTCAAAGGGTTCTAAACAAGTGATCCCTTAAACTCCCAGTTATGGCCAGACACATCTGGAAGAAGGCTACAAAAATAGTCTAAGAATAATAGGTATTTGTGTTGCCAAGGAGTTATTGCACTCCATTCTGAGCTGATATTAAACCATAACAAACTTCCCCAAGGCGGGGGTGGGGGTAGGAGGTACAAAAAGATTTCACCATGAAAAGAGGTGTTTCATGTACTGAGAACTATGAGAGTATACTTTCAAACAAATTCATTTTGGCTCGCCAAGCCAGCGATATCTGAGCACAAGAACCATGAAATGATGATCTTCCTCGGACAGAATGTATACCAAGTTTTCCATCAGTGTGTTCTGCTTGTTTGTTTTTTCAACAAAGGTAAAGTGGAAGGAAGTTATGAGGGTGAGAAATACCACTTGCTTCGATTCATCTGGGAAAAATTCGCAATCTTTTCGGTTCCTATTAAGTAAATTTAGCTATAGCTTCCATGACAGCATTTTTTTTCCGAGAGAGTCCTTTAGATCTGGCCCTTGCCCTCTCCGCAGCTAGACTGACATCAGGAGACATTACAAGCGCCCTACGCCCACTCAGACCTTAGTCTGATTTAGCCCCCATCTGCATCACAGCTTTACGTACCTCCAGACTTTTCTCTCCTAGGTCTTCCTTGCCCACCTACCCCTACCTGTTGGGTAGGTCTTACTTCCTGGGAACACCTGCTGTCCTTAGAAAGGGAGGCACCATAGCCTTGGAATCCTAGCCTGTCCCTTCCTGGTGGGGGGAGAGGCATCTGTGCTTAAGTGCGGGCTTGGTCGCCAGCGGAGTCCAGCGAGCAGGGGACCAGGCGTTGCAGAGTTCAACCACCTAAGGAAGGGGGAGCCCTAAGCCAAACACAGCCCTGTTAAGCGGGGACGCGGGACTCAGAAGCTCCGGGAAGCCTTTGGCTAGCTCTGGAGCCTTGGAGGAACCAGCCAAATCCAGGGGCTCGTCCCGCACCTCCGTCCTGGGTACCAGCGGCGGGACAGAGAGCCTTGTGCCCTTGTACCGACTCGAGCGCTCAGTCCTACTGAGTCGGAGGCTCCCGCCGCCGCTGCTGCAAACCGGTCTGGCTTCCCTGCAGGGCGTGCGGGATGGAGCAAGGGGGTGGAGAGAAAAGGGGAAGAGCCTGGGCGGCCGGCGGGCGGGGCCTGCAGCCTCCCCCAGCCGCGATAGCCGCCTCTCAGCCTGCTCTCTTTGCGCCTGGCACGGACTCGGGCGCGCACTGCGCCGGGACCCGCGCCCCAGCCTGGGAGCGCCGCTGCTCCTCCGCCCCGGAGCGCGGCGCAGCGAAGCTACGCCGGGCGGCGGAGCCTTTCAGAGCGGCTGGGGCTTTGGCGGTCGTTCGCTGCTCAGTCTGGCCGGAGGACTGGCGGGGAAGGAAGGGGAAAGCGGGGACACACATTCGCCGCGGCGCGCGCGCATTGCATACTCGCAGCCGCGCGCTCCCGCCGAGGCGCGTCCGGGGCGAGTTTGGCCCCGCGGCTCCGGCCCCGGCACCTGCCCACTGTCCGCGCAGCGCCCGACCCCGCCCCCGGCCCTGGGTTCCCGCGGCCTCTCGTCTGCACTGTTCCTCCTTCGCCCGTGGGTAGCAACAACATCCCGATAACTTGCAGACTGTGGAGCAACTGGTCTCGAAAGCGGAGGCGCCCTAAGGCTGCCCGAGTGAGGTAAGTTTCCTGCGTGTCCCCGGCCCCTCCTCCCTGGACCCTCCTTCTGGACTCGGGCTTGGGGGCTCTGTGTCTCTGAAGAATCCTGGCGGTCTCTACGCTCCCACTTTATCCAGGTTGTGCTGGGGGTAGGGTAAAGGGGGTGCGCGTGGCCACTGAAACGGGACCCTCATTTCGCTGGGACCACGGCTGCGCGTTCCCCGTGGGCACCCACCCGCTCGCCACCTGGGTTCTCTCGGCTGCAGCGACACTCGGGGATCATGCTGGGTACACTTAAGCAGGAATCCTCTCTCTTGTTTGGGAGAACAAGCTGAGTTTGGTAGCAGCAGGAGAGATCTCCCACTACCACCATTCCCGTCCTCCTTTCCCCCCGGTATTAAACTTGTTAGGAGCCCCTGGGTTCTCAAGAGGGGCTTTCAGTTCGGTGTTCTGGTGGTTTCTGGCACCGGAGCCGGATTGAACAGGTGCGGTACGGTTCCAGCCTAAATGCTGCAACATACTTCTGCGTTTCCCCCGCTTCTCTCCCCCAGCCCCGTCAACGTGACGCTTCAACAGCTGGGGCGGAGGGTGGGAGTGTGGGGGAACGGAGTTGGAGAATGCCAGGGTTTTCTTTGCCAGGCCGGTGCTAGAAGTAGGCAAAACAGAAGACAACAAACGTCTGCTTATCTGCTCGTCTATGCAGATGAGCTTGTTGTCATTTCTTATCCCTCCAGTTCCTTGTCTCTGTTGCCTAGTGTGGTTGGGGTAGAAACCTGTTCCAGCGAAGTTGTTTGGGTAGGCTGATGAATCCTTTCATCTTATCTAGTGAAATCAGGACTCTCAACAAGGAAATGCTAGTTACTCTGATGCTTTTTAAAGGCAGAGTGTTGCAGCCAAAATACAACCTTCCCCTCTCCCCCGTTTTTCTGTGACATTCTCAACATGCTGGAGGCCCTAGCTCTAAGGTGAATGACCCTTGAGGGACCCATTGGGTCTCAAAATGTGATAGTCTCCTGCAAAGAAGAAGCGCCCCCCCATCAGTACTCCTGAGCATCGTTTTGGGAAACCCCTGTTGCCCCTCTGGCCAAGAGCATCCACCGAGGCTTCTCTCTTCTGTGGAAGGCTGGTGTTCTTCCGTCAGAGTGGAGGAAAGCTGAAGGGTTGGTTTCATTACCTCTCTAGTGTGATGAAGTAGAACAGTGTTCATGGAAGCTTTTTTCAGAATATTTCCAGCTGAAAGGAGGCCTTAGGAAAAGAAAGGAAAAAAAAAAAAACCCTTTCTCAGCCAAGTTCATGCCAGTGGGAAGTTGAGTAAGCATCATGCATGATCACAGGCTGAGGGAAATGGTGCATTCTGTATACAGTAATGTGAGTGAGACTATTGAGAAAGCTGTTTAAGTCTGAGACCGATGTATAATGTCTTGCTTGAGAAAGAAAACTGTTAAACACTGAATGATTAAACTGCGTTACATTTTTGTCCAAATTAAGACAAGGGATTTAGTAATACCTTAAACTTTCATCAGTGCCTTTCTATTTGTAAATGCTTTTCAGTGTTGTCATTTAATTCTGACCACTTCTGAGGGAGGCAGGGCAAAGATTATTAACCGCATATTCACAGGAAGAAGGTGAAGCTAATAGGTTCAGGGACTTAGCAAGGTAACAAGTGGCTGGAACTGGAGTCACAACAAGGTTCTCTGAAATAGCCCACACCACCACCGCTATCACCACCCAGTGTTGGTTCTGTACTTGTATAATGTTTTTACGATGGCCAGAGCTTCTGCATTGTGGTTTGCAAAGTCTCACTGTGAATTACTGTTCACACATGACAGATGAGGATACTGAGGTTTAGACAAGAGATGGGGGTTTTCCATGGTTTCATGGCTAATCCGGTGGAATTTACAAGTCTAGAACTCAAAGCTCCCTATGTCTAGTCCATTGCCTTGTGGATTATGCCATTGTTCCACTTCTGATAGCAATTGGGACACATCACAGATGCTGCAGTATACTAGGGGCTGATAAGCATGCCTGCTGGTGACCTCGGTTCTAGTTCTGGCACTATATTTGTATGACCTGGGCCAAATCATATCACCTCTGAACCTTAAGTTTCCCACATATAAAATAAGAGGTTTGTATCAAATTACCTCTCTAGTTTTAGCATTCTAAAATTCTTATCATTATATTTGTAATCCAATGTTATTTTCTCTAGAGGAAAAAAAGCTTTTAACCCTGTATTAGCTAAGAGATTTAACTAAGTATCTATTCCACCTATAATTTACTCCCCCCACCCCCCACTTCACCACAAAATACTTAAGGGAAAGAAAATTCCAAGTATAGTTTAGCTCAGCATCTGTATTGTTTTGTATTACTCTTAGACTTGGAAATATTCTGAGGGGATGAACTAGTTTAAAATACATGTCAGGATTTACTTGAATCTTCCAGACAGTCGACTCCTACCTTTAATTTTTTTTTAGCTTTGGGGTTTGCATAGGGTAAGTACTCATTAAATAGCTGCTGAATGAAGGAGATGAGTGAAATCACTCTTAAGGAAAACACATGCATCTCATCATGTAAATTCCCAACATCTGGTAACCCATACGATCATTTACCTACAAGAGGTATGCCTCCTGAAGCTGGCAGGTACAGGTGCCCATTGTTGTTCTCCTTCCTGAATACATCATATAAAGAAGTTTTTTCTCCTTGTAGACAATAAACTCATGTCATCTATGCCATACTCTTGCTCACCTCCCTCCCCTTAGTAATGTGTAGCCCATTGAAAGATATATTACTAGAAGCTGACTTGTGCTATTTGATGAAAGTTTGTCTTGAGAGAAACCAACCACTCTCTTTTTATATTTGAGTAAATTTTAGCAGATGCTTATACCAGCTCGTGGTTTCAGAGGGGAACCTAATTAACAAACCCAACCTAGTTTCTGTTCCCATTAAGAATCCTCTTCTCTTTCTACCCCTCCTTCCTGTATATTGAAAAGTAGTGTTTCTATGTTTACAAGAATGATGACAAAGAATTAGAATGGGTCTTAAATATTATTAACAGATCCAGCCATTAGGGATTGAGGTGTATTTCTTTCTAATAGAGAATTCAAATATTAACTAGTTCAAGCACTCTCACCTTTTATGGGTAAGACGGCTGAATTGTCTTGCTCATGGTCACACAGATGTTTAGCAGGAGGACTAGGGCTAATGTGGAATTCTTAAAAAAGGTTCATATCCAGGGTTGTGCTTGGGGTTTTATGGTGAAGGTGCAGTTTTGACTTTTAGATGTCATAGAGATTAACAGAATACTTGTGTTTACCAGCAATTATTAGTGAGGGGTCACATATTTAGTATTTATATTTTTAAATTTTCTTGTCCAAGCAGATACCATTAAGGAGAAAATGTTTGTCTGATTTTATATATTCACTATGTTTCTTTTGGCTTAAATAGATCACCAGACTCAGTGCTTGGAGACATGGAACTATTAGAATAGAAATACAAATGTATGCTGGTTTTCCAAGCTTCTCTTCCTGGTAAATAAAGCCAGAAGCCAAAGGTGGCCTTGTCATACAGCCAGTAAAATCATAAATATGTATACATTTAATTTGCATTTTGCTTTTACTTCTGTTAAATGGTGAGTCAGAACAGTTACTATCCTGGAAAAATCATTTTTTTTTCTTATGGCTAGAGCCTTCATTAGTTTCTCTGTAAAACACCAAGTCCTAAATGTATTTGTCGTAGAAACATGTTTTCTTTGTATCAAGTACATTAACTGGAGTTAGAAGGAGTCTTTTTATCTTTTAGATGCTACCCAGTTAGAACTGTACATTATATAGCTCAGCTGTTCATTTGTGGACTTATCTACGGCAAGTAGATAATTTCCCTAAATGCCAGGGAAATCAGGGAGGAGAGAGAGTTGGGCTTTTGTTTAGTATTTTTCTTTTTAAAAATAAACTTTAATCTATTGATAAAATTTTTGAACTGTACCATATAGTAAACAATTAGATGCTGTTGATGAAATGTTTTATTCAGTTGGGTTCCTTTCAGTATAAAAGATTAGGCCAGGGAAAGCAGACTTGATTTTGTGTTTCCCATCATGAATTTTATCTACTTCTAAATTAATCACAGGCCTATTAAGGAGACAATGATATAGGAAAACATGATAATCCTATCCAAACTATGATACTCTTGGGAAGAATTGAAACATTGATAATTGAGACATGGTTACATGTTTAGTCAGCTGGCAGTACCTTGGTGTTCCCATTTTAAGTTAAGACAAACCTTTATTTGAATGGACAACTCCATGAAGTGTGTGTTCTTGTATAAAGTCTTCTGTGTTGTTTATGAGGCTGAATAATCAGTGGGTGTGCTGTTTGTTTGAGGGAGTTTGCATAATGGGTGAGCAGTAAGTTCTTGAGACTTCTTTTCTCTAGGATTTTTTAGAAAGGCAGTTGTGAAATTGTAATGAAATATAAAGCATTCTGTGCAGTACTGGTCCCAATAAGCTGGGCATGTCTGTCCTTTAGTTGAGGTACAGGCAAGGGTTGGAATCCAAACACTAGGGCCCTAGGGAGTATAATTAACTTGAAACTAAAGTTCCGGGACTAAATACAGAACTGTAGAAAGTTCAACCATTTTGTAAGAAACAGGTGATGTTTAAATCTTTGGCATTCAGTAATGCTGAGCAAGGGGTTTGGGAGGAGGACACAGTTATAGCTAGCTAGCTAGCCATAAAAATGTATTTTTGTTTCATAGCATGGCACAAGAAATTCAGTAGATTAAACATGTTAGGTAGTGGGTTTCAACATTTAATACACTTCTTTTAAAAAACAAAAACAAAAAAAACTATGCCCATTATCGTGATCTTTGGATTGCTGGGTCATAACATCTATTAATAAAGGAAACCAAACAGCGGCAATCAAAAGAAGTAGTACTGCAACCTGCTTGGGTGGTTAAGCACATCATAGGTGTTTAGCTAATACTTGTCAATGGAAAGAGGTAGCATCATGTTTTATTTATCTTTGTACTTTTGGAATTTATCACTGTGCCTTGCAAGTGGTCTGGATTTAATAAATGTGTATTAAACAATGTATACATCCAAATGAAAATCACTCATCAAAACCTAAGATGTTTCACAATTATTCTAATAATTCCATTATTTTCCGGACCATTTTAGAAATGTCAGGTAGGCTAAAAGACACTAGTTTAATCATAAGTGGTATTTACTCAACAGACTTCTGACCTTTTTTAACCATCATGCCTAAAAATGATTCTTTTATTTCTCTTAACAGAAATGACAATATAAGTATGAACTGTGTTACTCTTTTTATTATTTATAAGTACCAGCTAAACATATTTTTAAAGCACCCAAGGTGGCTTAGTAGTGAGTTTGGCTCCAGGTACGCAGACACAGATGGACTTTAAGTACCTCTAAGTGAATCAGTTTAAATGTCACCTCCTCTTGGGGCCTTCTCTGATCATCTAACCAAAAGGGGACCTCCTTCATATGTTTTCTTAACTTATCACAATGGATACTGATATATTTATATATTTCATTTGTCTTTCTGCCACCTCTGCCCAAACTTACACTAAACCCAAGATTATAAACTTTTTGAAGGCAAAAGTTATGACTCTTAAACTCTGCTTTTCTAGTGCTTGGCACATAGTAGGTGCTCAATAAATATTTAATGAGGGAATGAGTAAGTCCCTTCCATCCTGTCAAGATGAACTGAGCCACCATTTAGCTAACTCAAACCAAACAGGTTCAGCTGTGAAGACAGTTCTTAAAGGCTAGCGATGGCAGCTTCATGAGAATGACAACCAAGTCTTCTAGGAGGAGGAAACAACGTTTAGGTGAACAAATTCTGGCATGAGTATGAAGCAGTATCTCTAAAGTGTTATTCATTTTCATTTACTCAAAAATGAATAGTAGAGAACAGATAAGTACAAATTATCAAGCATAAAACAAAACATTCCAAAACTATTAAAATGGAGTCTAAAAGTACTAAAATCATAAACATATGTAATTCTTAATTCAGATGCCTGGGTGATAATATACAAGGCAAATCCTATGACACTTCA
This sequence comes from Pteropus medius, assembly GCF_902729225.1. Classification (NCBI taxonomy): domain Eukaryota; kingdom Metazoa; phylum Chordata; class Mammalia; order Chiroptera; family Pteropodidae; genus Pteropus; species Pteropus medius. The sequence continues at coordinate 16,106,674 of NW_024340692.1, forward strand.
GGTAAAAACTTCCCAGCCTCAGCTGGCTTTTCTTGAACTGTTAGATGCATCATTATCCCAATACCAGGGAAAAGGTTAGCAGGTGTGGCTCTTGGACCAGCAGCAGCATCACCTGAGAACTTGCTAGAAACACAGATTTTCATACTATATCCCAGGCCAGCTGAATCAGAAACTCTGGAGATGGAGTTCAGCAACCTGCATGTTGACAGGCATCTAGAAAATTCTGATACATGCTCAATATTGGCAGGAAATGTTAAATTGGTTGCTCAAAGTATTTGCCTCCTGAAGTGCTTGGTATTCCCTGGTGAATCCCAGGGTGTGTGGAGAGGAGGATGCAGTCTGCCTACCCTGCCAGAAATACCACAGGAGAAATAAAACCGGTCTTGGTTTCTCTCAGCCACGTGGATCACAAGAAAACAAATGCATATGACTGGATTGGGTATTTATGACTTTCGATAGTCCAAAAATGTTCTTGATAGTCGCTGGCCTTGCCAAGTGATGGGTACTCCCAGGGCTGGGAGATAGACGAGGGTATGTGGGTAGTGAGGGTAAGACATGCTCCATGTATAACTTATGTTTGGGTGTCACTTCAATAGGACACCAGGTGAAATGATGATTTCAAGAGCTAGTGGTTGTCTTGAAAGAGGAGACAGTGGTTTACTGATAGTTCTTGGAATATTTTACGTTAGTTTAATATGCTAGCTATTAATAGACCCCTTCACCAGGAGAGTACCACGTGCTATGGGGTATGCAAAATGTATGAATATGATTCTGGCTCTACTTTGCTGAGAACTTACTCTATTCTAGGCACTTCTCAAGTGCTGTTTCTTTTTGTCTTCACCATGCTCCTGAAGGTGGAATGCAGCATCTTGGACAATAGAGAAGGGAATGGAAACCGAGTCAGGTTAGGTACATGCTTATAAGCTCAGAGCCAGTAAGGAATGGTTCCAGCCCTGGCTTTTCTGATTTTAAAACCCACACTCTTTTCTCTGCTTCATGCAGTTGCACCTTGAAATGTAGTTTTGGGAGAAGAGTTTTAAAAAGGAAAACATAAGTGAGCTTAAAATTTATATTTATGAGCTCTAGATTACATAATTGACATTGTACTTCGATATCTCAAATGCACCTCAAATTCTACATAACCAACACCAGAATCATAATCTGTCTCTCATACCTGGTCCTCTTGAAGAGTTGCCTAGCTCTGTGATGGGTACCACTCACCACTACCAGGCAGGAAGCAGAGTCTTGGGAGCCATCTTTGACCCCATCCTTTTTATCCACTGTACCTAATCGTTCACCCATTTTTACTGATTTTGCTTCCTGAATATGTCCCCCATCCATCTGCTTTTCATCATTTCTGCTGATTCTGTGCTAAACCAGCTTCTCTTCTCTCTGCTGGATTCAAGCCATAGCCACCCTGGGCTCCCGAGTCCATTCTGGCCCTCCTCTAATCCATCATCCATGCTGTAGCCAGAGCAATTGAGATAGCTGAGAAGCCCTTAGACTCTGTTGGATCCTTACCTCCCACACCCAGCTCAGCCCTCACAGAAGCAGACACATTCCGGCCCCCCCCCGCCGCCCCGGGCTCTTCAGGTTGGTGGCCTTTTGAACTCTTGCACAACCTCTGAGGACTTCCTCTTCCAAACAGCATGCCACTCAGATGCTTTTGCTCTCCGAGAGTGCACTCAGGCCCACAGTCATAACTGGAATTGGCTGCTCTTACAGACACAGGGTGAAGTCTCGTGTGGCTCTAGGGACCTGTTCAAGCCACCCCAAACCCCAAGGTTTTAGAGTGCTCTGGGAGTCTCTGAGGTGCACGCACTCATTCTAACAGGAACCAAAGACTGCTAATTAGATAAGAAGAAAGCAGTTGTTGAGGAAGGAGTTAGTTGGGGGCTAAAAGCATTATCTTTGACATTCTAGTTGTCTTTAGGATGGAATAAAAAACAGGAGTGTGGGATCCTGCAGCACCCAGTTAATATAAATTGGCCTAAGCTAAGCTTGCATTTAATTTTTGCACATGGCTTTTTCAGTTACTTATTGTCACTTGAACTATAAATAAAAGAGAAGTACCAAATTGTCTTAGTCAGTTTGGGCTGCTATAACAAAGTACTGCACACTAGGTGGCTTATAAACAACAGAAATTTATTTCTCACAGTTCTAGAGGCTATCAGTTTGAGATCAGGGTGCTAGCATGGTCAGGTTCTGGTGAGAACCCTCTTCCAAGTTGCAGATTTCCAACTTCTCATTGTATCCTCATGTGGTGGAAAAGAGGGCAAGAGTGCTCTCTGAGGTCCCTCTTACAAGGGCACTGATCCCATTCATAAGGGCTCCACCCACATGACCTAATTCAAGGTCCTACCTCCTAATACCATCACTTTGGGGGTTAGGATTTCAACATAAGAATAAGTGGGTGGGGTGGGGGAGACACAAACATTCAATCCATCGCACAATCCTTTGTGGCTAAGTCAGTGTCCTTTAAGAAACACATTCTAGACTGTAACCCAGTGTAGACATAGACGTATAAATAATAAATATATTTAAAATAAAGGTTTCATGGAGCAAGGTTTCATGAAGCATGCTCTGGTTATTTTCTGAAACATTCCTTCCTACCTCCAACCTCTACCGAACACTGGTCACGATCCACCAAATTGACTTTACTCCCCAGAGATGGACTGAGATCTATAATTTGGAAAGCACGAATCTATTCTATCATCTCCAGTGCTGCCTGTGCAGAAGCCCAGGTCAGAGTCATGTCTTTGTTACGAAGATGACCATGACTCCTCCTCCAGTGCTCTTCCCACCCCTGTGTGTTCACCGAGGGTCGTGAGTTAAAAACTACCTGAGTCTCCCTGCAAAGTTTTAATTTCTGTCAAGAAAGCATTGTGAAATTTTGAGAGTAGGCATCTGATAAAGTTGGGAGAAAGTAACTCAGAAGGCCGCTTTGTCTATTACACAGGATAAATAAGCTACAGTGATGAAACATGGCCTTTAAACTGGGGCATTTCTATATTTTTTTCATATAATACCCTACAGTTCATACTAATTTATTTTAGCAAGAACCTAAATACTATAGGGAAAAAATAACCTCACTTTAAAAATATGTCAAGAACAATTTGACAGCTTTTGTTTTCCTGACTGAAATTCATTGAGACATCAAGCCTGTCCATTTTAACTGGCAATTCAAGCACACGATGTAAGGAGCTTAAAACAAGAGAACTCTTGACTGCTCAGAACTTTTGGACAGGCTGTTTTACTTCTAGGATAAATTTTCTGGTTACTAAGGGTTTGCTTGTTCCTTTAGGGGTCAAAATTTATTATAGGCCACTTTTCTATAGACATTTCCTCAAAGTTGTCACAACCTATTCTTATTTTTTAAAAGATTATACAGAACACAGTGTGTCCTTTTTTGCTATAATAAAGTGATAGCTTCTGATTCCATTCAGGGATGCGGGGAACTTCTGAACAAAAAGACCCCACTTTGATGTCTTTGAAAATCTTATCTGCCCTTTCTTGATTTAATTTTGGGGGAAGAGGTACTATTTCTTTGACTTTCAGCAGTGATAGCCCCTTAAACTCATTGTTTGCTGTTGAGAATCTTGCGACCTTGGGAGGCAAATAACATCCACATTGTCTGAATTGTGTTTCTCAAATACATTCGTATTATACATTGAGATTGAATTTTTTTTTTTTTAAGCAAAAATGAAGTTTTTGAGGGAGGGCCTCAAGAGTTCTATCTGTAAAACAAGCAAGCTTTAGTTCTTTCTCATTCGCTTAATTCTTTGGCCAATAAAGAGCATGTTTTCCTTATGCTCTGTTTTTGGGTTCAGATAAAGTGCTACCTTTTAGACTGACATATTCATGATTTCTTTTTTTTATATAAAATATTTATGTGTTTACTACATTATTGTCTAAAGCACACTTTCATAGACTTTTTCATTTCACTTAAACAGCCTGGTAATTTATGGGTGATTTGGTGGCAGTTTCATTTTTAATGTTTTATGCCTTGAGAGGTTATAGATTACCAAAGATATTTTTCTTTCCATTGGAGAAATTGCATAGAAAAATTTTTCCAAGTTTCCTGATATTCGTCTTCTATTTGGAAAATGAATTTTAATACCCACAGTAAAACAAGTAAAGTGACTATGAAGCTTTACCTTATTTTTAAGGAGCGATGTGAACTAGACTGTTCTTAGGCTTATGAATTCATTATATGGAAACAAACAAACAAAAAACAATAGCATTATTGCTTTGGCAAGCTATATTTAAATGATGCCCTTTCATTATTTTTCCCAAGACATCTAGTTTAGGCAGAGTGGTGAGGATTTATGGAAAATGGAGTAAGTAAGAAATCAGTCTTTCCTGCTAAGAGAGAAACATGACTTTTGTTTATATTTGTTTATAGAAAACAAAATGAAAATTCAGTTCTTAAGCTTTGTCTACATTTGGGCTTCATGATTTAGCTTTGCAGTTTCTCAGAAGCTCCCTTTCCTATGTGGCAATTTATAATGTAAACATGATGTATCATTTCATTTTGTGCAAACTTTATTTAAAGAATAGTCACTTCCAAATGTCAAAAGACTTCTGGAAGTGTTTTAGAACTGAGCATCCTACATTTGTGCCTAGCAGCTTTAGAGATGATCACCAGCACCCCCTGATGTTACATTGTTATTGGTTTCTTCATTGTCTGCCTTCTTCACTGGAAAGTCAAGTTCTACAAGGGGAAAGACTGTGTTCTGTTCACACTTGTATCCCTAGCACTTTGGAGAGTGTCCAGTGCAAAGATGGCTCTCAGTGAACATTTGTTGAATGAAGAATAATTTCACTTAGCTACAAATACCTTTTCTTCAACTTCCTAGTTCCCCTTTCCTTTTTAAAATGTCAGCAGCCTCTAGCTCGTAGTCTTACCACTGCTTCAAGTTCCTTTCCCAATGAGCAGCCTTGTTCATGGTCACATTTTAGACTTTTTTCCATCTCTTGCTTTTGGCCCACAGCATTTAGGACAATTTAATAGCTCATGCCTTGCTCTCTCTTAGCCACTCATCTGCTCTTGTCATCCCAACTCTTACCTCTATGAAAAATACCTCTATTACAAAATCTATACTTGTATCTGTTACCATTTCAAAATCTGAATCTATCTCCTTCCCCAAATTCTGAATTTTTATCAAATATCCTCATTTTTCCTACTTTTGAAATTTCAGCAGTCATTTTATTTTGCTTGTTTCTGTGCAGGCACAAAGTCATGAGGGATTCTTTTTAAAAAATGTTCTCTATTCTCATTTATATTTCCTCTATTAATGCCTCTTACCTGAACTATTATAGCAGCTTCCCAAACAGCTTCTATACATCCCTCCTGCCCCTCTTTAATCAGTTACAATACTTGCTACCAGAGGTTATAATTTTATCACTACTGTGCCCCAAAATTCTTAGATGCTTACTATTTCTGAAATCTAAATGCCTTGGTTTGGTACATAAGACCATCCACAGTCTGGCTCTACCTGACTATTCATCGCCGTCAGTGTTGTGATCATCATCTTTGTAGTAGTATATTAGTGACAGCAGCTACCATTTCTTAAATTCTTACTCTGTACTGAGCACAACACAAGAAGATATGAAGTCATAAAGGTTCTTAGTGTGTTTGGAGCTGTAAAATCTGATAATGGGTACGATGGGTGTGGGTGGAAAAAGATGGGAGCTGTTGGGGTGTGTTGGGACCAGACCATGACATCTTGTTAGATGAGCTAAAGAGTTTGAACTTCTGTTGGAGATGAGGCAACAACTGGAAGATTTTCACAGACAAGTGGTGAGCTCATGCTTTATGTTAGATCAGTAACATGGCTATAGTTTGGGCGAGGAATGAGAGGGGATAGGGGCTAGAGACAGGGAGACTAGCCAGAAGAGAGATGGTGAGAATGGAGAAAAGCGAGCAGATTTGAGATTTAGGGAGATTTTATAGGAATTGATGACTACTTCATATGATTTTTGAGGTGAAAAAGATAACTCTCTGGCTTTTGACTTGAGTAATTAGAGAGAAGAGGCAATATATACATGGTGGCAGAGGTTGTGATGACGCATCCAATTTTGATCATGCGTTTGAGATACCTGTGGATTATCCAGGTGGAGTGTAGCTGAGAGGAGAGAGGTCCATGATGGAGACACTAGCTGTGTTATGGTCATTAGTCTCTGAGCAATGATTCAAGCTATGGTAGTAGATGAGATTGAGATACCTGCAGGACATCGAGGTGGAGGATCTAGAAGGAATCTGTATGAGTGTGTGGATACAATGAGTTAGGCCTATTATGGAGACAGTGTGTTATGTTCTCTCGCCCATGATTAAAATCATGGGATTAAATGAGACTTCTCTGAAAAGGTTTGTAGACTGAGAAAATCATTCCCTGATCTTCATTTTCAATTTCATCTCTCTGTATTCCATTTTGTAGTCTTCTCTACTTAAGGAAACATCATCAGATTTTCATGACACCACATATATGCCACTGTCCTGCAAGGCTTCTCCAATCCCCACACTTGTCCAGAGTCATTACTCAGGCATACATTCCCTTTGGAATTCTTGCACGTATGACTCTTTTAGTGCTTTCCCTAGAATCTGACTTTTCATTTGTTCTCTGCTTATCTCTCCAAGCAGACTCGAGTCCTGACAGCTGGGACCATGTCTTCTCTCACTTCGTGTTTTCCACCCAGCCTCACAGCTCCAGTGTATTCTACACACTAGCCGCTCCTACTACTTTTTTTTTCCTTTTGCTATTTTATAAGCTAGATTATTTTAATGCTCTAATACCAAAAGCAATATATCAAAAATCCCAACATGACTGCATGAGCCTCCCACTACTTTTCAATTATTTTCTCCTTTAGAAGAATGAAGTTAAAAGATGAACAACTCAAAGCTCTATAAGGTTTTAAATCAGTTGATGTACCTTGAACTAAATTGAAAGTGCCTGCTTATGATATATTTGTAGCTAGAATGTTCTGTTTCTCATTTAAAAAATTAATTAACAAAACATTCCACAAAACCCATGCAGAATTCTTGTCATTTATCATTCTCACAATTTGAAACTTTCAGAGGAAGAGAATATATCTTTTGGCAGCTCCCCTACTATTGCTTATTGTGAGCAAAGTTTATCTCTTGGTTTCATTGGGTCAAATTTCCTGTTGTTTTTAAATGACATTTGCATACATTTGCACAGGCAGAGTCTGGATGCAGTGAGATCTCTGGTCCAAGAAGCAGGTATTCTGGCTTATCCTGCCCCTCTCCTGACACTTCAGTGACCCCTGGTCCTGTGGCTTGACCTCTTTTGTGCCTTTTTTTTTTTTCCCTCATCTGTGGAGTGAGAATCTATACATTGATTCCTGGCTTAGTTGAAAGGCACATTATGAGGCCAGATAGAATGATAGCCTTTGAGGTCCTTAGAACAAACACATCATGCACATTAGAGAATTTATTTCATAGGAATTGCAGAAGGAGGTCAGGCTTCAAATAGCCTCCTTTATAGGTAAAGCATGTAACATCTTCTGTGATGAGGCTCTCATAAAAGAAGATTCTCCTCTCCTCTCCCCAGAAGCCAAGGGTGCAAGTGGGATGCTTTGCTGAAGTTGTTCTGATCGGAGTTCAAGAACATACCCTCAACATGGATGAGGAGAGTAATGAACTTTTGTCTTTAAAAAGAGGTGAATCTTGGGTATAGAGGTTTGTCAAAGAAATCAAAACTCATGTTTACTTGTTAAAGAAAAGGAATGCTGGTGGGCAGTAAATAATTCATGTGCTGGAATTCAAACTAGGACACGATGCTCAGTGTATTAAACAAGTTCATTGCTTATTCAGTTTAGATTGTATGGTTTGTGGTTGTTATCCTCATACCTCACAGAGTGTCTAATGTTATGCCTCTCATATAAAGATGTTCAGTGTTTCAGTTCCTATTGAAATGGACTAAGGGAAACTCCTAGAAGTCATCCAGAAAGCAATTTTATCACCTGTGGAATCTTTAAAGCTGTTTGAGATAAATTGGACAGTCCTCAAATGCTAATTAAACTTTTGATAATAATAGAAATATTTGTAGTCCCTGACCTCCCTGGCAGAGGAGTTTGACTGGAGTTAAAGTCATAGGTAATACCTGATCAAAAATTAGAGGAACTCATAGAGTTTAACACCATTGGCATAGGAGTCACAACATTGGATCAGTAGTATTGACATTGGACCTATAAGAAGAGACCAAAATCCTAATTCCTTACTTAGCCTGGCTGTGAGCATAGTGGCATAATCATAATTTGACAGGTGCCGTTTATTGGTTTTCTGCCCTTAGAGTCAGCCTATGTTCTAAGCATGGTGGACTTCATCATGCTTGCTAGATTGCAAATGGTAGCAACATCAGCAGAGTAAAATGATAGCTGATAGAATTTGGGATGTGGAAGCAGAGAGGAGAGGGTGCTGCTAATATTCTCATCTCCTAAAATGGGGAAGTAAGATATAGTCATTAAAAATCTGTGGAATTCCAGAGTTGTTATGCCTTCTTGCATTCCCACCAGTGGCATATGAGAGTTCCAGTCGCTCCACATCTTCATCAACACTTGGTGTGGTAAATCACTTTTGTTTCAGATCTTTCAGTAGGTATATTGTGGTGGCTCGTGTTGGTTTTAAACTGTTTCCCTAATGGCATTGAGCATCTTTTTAGGTGTTTATTTGCCATCCTTATATGTTCTTTGGTGAGGTGTTAAGCTCATGTGTTAATTCTAGCAATTTTTATAGCATGCATAGATTTTTTTAATGTAGATAATTATGTTGTCTGTGAAGAAAGACAGTTTAACTTTTAAAAAAAAGTTGTCGGTAACAGATTTACGTACTTAAAATTACAAAGGTAGTGAACAGAGGAATTAAAACAATCATGTCAAGTTTTGGGTGGAGGCTGGGGGGTGGGCAGTAGGAGGAAAGTCCCTGTTAAGAATTAAGAAATTAAGAAAACAAGAGATTTAAGTATATTGTCAAGAGTAAAGTATATAACCACCAAGAGACCAAAACAGAAAATTTTCGGAATGGTTGTCCTTGGGGAAGGGAACTAGTGACAGCAACAGGAAAATTAAGAAATGACTATTCTTACAAAGTCCTCTATATCATTTGATATATTACTTTATTATACACATTTCTTTGATAAAAATAAATCATTATTATATTGGTAATTAGAACATAAAGATGAAAAGCACCATGAAGTAACTAAAATGGGTAGAAGGCAGAAGCTGAATATTATGAAATAAGAAAGACTGGGGAAATAGTCTGTGTATAGAAAGTTGTGTAAAGGAAGGAAAGTCCCTAAAATGACAGTCATTGCTGATGATTATCTAACACTTATTTGAGTGCTTACTACATTCTACATACTTTCTAAACAATAAACAGGCATTAATTTGTTTAATATGCACAACAACCAATGGAATAGGTACTATTATTATCATTTTATAAGTGAGGAAATTGTGGAGTAGATATAGTAAGTCCACTATTTAGGCGACCCAGCCACGTTTCAAAGCCAGGGTTCTAAGTCCAGAGCTGTCTCTCTTAGCTATGATACAGTGTTATGTCTCATGGTAGGACAGTAGGTGTGACACTCCACAGTGCATACAGTGCATGCCCGTTGATCCTAAGGTGGCTTGACTTGTTCTCAAAGACTATCTCCTAAAGAGGTATAGTAGTCCTCCTTATCCACAGAAGATAAAGTCCAAGGCCTCCAGTGGATGCTTAAACTGGTTAGTACCAAACCCTATATGTACTTCTTTCCCCTATACATACATGCCTATGATAAAGTTCACTTTATAAATTAAGCACAGTAAGAGAGTAACATCAATAAATAATAAAGTAGAACAGTTATAACAATATGCTGTAATAAAAGTTATATAAATGTGGCATTTTTTTAGCAAAATAAGGCTTAATTGAATACAAGCACTGTAATACCATAACAGTCGATCTGATAACTGAGGTGGCTACTAAGTGGCTAATGGATGGGGAGAGTATACAGCGTGGATACTCCAGACAAAGGAATGATTCACATCCCAAGCAGGATGGGGCTGGACAGCATCCGATTTCATCAACTACTCAGAATGGTGCACAATTTAAAATTTGTGAATTATTTCTGGAATTTCCCATTTAACATTTTTGGACTACTGTTGACCATGGGTAACTGAATCCACAGAAAGCGAAACCACAGATAAAGGATAATCTTAGTTCATTCTTAGTTCACAGATAATCTTAGTTCATTCATAATTCAACAGATATTTGAGTGCCTACTAACCTGGTCCTAGGTACTAGTATTATTCCTTTCTAGTAGAAGAGGTCAATTATAAAGAAAAATAGATAAGTTAATGGAAGATGTTATAGAGAAAAAATAGAGCAGGATAAGGAGTGGAGTGATGGCAGTGGTGTGGGAAGAGTGTTATTTTAGAAAGCGAAGTTAGGGAAGGCCTGTCTCTCTGAGGGGAATACACATGAACATTGTCTTAGCTTGGGCCGCTGTAACAAATATACCACAGGCCGGATGGCTTAAACAGCAAACGTTTGTGAAGGTGCCAACAGATGTGTCTGGTGAGGGCCCACTTCCTGGTTTGCAAATGACTTTCTTCTCATTGTATCCTCACATGGCAGAGGGCAGAGAGAGGGGACACAAGCTTTCTTATGTCTTTTCTGGTAAGTGCACTAATCTCATTCACAAGGGCTCCACCCCCTCATGACCTAATGACCTTGCAAAGGCCCTACATCCTGATACCATCCCATTGGGGGTTAGAATTCAACAAAGCAATTTCAGGGGAATGCAGATATTCAGTTCATAACAAACATAGATCTAAGCGATGTGGAGAAGCAAACTGTTCAATATCTGTTGAATTATGCTAGGAAAAGCATTCCAGGCTGAAGGAAGAGTAAGTGCAAAGCCCTGAGGTAGAGTTCCTTTGGCCCGTTTGAGATACTCTGCAAATGGCCGGAGCTGAGGCAGTTGGGGGAGTACTTGTGGCCAAGACAAGTGAGCATCATATACTTAATAGCGACATTTTATTTTTAGTGTTGTTAGAAGCCAGTAGAGGGTCGAAAGAAGGGAAGGGACTTCAAGAACTTCCTGCATTGTATGTCATGAAGAGGCTGTTTTCAACTCAAGTTTCAGAAGCTGAGAGCATTTTGCTGGTCGGTGAAGGCTAGAATGAATGAACTGCTAGGGAAGTCAGGTCCTCTGTGAATAAGGGAAAGCGCTTGCATTCAGCACACTAACATGTACCTTCCTTAAAGGTGATTTATTCGCTGGGGCAATAACTAAGTTGTGGCTACATGGAGATGCTAACTCATGGCACTGTTACTAATTGCTTCCTACATTTAATGAAGTTGATATGTTTAACCGCCATTAAAACATTGTCATTCTTGGCTATAAAGTAAAAATTGCAAGGATACGTTAGGGGACTGGTGTGGGGGTGGTACATAAGGACAAGTAAGGAATTTTGAAGGAAAGGTTTATGAATTTAAAATAGGAGTAAAGGGGGTTAAATATTTGCTAACAGAAGGAAATCTAACTTTGGATAGTGAACACTAAATGCAATATATATACGACATACTGTTGAATTATACCCTTAAAACTTATTTGATTTAATGTCACCCCAATTATTTTTAATTAAAAAATTTTAAGGAAAATAAACTATTTGGATAGAGGTACTAAATATCCAAAAATCTTTATCTTTTTATAATTTTTTTATTTGCTTGCTCAAAATGTATGTTTCCTAAATGATCATTAAAGAGTAGAAGTAAATCCTTAATTTTTACTATCTAAGCAAAGTACATTTTGATTTATTTCTGGAAGATAGTAAGAATCTCTGATTAAAATATAAAAGGAAGATAATTTCTTAACGTGTCTAATTGTTTTAATAAATTATGTTAGAACCAATAAAACTAATACTTTTAAAAAAGCAATGAAATAGAGAAAATATCTGTTATCTATACATACACACATACAAGTTAGTGTCCAGAATACGTAAGGCATTTGTATAATTATGTCACAACTAGTCTTTATATGGATAAATGGCCAAAGGTTAAGTACCCTCAGTATTACAACATAAGACCAATGTGTGCAAAAATAATTATCCATAGTAATGATGAAAGAAATGCAGTAAAGTAAACTGAGACTTAAAAATAAATAAGTTACAATATTGATATGGCTGTGTAGAATTGGAAATATTTGCACATGATCAGTTACATTCAAATTATTACGTACTTCCTGAAGAGTAAAACAGTATTTAACAAATCCATTGTACCGAATATGTCCTTTGATCCAGTAATTTCTCTTTTCAGGAGGAAAAAAATCAAAGGTAAAAAAAAAATCTTGTTAGGACACTGAATTTTAAAAATGAAAGACTAAAAATAACTTCATTGGCTAACATTTGGGATAATGATTAAATATACTGCAATAGCTCAGCAATATACTATTATTTGCAGATAAAATACTATGGAAAAGCCTATGTAAAATAACTGGGGAAAAATGTACAATATTATGAAAGACTATAATCAAATACACTGAGAAAGCAGAGAGTACTCTTGTACAATTTGCTTTGATGATTTTGCTTACCTTTTTATTGTATATTTGGTTGCACATAAATATGATATAAAGAATATAAAAAATATAATTCACATATGAGAGAATATCATAAGATGTAGAAAATAATATGCAAGGTCAACAAGATTTGGAGCACCTACTACTAACAGTCAGGAACTAGCATCGATTTTCAAAAAGTAAGCCATACTAGCAGATAAGATTTATATTCGGAAAAAAATTACTTCAAAAAAGGTTTTAGGTCTGTTTCCACAGCCCACATTCAATTCAATTCAATAAATAACAAATTTCTTAATTCTTAGCTGATGTCATACCTTAAGTATTATCATGTACAACTGAAGTCCAGAAAAGCAGAGAATTTCAGTAAGCCCGAAGAAGTCATTGGAATGGAATTTGACCTGGACTATGTTGCAAAATAACACTGTTGAGCTTGTCGCATCAGGTTGTATTGAAACTAGACAGTAAATTCCAAAGATATCATTGGGTCTTTAAAATGGATCCCACCTATTTCATGTATACACTAAGTACAAATACAAATCAACTAGATGGAAACAGTAAAAAGATTGCTTTGAATTTAGGATGTTCCTCCAATATGTTTCTCCTTTTCATGAGAAAAGATTATCCTTGAGATGATGCTAGACTGGGAGTCTTAGTTGAAAGCTGCTCATTGCTCAACCTTCAATCATTAACAAATCAACAGGTATAATCTCTGTAATCATCACTGCTAAGGAAAGTTACCTTTAGCACCAGCCTTTGGATTCTTTTTTTAATATGTGTAAAAATTTAGTTTCAAAGGTCATGTGTCATGTTCAAGTGCTGCTTTAGAATCTTAGAGGTTATTCTAAGAACTCTTGGTGTCTAAAACTTAACAGCAGTAATCATATCTGTTCCATCAATATGATTTTTGATACTCCAGATACCTGGATAGGATGTATATCCAGGGGATAGGATGTGTATGCAGGGGAGAGTGAGGAGAAGTGAACTTGACATTGCATCATATGCAGTGGACATGCATTGTGTACAAAAATGATCCAATAATCACTTTGCCCAGCAAAGAACAGCTTCTAAAATGAAGTTTGCCTACTTCAACAGATTTTTGAGAGGATTAATGAGATAAAGGAATACAGGTAGTAGGAACTAAGTAAAGCTTTTTCCTTTCACTTTTTATGAGCAAAGCTTTCTGTAAGGTCTGAAGGCAAAGGGATAACATTTAGAGGGAGGGGACATGGTGGGAAGACAATTGCAAAAACTAGGGGTCTTTATCCTCAAGGAATTTACAGTACATTAGAGAAGCCAGGCCTACACATTTAATTAAGGGAGGAAATGTAATTAAAAGAAGAGTGACAAAAGTGCTGAACGTGGCTGGAGTTAGGGTAAAAGCCAGCCTCGGGATTCCAAATAAGCCTCTGAGCTTGTGGTGTGTGCTGACTGTTCTCTCCAGATTTGCAGATAGGCTGGTACACAGAGCTAACACATGCTATGAAATTACTCTGAGAGTCCCACTTTAAACAGTGATAAGATGTTAGAATTATGCTCGTTGCTTTTGAAACTTGCCTCTCTTTCACTGTACTTCAGGAAGTATTTCATAATAAGCAAATTGCAACCCCCTTTTTCTTTTTGTAATGTGAATGAAAGGAGGATAGGAAGTGAGAGAGATGACTTTCAGCTTTTGCCAGCTCACCTTTATCTTCCAGGGACTTCTGTGTTTCTACCACAGTGTCATTAGTGGGTCTTCAGTGAGCTAGTCCCCATGTAGAATTGCTTCTAGAAGCTTCTGAAATCTTTCCCATGACATTGGAATAGTGAGGTGGAGGAGATAAGCATTTTATTTATACCTCTCTTATGAGACTTATCATCTTTCAGTGTGTATTTTCAGTTATTTGCAGTTGTGTCTTATCTTCCCTGCTGGACTCTAAGTTCCTTGAGGGAAGAAGGATCTCTTGTTTATTTTTTAATAAATAAAACTCTGTCCAAAGTAATTCCCTTTACTCCAAAGTCTTGTTGACTGATTGAATAACACAGATCACTTTGGTTTGTTTAATACTGCTATTCAAGAGATTCTGAAACTATTCATTTGTTATTTGGCATTTGAGATTCAGAGGAAATTCATTCTCTTACCATTTCTTTTCTAACTTGCACTCTGCTGGCATTTTCCCTTCAGTCTACCTAAGCATCAGTCACAGTGTATTTTAGTGTTCATTCAGATTGCTTTGGAAACTCAGGACTATGGCCATCAGAAGAGGAGGTACTGGTCTCAAATCTGGTAGCTAAACCAGACACTTGGATCTGGTAAACAGAAGGTAGTGGGGCCCGAAAGAAAAGAATATGTCTAGCAGATGTAGGAAGGCCAATGTTTTTCCTGGGCAAGGTTTCCTGGGAGTGCTCAGAGTTTAGTAGCAGCTGGCATAAACATTGCAGAGAGGTCTGCGTGCCCCATAGGCAAAGAGCACGGTAATTCTTGGTCAGGTGGAGTGGGCATTACAATTGATTATTGGCACAGTGTACAGGCATACTTTGAAAGCTCATTATCTGGTGGTAGTGCTGGTGGTGCTGATGATGAAGAAACTGGAGCCTTTAACCAGTTTCAATGCTTTGTACCTGCTGTGGATTTCAGCACCTTCCCTGTAATAGAAGGAAGCTTGTTTAATTTAGCTGCGGGCCATAAGGTGACTACAAATACTTGTGTATTGTGTAACTGAATTTGGTGGTAACTTATTTTTAGAAATATTCTAAGAAGCTGATCATCCAACTACAACATGGCCAATGGGAAATGAGAAGCAGATGGCTGAAAAGACCCTTGCTGTGTGTTGTCCGTGTTCAGGCAGCATGGTGCTGGGTTCTGGTTGCTCCTCTAGCACAGGGCCTTGTCTCTGCCCAGTTTCCTCAAAGCATATGAACGAGCCTGGCATTGCAGTCCAAACTATACAGACTTACATATATTGTTTATTTGTTCATTCTGTGTCCATCAGTCCTTCTATCTGGTCGATGCTTGAAGAATGATGGCTAACCACAGTGCTTCCTAAAGAAAATTTTAAAATGTACCATCTCCCTTGAGTCTTGTTGTTAATGCTGTCCACAAACTCTATGTGGCTTTTAGGTTTTGAGGGGGAAATTTGAGTTAAAATTTTCTGTTACTTTGGGATCCGTTACACCCAAGGTTTTTACACTTTCCTTCTGAGTTCATCACTTATTAGAATGCCCAGAATCTATGAGGGATCGTTTAACTATGAAATATTCATTAGGAGGCAGTGGATGGTACTGTGTGATTAAGAACTTGAATTTGAGTTCAGATTCTGGCTCTGCAACTTCCATGTGGCCCTGGGAAAGTCACTCAACTCCTTTATTTCTCTATGTTTTCAGCTATAAAATGGAGGTAAACATGTGCCTACCTCATTGAGTTG
This sequence comes from Pteropus medius, assembly GCF_902729225.1. Taxonomy (NCBI): domain Eukaryota; kingdom Metazoa; phylum Chordata; class Mammalia; order Chiroptera; family Pteropodidae; genus Pteropus; species Pteropus medius. Next base: position 16,122,653 of record NW_024340692.1, read on the forward strand.
TGCAATAGCCCTCAGTAGCAGGCACACAGATATTTACGGGACAATTTGAATGCTCAATGCACAAAGTGTATACAGAAAAGTAGATGAAGTTCACCCCAATGAGGAGCTTGCAGTGTAGTTCAGGAGATACGCTCATGAAATGCAACCAGTGGTACTGGGAATGTACAGATGGGGTTTACGAGGGTTGAGAGAAGGATCACTCCTGTGTGGGAGGCACACAGGATTAATGAAGCTAGAAGAAAGAAGAGAATAGGGAAATGTTCTAGGTGGGAGGCAAGGATAAGAACAAAGGCTCAAAGCTATACCCAGCATATTCTGCTTAGTCAAGAACTTGGCCAATGAGAACTGGTGGTAGCAGGCAAGTAGGGCCAGAATGTGTCAGGTGGACCAGATAAAGAAGGTTCTACTCCTTTGCCCCTGTACTTCATCTATGTGGTGACTGACACTTGCTCCCATGACCCCCTGCTCGAATGACCCTGACACTACACAGATGGGAACGTCTCTCCAGTCTATGAAAGAGGAGAGGAGAAACAGAGCTGATAAAAATGAAGAACCTGGTTATCTATAAATCTACAATCTGATGGAGGAACTGTTCCGCAGAGCATTTGGTGAGGTTAAAAGAAAAAAAAAAGCCCATTGTTTGATTGTTGTGGGGATCTTCCACCAATGAGACAGATGGAAGCTGAGGCTGATGATGCCTTGTTGACTGACACACACTGAAAAACTGAAGAGGCGATAGGAGATGACCATCTCAGCTTCTGCTGGCTGGGTAATTGGGCCAAAGAAATTTTTCTAATACATTTGGCTTTTTTTTTTTTTTTTGGTCACTTCTCAAAATACAACAAATGAAGTTGCTTTTTGTTTTTTTGCACGCATTTTATTTTATTTTATTATTTCAAGTATACAGTACACTGGTTAGACATTTATAAAGTTTATGAGATGATCCCCTCTAATTACTCTGTCACCCATCTGGTTTTATACATAGGAAGTTGCTATTTGGATCTAACAAGAATTACTTTATGATGTGGAAGATAGAGGAGACTTGAAGACAGTGATCATGATCTTTTGGAATTATTTTGAAGAAGTTTTATATTTAAGAAATTTTTAGGTTTAGAGAACTCTTGAGAATAAAGTTCAGAGGATTTTCATAAACTTTACACCCAGTTTTCCCTATCATTTCTTACATTAGTGTGCTATATTTATCCCAGCTCATGAACCAATACTGATACATTATGATTAATTAAAGTTCATGCTTTACTTAAATTTGCTGTTTTTCCTACTGCCCTTTTTTTCTAGGATCCCATCTCAGATACCACATTACACTTGGTTGTTATGTCTTCCTAGGCTCCTATTGGTTGTGACACTTTCTTAGACTTTCCTTGTTTTTGATGATGTTGGCAGTTTCAAGAATTACTATCAGGTGGTTTATAGAGATTGTCCCTCAGTTGAGATTTGTCTGGTGTTTTTCTCATGATTAAGACGGGTTAATGTTTTCTGAGGAGAAAGTGCTATTCTCATCACATATCAAGGACACGTACTATTAATATGATATCACTGTTTATGTTGATCTTGATTACCTGGCTGAAGTAATGTTTGTCAGATTCCTCAACTATAAAGTTACTTTTCTTTCCACTCCCTTTCCACACTGTACTGTTTGGGAGGAAGTCACTATGTGCAGCCTACACTTAAGAAGTGGGAGTTATGTTCCTCTTCTTTGAAGGAAGAGTATCTATAAAAAACTATGTGAAATTCTTCTGTGAGGTAGATTTGTCTGTTCTCCTCCATTTGTTTGTTCAGTCAATCCTTTATTTAATCACTATGGATGTATATTGATGTTTTCCTTTGAGTTATAATCTAATATTTCTAGGTTTCCTTGCTCCAGTTGTTCCAGCTTTGACTCTTTTTTTACTTCCTCTTTTAATTGGCTCCTGTATCCCTTGACATACCCTCATCATTGTGGATTTTGTTTGTTTTTTTGTTTGTTTGTTTTAGCACCACCTTTCTGACACTGCAAGGTGCTCCTGGCTCACTTGGTATATTTCCTGTCTTCAGTCTCTTGGAATTTGTATCACAGAGAAATAACTCTGGTCATAAGACCTGTTACTGGGGCTTTAGGAGAGAAAATTTTAAAACACTCAGTGGAAATACATTGCATCATGGTTTTTAAGGGATATGTGACCCAGGAAGGGATGAGAGTTTCTGGAAGATGAAATTCTGATGACACAAACATACTGAAACTTCATAAGAGAGATAGGGGAACCGCATAAAAAAGAACCAATGTGGCTTCAGAGGACACTTTTGACTAATTTCGCTTTTAAAAAGCTGTGTACAGAAGACATGACTGAACTGAGAGTTTCTAAAAATAGCATCATCTAATGTAACTTAGCTACTGGTTTGTTAAAACAATTTTGTGACTATGCTAGATGAAGTTATGTGTCTTACTTTTAAGCCAGCCATAGTAGAATGGGAGCTCTTTTTATTTCTCTGAAGTCATCTGTAATCTTAAGTCATTCACTCAACAAATATTTATTGAATGCCCATCACATGAAGTCATGTAGGCTCTGGGGATGCATTAATAAATACAGCTGCTAAATTCTGTGCAGTTGTAGAGTTTCCATTCTAATTCAGGGAGATGGGTAACAAATAGGTATTTTTTAGTATGACAGATTATAATACACGCTCTAGAGAAAAGTAAAGCAAGATAATGGGGATGAGGAGTCCTGGGATGGAGCAATGGGCTTGTTATTTACTAAAAGGTGGTCAGAGAAAGCCTTTTGATAAAGTAGTGACATTTAAGAGACTGTGAAGGAAGCAAGATAATGAATCATCAAAATACAAATGACATACTGCACACACTATACTTTTGGACATATACACATTCACCCTTATACCAAAAAGGTTCAACATAGCCAGTAAAGAAATTAACATAAGAAAATGTCATTTTGTAACAAACCATAGCAACACACCTTTAAGTGATAAAAGGCAATGCTGGTGAGGTGTTAGGGAACATATACTCATATACTTACTGATAATGTAACTGTGTATTTGGAGAGCAAATATATAAGACGTTCATGCCCTTTGTTCCAGGGACCCTACACCTAGGTATTTAGTACTTTAGGCAAAGGAAACAGTGAGTGCAAAAAGTATGAAGAAACCTGCTTGATATGTTCCAGGAATAGCACAATGGCCAGTGAGACTGGAGTGGAGTCAACAAGACAGACAGTAGTTAAGAGGGGAGGCCAGAGAGATGGGATGACTGAGGGCAAACACGTGCCGGGCAGGGGTGTATTGCACACTTTCGGGGATGCCAGTCATATAAAGTACATCTGATTGGCTTTCCCAGAGCTATGCACTGCTGTGGAACAGAAATTTATAGGTTCTTCACTTGGGCTTTTTCTTTGAGGAGACAGGAGCCGTTGGAGAGTTTTGAACAGGGGAGTAAGGTAATCTGATTTCATTTAAAAAGGACCACTCTGCCTGTTCTGGTGCTAGGAATTGAAGGGCAGAAGCAGAGAGATCTGTTAAGAGATCTTTGAATATATTAGTATATTTTAATCTTAATCTATTTATCTTGATCTATTTTATGTATTTTTTATGTAGTAGTAATTGTGTGCATACAATTTTTTCCCATGGCATACATTAATATTTTCCTTCTGTTGCTATACAGTTCTCAGATATATAATTTTTAGTGGCTACAGAATAGTTCCTTATTGCTGCTGTGAAAAATGACCTCAAATCTAGTGGCTTAAAAGTACATAGCTATCTAATAGTTCTGGAGGTCAGAATTCCTAAAATTGAAATGTTGGCAGGGCTGTGTTTCTTCTGGAGGCTCTAGGGAAGAATCTGTGCCTTTTTCCAGCTTCTACTGGCACCCTGTGCTTTCACTCATGGCCCCTTCCTCTAGCTTTAAAGTTAGTAGCATAGCATCTCCAGTTATCTTTCTTCCCCCTCCTCCTCCCCGCTTCAATGTCTCTCTCTTTTCTCTTCTGTAGTCACATCTTCTCTGACTGACCCTCATGCCCATTCCCCCAATATGGACCCGTGTGATTATATTGGGCCCAACTATAATTCCAGGATGATCTCTCCATCTCAAAATCCTTAATTTAATCGTATCTGGAAGTTCCTTTTACTGTGTAAGGTAGCATATTCATAGGTTCTTGGGATTAAGGTGTGGAATTTTGGGGGCACATTATTCTGCCAGCCACAGTTAGTATTTTGTGGTTCACTTAACCGTTCTCGTTTTTGGTTACTTGGACTGTATCCAGTTTGGGGCTGTTATGAGATATCTAAAGATACTTTTGTACACTTAGACCTTCTTTTGTAATGCGTTCCTTAAGAAAAATGTTCAGGTGTACAGTTCTTGTAAGAAAGGGCATACACATCGTATGTATTTGCTCTCCAAATACATAGTTACATTATAAAATATGTGAGTATGTCCATTTCCCTACAACCTCATCAACTTTGCTTTTTATCACTTAAATGTGTATTTCTACGTTTTGTCATAAAATGACATTTCGTTGCTGTGAGCTTTGGAGAGACAGTGTCTAAATGTGTAGTGTGCGTGGTATGTAATTGTATTTTGAGAATGGTGTTTTAGTTTTGCTTTTTAGTTGTATGTAGAGCTAGAAGAATAGAGACAAAGGTAGACTATTGCTTAAGTAAAGGGGCAAGGCTGGCATTAGTAGATGACATACACAGAACTATTTAGCTTTCACTTTTCCATCGTAGAGAATTATCTTCAAAATGAAAGGGATTAATTAAGAGAGATTTAGAAGACAATGAAAGAGAATCTAGGTAATTCGAATGCATTCACATCTCTAGGGCACACTAGATTGCATCGCAAGGTGTTGAAGGAGTTAGCAGATATCATCTCTGAGCCACTGCCAGTGATAGTAAGTAAATCTTAGAGGGAGAGGTTCCAGAAGACCAGAGGCATGCAGATGTTCTGGATAGCTTTTGGAAAAGTTGAATTCCTAAAACTATCAGAAATGCTCGCTTGCAAAAATTCTGAATTATCATATAAATGATTTTCGAGCCCCTAGTAGAGATCGCATTTGATCTAAGAACCAGCATGATTTTACTAGTGTATAGTGACCAATTTATTAGATTTCCTTTTTAGATCAGTGTTTTAGATTGGTACAGGAAGAGAAATCCATAGACATTGGAGCATTTGACAAAAATCTCTCATAGGTCTCCTTATGTACATAAAAGAGAAAAGTTGGAGGCTGATAGAATAAGGAAATTTCCAGCTGATTCTATTCATATGCTGTAGCACAGTTATTGTGTGTCAGCCTGTAGAGAAGTTTTCAGTAACTGACCTTCAAGATTTTGTTTGGTGCCCGCTTAAAGATCCTTAGGACTTGGATGGAAATCTAAAATAGCCCCATATTTTATGTAGCTGATGACACAAAGTTCAACGGGTTAGCGAAATCTATAGAATAAATATTCACACTGTGCAATAAATACCCACCAACTATGAAAATGGTCTAAAACCAAGTAGATAAATTTAACAGAAATAATGAGAATTTTTTAAAACCAAGGTGTTTAGAATTGAAATTGCAGTTACTTTCTTTTTTTTCTTTCTTTCCTTTTTTTTTTTTTTTTGGTGCCTTTTCTGAATTTCCCCCAATTAAAAATAAAGCACTGATACTCATATAGTGAAAATTATTATTTCAAGTTTAGTTCATGTCTTGTAGGAGAATGCTGGGTTCATCTATATGTGGTTGAATGAGAGCACGGTTTAATGTAAGAAAACATGGCGCTGCCATGAACTAGTTGTCATCTTGGGGGAGCAGCTGGTATCTCCTTTCTGGGTCTTAGTTTTCTTATCTGAAAGGTTAGGAACAGCAAGGGGTGGGGGCGAAACTAATCACTTTGCCCCATTCCCGCTCCTGTGTTCTGTCAGGCAGTTACAAGTTCATCCTCGTGTTCTTCAGTGAGTTTGGCCGTATTTCTAAATGGAAACTTCCAGCTGTTTCTGGATTAAACAGACCTTTTCAGGCCCTCACTAAAAAGGGCTCAACTTTCTTTTAATCTGCAAGTTCCTTCAGATCTCCCTCCATCAGGGTCCTATTAGACCAACCTTATTCTCGACCCTTCAATCCAGGGTTAATTAAACCCTGCACTTGAGCCCCATTTGAGCTTAGGAAGACTACGTCTCTTCTTGTTTAGGGCTCAGGCCCACCTTATGGGGTTTCTAGATGAGACTGGAGCCCCTCCTTCACCCCAAAACCTTCTCCATGGCTTTACTCAAGAGGCACTTGGGTAAACTTACTCCAGACCATCTTGGTGACCATCAGCTCCCGATCCCTGGCACTTCGCTAGCTTTCTCCCCAACACCATGACTTTGATTTAGCCATGGTAGTTGTTTAATTTTCAACTTCATATTTTTCTCAGTTTGCATCTTCATGTTGTCATTTCTAAGTAGGTTGAAAATATCTCACATGCCTTGATTTACTCTTGCGTAGTCTAATTTTCCCTTATTGTTAGTCATCAGATATGATCTAGTGTTTTTCTTTTTACTCTTATAGAACACAATGTATTATACATCTTCAGGCAATCTACCCTTTTGCTTCTTTTGTCTTATTTACTTAGACTGAATTCTGAGCTGAGAGTCTGAATGAGGAATATATTGTTACGGTTCTTGTTCCATTTTGGGTACCTTTATTTTGAATGATAGAATAAAGAAGCCAGATCACTTTAGCACATTACATTATTTTCTTAAAACTTTAAAGTATCTAAGAATTTAACATTTATAGTTAAACATATAAATTTCAGTCTCCTTCTAGGACTTCCGTCAATATTCTGTTCCCATTTTCAGTGGAAGGAATGTTTGCAGCCTGGGATACCTCAAGTTGTACTTTCAGCCTGCTTTTACCTAAATTTCTGCTCGGGCTGCTTCTACCATGGATTCTTCCCAGAGTCAGCATTTCCACAGGTCATTTCAGTCACTCCCTGCTCCGCTGTGCCTATGCGTGCTCTAAGCATTGCCTTATATGCATGTGACATGTACCACTTACTTTAGGTTCTAAATCTAAGTTAATTACCATTAACCCAGGCAAGAAACGTGTTGTCCAGATTCCTGCATGCTCTCAGCCTGCCATAATTATATCTTGGATTCATGTATTTTGTTTCTGGTTAGCACATTGGGTAGGAAACGAGCTACTTGCTGTGGCTGTGACCAGCGGGTAGTTTCTTTGCTTATCTGAAAAACAGTTCTTTGACTTGCCACCTGTGGCCAGTCCTTTTCTTCTACTGTGTCCTTGGAGGCCACCTCTCCACCCCTTGCCTAGAAAGTTTCCCAGCCCAACCAGTTTAAGATAAGCAGAGCAAAATAGGGAGTTACTTCTCAGGCTCCTCTGTACACATTTGCACTGAATGTCTGAATTTTCTCCCTTAAAAAAAGAAAGATCTTAGACCTGATCTTTTTGTCAGATTTAGATGATGTTTTGTTATTAATAAGGCTTCATATTTATAAATAGAAAGTGCTTAAAACCTTTAAGATATGGGTACTTTCAAAGAAGGTTTGCAGTCTGTCTGCTTTCTATACATTTTTGAGGGCTGGATAAATGTTAAGTAGTTCTATTACAGCATGGAATGAAAGTTACGTGGCTGTTATATGCGTAGTTAGCAACAGCGGAAGACAGAAATAACCCATTACTTCTTTGTGGTCACAGAGATGCCTAGCATAAAGACAGATGTGCCATCTGATATATTTTCATCTTAAACTCTCTGAAGGTGGGCTTGTATGCCATGCAAGAGTAAACACTTTGTAACCAGGACTCAGGTTCAGTAACTCTGATGAAGTCACCAGAGCTCCTTTAGCAATCAAGTTGTTTGCATGTCATAAAACTAGGATATGACTTTAGGCAAATATTTATTTAGTGAGAAGTGTAGGTGTACACAGAAAGACTCCTTTCTCGTGGAGTATTTCCTTATGAAGTTCATTAGACCCTGACTCTAGGACACTGTGATGTCATCATGGGAGCAGCACAGACCATAAATGTCACAAGATCTGTGTCCAAGTGACTATTTGGTTAATTGTCCACTAGTGGTAAGACTTCAGGCTCATCAGTCACCTGAGGGGCCAGAGGTGTTTTCCCTACAAAATTAGGAGGCGCTGGAAGAAATGTTGAATTAAGTCATTTCTAAAGATTCTTTTAGCTTTAAATATCTAGTTAATATTTCTAAATGCTATTTTATCTCTTTTTATATAATTATTCATTCACTCAAACTTAGAAAATGCAGAAATTATAAATAGAAATATGTATACCATCTGTTTCCATAACACAAAGTAATTGTTCATGTTATAGAGTATTTCCCTCTAGCCTCTTTTCTACACGGGTATATGTAAGAATGTGTAAAACATACTGGGTACATATATTTCAAAATTAGAATCATACTGTATATACATTTTTATGAATTGATATTTGTTTAATGTATTATGAGTATTAGTCATTTCATCTGAGTAGTACTTAGAGCTTTTGTGCAAAACTAGGTTTTTTGGTCAGTTTTGCAGTTTGTTCTGAATTTCTATATTGGAGATAGCGTCATAGGCACTCTCCAAACACACTTGGCTTGCAAACATCCTGTAAGTCCCAACAGACAGCTTAGGCCATTCCAAAGAATACGCAGGAAGGGATATTCCAGAGGCTTACACAACCAGGGGTCAGAGTGAGGATGATTGATGAACCCTAAAAAATTGCATATGCACGTGACCCATCAGTGTCTCAATTGACCTCCACAAATTTTATTTATTTATTTTTTTTTGTGCACAACCAAATGAAATGTGGCTGACGCTGGACAAAGTAATAAAAGAGGGAACTCGGTGACCAAGGCTTTTCTTTCTGTGCCCTGCTCACCCCACATCTTGCCCCCTTTGGCCCTGCTCCCCTCCCCCAGTTATTTCTTTCTCCACTGGGTCTGCTGCATTTTGTTCGTGCTGCAGATAAAGTTCTTATTGAATATTAACTGGACATTTTTTGTGGCAGTTGTTGGGTGTGGGGCAGGTCAGGGTAGGTTATAAGAAATAAGAAATGTATATCTCCCCACTTTCTACATTAGTGGATTTCAGAGTTGGAAGATAACCTTAGCCAAGCTTAGAAGAACATGTGAAAATGAACTATTACTGAACACTTAAAAATTATTTTCTACTATTTTTGTTTGCTTGTGTGTAGTCGTTCAACTATACTATACATTACATTGGTTTTGGTAGGCTTGCTGGAACTTCAACACCACAAAGCCTATGTTAGAAAGCACTATATTTGTGGAAAGTTGTACTACATCACTAAATGTACTTTGAGGCCCCTTCTAATTCCAAAATTCTATGATTTATAGCATTGTTCCTGTGGGAAAATACATTCCAAATTCTAAGCAGCTGTGTTTTGGATCCTAACTTCTTTAGAGTTGTGGACTACCTATATAATCGTTTTTATGCAGGTAGGTGTATAGAATTGGCTTTATTTGTATGTAACAGCGAGAAAACTATTGTTTGAGCCCTAATTATGTATGAGGCACTGTAATCAGAGCCTGCATACATTGCCTCATTCTCCCACAATGATTCTCTGAGGTAGGTGTTATCTCATTTTACAGATCAGGAAGCTGAGGCCCAGCAGAGCCGAGACGTGACTGCAGACCTGTCCACCTCCAAGTCTTGTAACCTTTCTTCTTTCATGCCTGATGCTTCCCAGCACTGTGCTAGAGAGCTTTCCCTCTTTCTGCTTTGCCTCCAAAGATCCTTCCACAAGAGAGGTGAAAGTTAATTCCTTTAAATATATCTATTTTAAAGCAGTATTATTCCCTTCGATCAGCCCGAACCATTGATTCCCTTAGATAGAGTCACCAACCATTATGGATCTTTACTCTTTCTCATTATGATGAAAGGGCAGTTGACATGGTCTCAGAGGCTTGTAGAAAGAGTAGCCTTAGGGAAATCTTTTATGTAAAGTGACTCTAAAGTATCCAATTATGTATTATACTATACAGAGAATTTGCCTACAGAGAATAGAATGGAGTAGTCAATGATAGATAGCAGGTCTCTCTATTTAAAAACATTTAATTACAGTATTCAAGTAAATCTAACTTAAATGTAAGTCAGGATATTCATTTGTCTTTTCATTCATTTACCGCCATTAGGATTTTTATTGAACCCTCTTAGGTACCAAGTTCCACGCTAGGCCACAGAGGACACAAAGTAGATGAGACATAGTTTCTGCTTTTAAGGAGCTCAGAACCTTCTGGATGGCAGCCCAGAAACATCTTTTAAAATTACCTCAATTTAAATGAGATCTCATAAGAGTGAGGCATATGCGTGAGGAGAATGGAGGAAGTTAGGCTTCCGTCTTGATATCCTTGAGTTACTGCTAGGTCTGAGTCGAGACTCTGGGCTTCTCAGCTGGATCCCAGTGGAAGGAATCCTATCAGGGTGACATCTAAGGAAAAGACTCATGAGGCTTGAAGTCAGAACTCAGAGCCTGTTTTAGAGCTGAGCGTGGTGGTGGTGGTGGTGGTGGTGGTAGTTGGTGGTGGTGGTGGTGGTGGTTGCTGGTGGCAGAGATCCCTTCCTGTACTGTGTTTATACTTCTGGAAAAGGAAGAAGGTGTAGGGACGAGAACCTCAGCTGTGGGCAGGAGGTCAGTAGCCTCAGTTGCTACATCTGCCTGCCCCTGCAAAGGGTGGAGGTGTTACAAGGTGAACCCAGAAACTGGAGTGATCTAGTGTTCAAGGTGGGGCATTTTTGGAAAGTACATTGTTCCATGAGATGTGCTGCCTCAAAGAGGTTCCATGTGTAATCTGCCTCGAATAAATAGATTTCACGGGATGCCGTTAGAAAAACCAACTTTATCTGATCTCCCATTCTCCCATTCTCCCATTACAATTTATTGAGTGAAAAGCATTTCTCCTATTTCTGGATGAAAACGTATCACATGACTATTCTGATTCCTCGTAAATAATAAAAAGTCCCACTTTAGTTTGCCAGATTCTTAAAATGTTTAGTATCATGTCTAGTAGCTGTTTACAACTGCTCTCCTTCTTCCAGCTAGGGCCTATTGCGGAGAAAACGGGCTGTAGTTGGATGTTTTCTCGCTTACTCAGTAGCTGTTATTTCTGGCTTGAGGTGCAGTGGGGAGGATAAAAGGGGCATAGAAAAATTTTTGTTGGAAAGTGGTATCACTGGAGTGCTGTCTTTGTGTTGTGGGTGTTTAGAATCGATTCTTTCTCTGATGAGACCTTTTTGTGAGGATCTCTTACCTTCAATTTCCTTGGTGTGGCTGCCATACTCTCTTCTCTCAGTTTCTAGAAAGCCCACTGGTTCATTTGTACTCCTGTCTGCTGGTTTTCAGTGCTGTGTAAGAGGTAACTCTTATTGAGCTAAGCACGATATAGTCCCATACGTAAGCTCATGGTGTGGTCCATGTCTGGTCTGTGGGAAATAGTCGCACATCCTTTGCTCCCACAAATGTGGGGAGTGTAGGCTGATCCCACTGCAGGTATTATTTCCTTTGGCTTGTCTGTCAGCATCCTGCCAGTCTACCTCTGGGGCTTCAGATTTCTTAGGCATAAGTCGCCAGCACAGTTACCCATGTTACAAGAGTCTCCTGCTCTCCAGTTAGTCCTGTTGTGGCCTCTCACTAGGCGAAAAGAGGAAGGACAAGCGCTCCCACCTCTTCCCTTAATCCTTTACGCTGCAGCCAGAACTGCAGACTGCTGGCTTCAGCCCTTCCCCCTTTTAGCCACCAACAGCCTGAACTGTTTGTACCCTCACTCTGCTTGAGTTGAAGGTCAGTGAGATGGTTTTGGGCTATGTCCTTTGAAGAATTGCATGTAGGCCAGGCACTTCACTTTGGAATTTGATATCTAGTCTATCTTAGTGGTTTGGTTGACACGTCCATTCACGTCCATTTTAACCTTCTGTAATACACTTTTAAGGAAAGTTGCTTATTGGAGATTCATGAGATACATGACAGAAAAGGCTGCCAGGTTTCCTGCCCATTTTCCACTAACCTCTTTTCTGATCTTCCTACTCCAGCACCTGTGCTCATGCTACATCTCCCTTCTGGATGCTCCCTGCCCTGCTCCCTGCTCCTTCTCTGCACTGCTTGCTCCTTTGAGCCTTCAGGATTCTCAAGTGTTGCTACCCCAGAAAAGACTTTCCTTGCCCCCTGCCACACCTAATAGATCTCCCCTAATTTTCTGCCACTGCATCATCCTATTTCTTTTGCAGCATGTATTATAGATGATAATTTTTTTCAAATAAATTATACAAACGATTGAGTATCTTTCTCTCCCATCAAATTGTAGGCCCCATGAAGCCAAAGTCCCTTGGTTTTATTCAGTAATATCTACCTAATTGGTGCTCGCTAAATATTTACTGAATAAATGAATGAAGGTATGCATTAGAAGATCGACTTTATTTAAGCCATCACTTCCTAAATCCATCTCTTCTTTCGTGTTAACTCTTAACTTCCGAGGTCTTGGTTACATGAGATACTCAGGCAGAGTTTCGGAAGTGCTGATAGAAGGCTTAACTTTTGGTGTACTTTACTGTTCATTACCGTCTCCCCACACACATACCTTTTACTCTCACTTTCGCTCACTGTCTTCTAACAAGAACTCTGTTTGAGGCAGGCATGGCACGCTTCTGACCCCATTTTACAGATGACCTCACCAAGGAGGAGATGATAGATATGAGATCACTGAAGGGGTTAATGGCAAGCATGGCCCAGAGTTCAGCAGCCCCAGCTCACTCCTGGGCTTGTCTTCTTCTGCCTCCCCTGATGTCCTTCTTGTCATAGCTGTCCTCTGGTCTCGTAGCAAGACAGTGACCTAGCTCACCACTTCTGAATCTCTCAGAGACAACAGCAGGCGAGGCTCAGTTTAAAATGGAGAGTTTAGTTCCTGGCCCAGAATCTATCTGCGTGGTGCAGAGCAAGAATTTCTCTTAAAGATTCAGCCCTGTGAAAGCAATGAATGCATTTACAGGAGCCACACACGTCCACTTCCTGCCCTCGGCCCACACGATTGAAGGTTCGTGGGTAGAGGGAAGAGCTTCCTCCCGAGGGAGAAGGAGAAGCTGGATTCTGAAAGACAGTGTTGGACTTGAACTAGGCTTGGTGATTGCTTTACCTTTCATTCTTTCCTGGCTGCTCAAGAGACTGTCCTAACTCTGGCCATAAGCCAGAGAACTTCGCACTCTTTCTTTTTAAAGTTTTACCCCACATAGGGCTCCTTGGGGCAGTCCAGACTCCCTGAGGTGACAACCTTCAGTTCAGGAGGGGTAAGCTTATCTCATACGTGCACATTCTTCTGGTCCATCCTATCTGGTTATTACATCGAAACTGTAACTGTTGATGTTTGTTGCTTAATTTCTGTCTGTCGATTGTACAGTAATAGGCTACCAATTTTGTGAGTTAATTATTGCTACCACATCATTTGAAAGTGCACACTGCAACATGGCACCATTTTATTTTATACTGTCTGATGAGTACTATTATTTGCACTAATAATAAAGCTTTATATTTGAAATGTGCTTCAGTGTTCACAGAGCACTTTCATTTTATTACCTCTTCTGGCTCTTTTATAGGAAAATCCAAGTAGGCAACTTACTGTATAGGAGAGTGGGAAAGTTTTTATTTTAGGTATTACTTACAATAAATTTTGGCATAATATAACTATTTTTTATAGCAAGTATTTAGTAGCAAAAATTAAAAAGTGAATTTATAATTTTTATGACTTCCTGTTCTTTTAAACCTTCTTGTCAAAGTCCAACAAGTAGAGTAGTAGAAGACAGATTCTGCCCAGGGTCATATGAAATAAATCATAACTTTTGGCTAGGTGCCACTATTCTAGGATTTAAACCGGAATATGATTTAACACTACATTATAAAGAAAGTGGTTTCTTAGAATAGAGGCCTCCATTTATTCCTATTTATATTGTGGTAAATTCACATGACATAAAATTTACCATTTTAAAGTGAAAGGCAGGGGCGACCACCACCTCTATCTAATTCTGAACCATTTTCATCACTCCAAAATAAAACCTCATACCACTAAGCAGTCACTCCCCATTCCCCACTCCCTGGAGCCCTAGTTAACCATTAATCTGCTTTCTATTTCTATGAATTTAACTATTCTGGATATTTTATATAAATGGAATCATATAATACGTGTCCTTTTGTGTCTGGGTTCTTTAGCGTAATGTTTTCAAGGTTCATCGACGTTATAGCATGTACCGGTACTTCATTCCTTTTTATGGCTACATATGCAGTATTTTTAATATCAAAAAAACTTCTGGGGTTATGCAAACTCCAGCACCCACTCACACACAGACTCCCTGTATCCTTCCTTCCATTGATGACGTCCTTTTACGATAAGCTTGGGATTTTAGTCTATAATGTTGTACAAACCCTAAAGGAGGATTTATGTGCAATTAAACCTGCAATTTGTTAAATATTACTTAAGACTCAGAAAAAAGCTTTAGGATCTTCTATGCAAGGATTACAGGTAATTCTTTGTATTAAAAGACACTTTCTAGGGTACAAAAAGTGTTCCTTGAATTATATAAAGAAAATAATGGTCAATGCAAATATTCTCAAGACCCTTGCACCTTGAAAGTTTGTGCTTTTGTGGCAGTGGTTGGAGCACATGTGGATTTTTTAGTGTTTCTACATTAGTTCCCACTTGGAGGTTGGGGCCTGCTGGTTTAAGATCTTTTCTTCAGCATTTGTAGATGACATGATATTAAAAGAGAGAGAGAGTGAGAGAGCGAGCAAGCAAGCATGAGCCCCATCTGTGGGACAGTGCCAAGAGTCTAGGACTTAGAAAAGAGAATGAGCTTCAGAGTGGACAGAGCCGGATTCAAGTCTCGCCTCTACCACTTATTAGCCATTTGTCAGTGGGCACAAATCTTTAAGTTGCCTCATGGGTAAAATGGGAGTAGTTGTTAATCTACTTGTGGAAAGCTGAATAATGGCCTCCAAAGATATCCATGTCCTAAATCCTGGAACCTGTAAATATTACTTTATTTGAAAAAAATATGTTCAAAGATGTGATCAAGGATTTTGAGATGAGTAGATTTTCCTGGATTACACAGGTGGGCCCTAAATGTCATCATAAGAGTCCTAATAAGAGAGAGGCAGGGGGAATACACAGAGAGACCCAGAAAAGAGAAGGTGATATGAGGATAGAGGCAGAGATTGGAATGATGTGGCCACCAGCCAAGAAGTGCCAATGCTGGCAGCAACCAGAAGCTAGAAGAAGCAAGGGGCAGATTCTCCCCTTGAACCTTCAATGGGAGAATGGCCCAGCCAACACTTTGATTTTAGCACAGTAATACTGGTTTTGCACTTCTGGGCTTCAGAACTTGAATGAATAACTTTCTGTAGTTTTAAGTCACCAAGTTTGTTACAGCAGGAAACAAACCAACTTTTTTTAATCAGGTAATTTATGACTGCTTGTAATTGCATGTTATACTTAGTTTTCTTTCCTTCTGTCCTGTATCAAAGGTGGTCTTTCTCAAACATTGAATACAGTGGTTAAGAGTTTTAGTGCTAGAGCAAGGTTTCCCAACCTCATCACTGTTGACATTTTGGGCCAGATCATTCTTTGTCGTGGGGTTGTCCTCTTCATTTTAGGATGTTTTGCAGTATTTTTACCTACTAAACACCAGTATCACCTTTCTTCCAGTTGTGACAACAACAAAACATCTCCAGGTAGTGCCAGATATCACCTGGGGAACAAAGTTACTCCCTGTTAAGAACCACTAACCTAGGTTTGATCCCAGCTCTATCACTAAGTAGATATGTAGTCCCGAGCTTGTCAGACAACCTCTCTGAACCTCAGTCTCATTATCTATAAAATACAATAGTGCCTGTATCACAGAGTGATTTGAAGATACTTAAATGATGTAATACATGTAAAGGCCTCAGAACAGTGCCTGGTACCTAGTAAAGTGTTTAATAATAAAAACTATTATTAACCTGGACTCTGCCACACTATCACACTCTTTTCTGTAGTTTCCTTTATAGAAATGATGGGCATTTAAAACCTTTTCCAAATAGTAACTTCTATTATAAAGATCAGCGTTTGAAATTAAACATTTTTTTAATTGCCCTCCCCGACCCACTGCTCCCCAACACTGAGCCTAACAGTTGAGGAATCATTGCTTGATTTGCATGCTTGAATCACCTGTCAATCATGCTAAATCACTGAACTCTTCAGATAATTCTGGATAAGCTGTAACAGCAAGGAAACCCTCTTCCATCTGTCAGTGATATTTCTATTATTCCATAATTACAGCTTTCTCCTCAGTGACGTCGTTCTGTTGAATTCACTTATGGATGTGTCAATATCTCTATTCAAATGTGTGAAATATTTAGCACCGTTTAGCAGTTTCAGTGAAATGTTAGAAAGTGTTTTGAATGGATCCCATCATCTACTTTTGTAAGGAGGGGGAATGTGCTCCAACTGTGGTTTAGGCCATTGTGTCTTCAAGCACAGGGGACACAGCAGTGAAGAAAAAGATTCCCTTTTCTCAATGAGCTTGCATTCTAGCACAGAACAATAATAATATACACAATGAGTAAGTAAGTGGTATAGTGTATTATATGATTACAAGAACTTTGGGGAAACAAGGAGTCTAGAGTAAAAGGGAGGTTGGGAGGGCTGAGATGGCACTGGGTGATAAGATGCTATCTTGAATAAGAGTGGGAACATTTCTAACTATTTTCCTAGGGATAAATGAAAATGTCTGTGATGTAGATTGAAACCAGTGTTTTTTAATGCACTTCTGCTTATGATGAACCATTGGAATACCTGAGTCTTTCAAAGGTGTTAAACTTCTGTTCCTTCATAGTACTGCCTGGGAGTGTCTTTCAAAGTTAAGCCACGTGGCTTTGATTTATCCCAGCTGCCGTGGGAATTTTTGATAGAAATGTTTCAAGAATAATTATTGGCAAAGCAGTCTCAGGGAAAGAGTATGCCTAGCAGATCAGAGTACTGGTTTTTACATCAAATCAATCATCTTTATAATTCTGGCTCTCCACATATAAAGTGAATGACTTAGGGCATGTCACTTAACCTCTCCCAGCCCCAGTCTTCTATAATCTTTGTCAGGATTAAATGGAATAATGTATAGAAAGCACTTAGACCTGTATCAAGAGCATTGTAAACTCTCAAAAGATGCTGGTAGTTGTAATTTTATGATTAGCATAATGGAGTATTTCTAAGGTAGTATGTAAATATTCATTTTAATTGTAAAGCATACCTGTAATTGTTGGTTTCAAATACATGAGAATATTTCTCTACTAAACCCTGCCTGCGAAAGTGAGGAAGTGTCTCCATGGAGAACCTATGATTGAAAGGAGCTTGGGCCCCAGACACCCTTTGAGCACTCTCTGCAAACTTTCAGAAAGGAGGGAATAGAGGCAGTGAATAATTCAGGTAATGAAAGTACAGCTATTAAAATACGTTCTCATGGGTGGTTCCACTGACTGATTAGAAAAGTCAGTTGTATGGCTGTTCACGTTGCTGATAGACCTTGGTTAAATGATCGTGGAATAGAATGAGTTGCCCAGTTTTGCCGAATGACTTCAAAAGTTCCCCAAGGATTCAAAGGCTTTACTGGGAAATGGACAGGATCAGGAGCAGAGCGTACCTGGAATGCACTGCCGCACTGCAGGAGGTTCCGGGACTAGTGGAGGTGGTGGTTGCACAACATTGTGAATGTACTAAGTGCCACTGAATTGTTCACTTTAAAACAGTTACTTTTATGTGAATTTTATCTCAGTAAGTTTTTTTAAAAATAAAATTCTGGCAGTGCTCGGTGTAAAGCCCCGATTCACCATCTCCTTGTCTACTCTTCGAAAGGGTTATGAAAGAATATGATACTCTTCTGTTTTGTCTATATGGAATAACTTTTCTTTAACTTTACAAATGTATTAGAAGTTTAATATTTCAGTATAGCCAACACTCTGTGTTTGCTCAGTTATAAAATTCAGTCCTTCCAGCTCTAAAATTTTATGGGGGTATATTGGTTACATAGATAGCGGACAAAACTACATCCCTACAATATCTATCATGGTATCTCGCCCAGAGGTGTCCAATACATGTTCATTGAATTGAATGTATGTTGTTTTCTGAGTTGCTCATAACTTGTAATGTAATACATTAATGGAAGTAGAGTTGAACTGTCTAATGTTAGAAATCTTCAAGTTCAACTTGCTCTGAGTAATCTAGGCCAAAGAAGTTAGGTCACTCTTACAGTCAGTGGCAAGGCAGGGATGTAGTATGATCTTTTTTCCTCAGTTGAGATAAAATGTACATACAGCATTGTATGCATTTAAGGTGTACAGCATTATGATTTGACTTATATATATTATGAAATAATTACCACAACAGGTTTTATTAACATCTATTATTTCATATAGATTAAAAAAAAAAACTGGTTTTTACTTGTGGTAAACTCTCAACTTTTTTCGTTTTCCATTCTATAAACATATTTAGCACTTACTATTAGATTGAACCATGTAAAATTGATGATATTTGACCATTTTCACTTACAAAAATGGCAGGTTCATATGGTTCAGCCTCTTTCAATGTCCAGGTACTTATGAAACCTACTTTGGACTTCTGTTTGTAAATGACAGTTCAGAGTTTTTGATTCGTAGAGTTTTAGTCATAATTTCTCTCAAATCTTATGATCCCCCGTAGCTTCAAGATTGGCCTTAATTTTCTGGAGTAGGATGGTCCCTGCTGTTAAGACCGAGAACAGCACTGAACATATGAGACTAAAATGTAGCATATCTGAGGATCCCACTGTCACTTTTTTGGCAGTTGTTGTCCTTGCTTTCAAATATACCACACAACAGTAGTGTTCACTACAGTCACCATGCTGTGCATCACATCCCTAGCACTTATTCATCTTAGAACTGGAGGTGTGTACCTTTTGACCACTTTCATCCAATTCTCCCTCCCTACCCCTCCACCTCTGGTAAACCACAAATCTGATCTCTATGAGTTTGGTTTTTTCCTTTTTTAAATTCCATATATTAGTAAGATCATATAGTATTTATCTTTGTCTGACTTATTTCACTTAGCATAATGGTTTCACGGTCCATCCATGTTGTCACAAGTGGCAGGATTTCCTCCTTTACGGATGAATAATATTCATACGCACACACACATACATACATATACACATCATAATTTCTATTCGTTCATCTATTGATGGCCACCTAGGTCATTTTGACTATTGTAGATAATACTGCTATAATTATGGGGATGCATATATCTCTTCAACATGGTGTTTTGATTTCCTTTATCTATATTCCCAGAAGTGGAATTGCTGGATCATACGGTAGTTATGTTTTTAATTTTGTACCAATTTACATTTCCACAAACAATGCACAGGGTTCCCTTTTTCTCCCAGGATGTTTTTTTTAACTTAACATTTGTAAAAACACTTATAGGTAATTCATTCAGCAATAGCCATTGGAATATGATTTGTTTTCTTTTTTCCTTCCCTTCTTCCCTCCTTCCTCCCTTCCTTCCAAGCTTCAGGCAACCTGATGCTGTAGCAAAATCATGTTTCTAGGAACATAAAGCCCAAGTTTCATTCTTTCTTTTACCAATAGTTACTTTTGTGTGTTTTAGCCAGTCCTTCTCTGGGTTTCTCTTACTTTACCTATCACATGGGAAGGATAGTGTGTTCCATGCCATGAGGGTCAGGAAACAAACTAGATGTCCTTGCACAGTTCCTTTTAATTTCATGTCACAATTCAGTGATTAGTTGGTGGGTTTGTTTTGAGCTGACTTAAAAGTGAGGGGCTACTGCAGATTCTGTCTATAAATCTTAATTATTCTTTATACTACTTTCATGATAATGGCTGAGAAAGAATAGAGGATATTGCTGCGGAAGAGGTAGAAAAGGGTCATATCTGGAATATAGACAAGGATCCTATTTTATGTTAAGTTAAGTATACTAGAACATAGTTGGTTGAGAGTAGAAAGTTTGAAGGGGGAGGTGTAAGAAGCAGGACCATTAGCAGTAAGTCATAAAAATAAAGATAGCAACTGTGTCCAAAACAAACATGGTAGGTTTGTGTTTATTTGTTTTGTTTTATTTTTTAATGAAAATAAAAGAGGAAAAAGATTTCTTTTTTTAAAGGGAAATAACCCAAGGAGAACAGGCAGGAAGAGAGAATGTGGAAAAGGAAATGGGCTGTAAAGATTCAGTAAGAAGTCCAGTACCTGAGCTTAATAGCTAATGCCACATGAATATTCAGATTTGCAAGTCCTGTTTTAATCTCTTTGTAAGTCTTCCACAAAAATCTGCTGTACACCTACTTGGCCTAAAAATTATATATTTATTAGTATAAAAGGAATACATTGCTCATGTAGAAGATTTTGTAAATGTAGTGATCAAAGATGAAAATCTCAACATCAAAACTTAGAATAGTCAATTTTAATAATTTTGGTATGTATCCTTATGTCTTTTCTATTTGCATTTGTTTGCAATCTTCTTAGAAACAAAATCATAGAGGACCTACTGCTTTAGAATCTACTTTTTAAAAACTTAAGATGGCGTGAATATATTTCTTGTCGCTAAATAGTCTTCTATAACATTTTTAATGGCTATATTTTTAATGGACATAGCATAATGTATACAGATTACTAGCACTGGAAATTTTTAATCATTAAATATTACACACATTCATAGTCATTTGCATGGGACAAATTTCTGGAAATGCAATTACTGGATCAGTTGAGTGGTAAAATGTTAGGTGTTCTTATGTATATTGCCAAATTTCTCTGTAGAAAAAGGGTATCTATATAGATTAAAACTCTTGCTTGAAAATTTGGATGTGATCAATTTTTAAAATCTTTGACAGGCTGATGTTGGAAAGTGTATCATGACTTAATATGCATATACTGTATTTGATTTTAGGCATGTTTGAAATGTTTTTGGTTATTTGTATGATTTTTGTTAATTGTCACTTGCCTATTTTTAAAAACAATATTTAAATTAATTCATGGAACTCTTTCTTGACTAAGGTTAACTCCCTTTGTGCCATGCATTACAAATATATTCTTCAATTTGCCTGCCTTTCAGTTTTGTGTTTGGTAGTTTTTTCTCAAAGATTTACATTTCTTTAAATGTAAAAACAAACAAACAAAAAACAAAAACAACCAGATTTTATGCTGTCAAATCTAATGACATTTTCTCTATGATTTTGGCCTTTTTAATGCTTACGTAGGTTGTTTCTGTCCATTATTATACAAATATAACTTTGATTTTCTTCTAGTACTCTTGTGGTTTCCATTTTTACACTTCAATTTTATTGTATCTGAAATTTATTTTTGTGTATGAGAGCTAAGGATCAAATTTTATCTTTTCTAAAATGCATAGCCAGTTGAACAACCTAATTATCTGTCCTTTTTGCATTAATTTGAAATGTTATATTAATTGTATGCTGAATTCTAGACTATTTTTGGACATTCTTTTCTGGTAAGAACAGGACAGTTATAGGTTTATAACACATTGTGATAAATTTTGATATCTGGTAGAGTAAACTCTATCTGGTTACTCATCCTTTTTTCCCCAAATTTTCTTGAGTATTCATGACTATTCTTCTAAAAGAACTTTGAAGTAGTTTTGTCAAGTTCTAAAGATAACTTCTAATGAGGTATTAGTTGTAATTGTATTACATTTCTAAATTTATTTGTAGAGAAATTGTAATCTTTACAATTAAGCCTTCACATTAAGCAGGATGGTGCATCATTTTATTATTAATTCAAATCTTCTTTTGTGCCTCACAGTAAAGTTATATGGTTTTCTTTATATTAGTTTTATACACCACTCTTTAAATGTATTCCTATTTATTAACTATCTTCTTTTCCCTTTATAAGTGTTAATTTGACCCCCCATTGTGTTTTCCAGCTGGTTATTTCTGAAAATTAGGGAAGCTATCAATTTTTATATGTTGTCTCTGAATTGTTTTCAGATGTTTCTACTGGGTTTTATCAGTGAATTTTCATGTCATTTCCAAATAATGTTAAGTATATCTTCCAGTTTCCATTATTTATAATTTTTTTTTTTTTTTTTTTTTGCTGCTTTGGCTAACACTTGTGGGAAAGTATGAAAATAACAGAGGTGCTAGGAGACCTCCTTGTCTGGTTTCTGACTTTAAAGAGAATGTCACTAGTGTTTCACTATGATACATGATCTGCGGTTCTGTTCCTACAGTACTTTGGCAGTATCAGTCTCTTTCCTCTCCAAATAAGATCAAATACTACATTAGTTGTGTATGGCTTTCTTGATATATAACAGTTAAACTCTGTGAAAATAGTAACCACATTTGCCTGGAGCTCTATGACTAAAAAGGTGGCATATCAGTTCTAATAAATAAATACCTTTTATTTGAGATTCTAAGTGATTTGTTCCTGTCTGTAAGAGGTCTATAAGAAATAATTTGAAATGTACTTAAGTTAGAAAAGTGGATCAAAATTCATGTAATGTAAAATCTTAATGTTTTGTGTAGTATTATCAAGACCTTAGATGTACGGTGTAATTGAATGGTTGAAGTTTACACTAATATTTCAAAGAAGAAATAAATTTATTTTATTGTGTACTTCTTTGGAACCAACTTTACTAAAGAATCACTTTCATTTTTAGTATTGATCTTATTTTTTGGAATGGCACCGTGGCTCTTTGAAAGCATACTTATGAATATACCTCTGCTTAATGATGTCACAAACAGTTTACAAAATATTAGGTGCTAATATCAAAGGAGTACGCTAATTCAAAATATATTCAAGTACCTTGGTAACATGGCCTCTTTTTTAATTTTTAACACTCCCCTCATACAAAAAAAAAAAAACGGAAAACTGGCCTGTATAAGTAATAAAATTTCTCCCCCGACCCCACAAAATGTGGAAATATTGAAAAGTATAAGGACTATAATCCTACCAGTATAGATACCTCACTTTTGGTGTTTATGCTTGTTTTTTCCTGTGCCTGTGTAATATCTATCACACTGCATGTACAAATTTGTATATTGTCCTTGTAATTAAACATTGTAATCACATGTTTTTCCTAGAGGTAGAGTGTTTAAGAAAACTGGACTGTTGGGCTGCAGGAATCTGGAGAATGAGGTGACCTGTGCAGTCTTAGAGCCGGCCAGAGTCCTGAGGATGAATCTCAGGATGACCTCAGCTTGGTCCACCACGATCCTCAAACAATCACTGACCCAGGTGTCCTCAGAGAGCCTGGAAAACAAAACTGAGATTATCTCACATGACCTCTGGGAGGCTTAGGGTCATCTGAACAAAACACTCCTTTTTTCTGATTGACGGGGTAGCCTCCGAAAGCCAGCCTCACTCTCTGAGCCACAGTGTAGACTATGCTTCAGAGTCTTTGATCAGTCATCTGACACACGGAGATGTAAGCATTGTAGACTCACTCCTGTTGTGCATAAAGAATAGCGTGAAGAAGGAGGCTGGATAAACTGTCTTACTCCTAAGGCCAAATTCCAGGCATTTTTTTAGGCCCTTTGGCCATGCCATCTTATTCTGTAAGACTTTCGTTTGACAGATCAGCCTGTCTCCCTCCATGGTTTATTATTAATTCTAAAAGCTTATAGCTGATTATTACCAAAGCCAAAAAAGGGAGAGCTTGAATTGGAAGGTTAATGCAAAGAATTTGTGAATTGTTTGTATTCCCATTTTGTCAGCCTGACACATTTGTGTAAAAAAATAGATTTCTAAAAATGTGTAGTGGCTGCTATGCAGTCCGTGTACTCATTCTTAGTTTACAGTTTTGTTTTACAGGATCATCTATAAATTAAGACCTGGCCAACATACAAGTTTTGAAAAGAGTAATTTTTAACATCTTTTTGTCCCAGTCATCCTTGTATTCCAATTGATTAAAAATAAAATTAGAAAATAATTTTTTTATTTTTGACCTCGTTACACATTTGAGGATTCTGGTCATGTGCACACATACTCTGCCACATGTTCCCTCTATCATTTATTCTTTGCATCAAACAGATACCTTGTATTTTCCTGTATTTTCATTTTATAGAATTTCAGATTAAAATACACATGTATCTCAATTTATTCCTTTAGAATAGCAGTGTCTGATAGAAATATAATGAGAGCCACTTAAGTAACTTTAACTTTTGTAGTAGCCACATTTAAGAAGGGAAAAAACAGGTAACATTAATCTTAATGATGTATTTTAACATAATATATCAAAAATACTCTCATTTTAACATTTAATCATAAGAAAAAGATGATACATTTTGTTTTTTCTTCAGATGAAACCTTCCAAGTCCAATGTGTATTTTATATTTATAGCACATTCAGACACTGGATTTTCATCAGAGATATTTAATCTGTAGTTAGATTTTGTAAGATTTGCCACTGAAATGTAGATTCACATTCCCGGGTTGTTCCAAACATACTTAAAAGTTTCCCAGTAACAGAAACAAGCATCATTTAAATTTTTTTTAATTAAAATTAAGTAAAATTAAAAACTCATTTCAGTTATGTACACTTCAAGTACCGTTTTAGTTTTATGCATAGCATTCGATCCTAGTTACTAGGAGAATAGGGAATTGGAAGAGAATTTGCTTTGAGAGAGAGAACTTGTACTGGCTCTGAGGTTACCTGTGCAACCTGGAGCATAGTACTACCCAAGGCCTTCTGGCCTGGATGTCGTCATTTATAAATTAATTTTATAATGGGGAATGGACCAGATGTTCTTCTCTGAGGTTCTTTTGGTGCTCATAAAATGTTATGACTCTTGAATACACAAAACCACAAAATGCAACACCAATTTGAATGTATTTCAGACCATTTCTCTAAAATAGATAGCTGTGAGGTATTATGTTTTGTGACATATAGCTTGGGTGAGGGTAGAGAAGGGAATAGTCACAGGAGCGCTTTGTTCTTTGGAGGAATAAATACTCACATGCTGTAGAAATTAAAGAATTGATCTCTTCTCTCAAACGAAATGGCCTGTATTTGTTTCTGATTGCTGCTGTAACAAATTCCCACTTGAAACAACAAACATTATCATAGTTCTAGAGGTCAGAAGCCCCACATTGATCTCACTGGGCTATAATTAAGGTGTCAGCAGGGCCGCCTTCCTCCGGAGGCTCTAGAGGAGAACCTGTTGCGTTTTTCAGATTCTAGAGGCCAGCAGCATTCCTTGGTTCATGGCCTCCTTCCACGTTCAAAGCCAGTAATAGCCAGTTGAGTCTTTCTCACGTCACATCACTCAGACATCAATGTTTCTGCCTCCTCCTTTCATTTAAGGGCTCTTGTGATTATATGTAATCCAAGATAATGTTATTTTCAGGTTAGCTGATTAGCAACCTTAATTTCACCTGCAACCTAATTCCCCCTGCCGTAATCACAACGTAGTCACAGGTTCTGTGTATTAGGACGTGGGCATCTTTGGGGGACTTTTGTTCTGCCTACCACATTGCCATGTTTCTGTGGTTTCATAGTTTTTACCAGTAATTTCCGAGCTAGTCACTTCTGTCTCTCTGCTTCCTTTTCCCTCTCAGTTAGAAGCAGCCATTGTTTAACAGCCGGAGTCAACCAAAGGAATTAGGGCAAAGTAGTGACCTCGAATGACTAAAGAATTTCTCTTCAGTGGCACCTGCCTCAATCTAGCTGTGTCTCAAAGCTAGTTGTATGTAGATTCCTTTACCTAGGACCATGTTCCCAGCCATTGGAAGGATAGAAACTGTCTAAAAGAAACTGTCTAAAGAAAATGAGGATGTATTACTTAACCTTTGTTTTTTAACCTCTGATCAAAGATATTGTGAATGTTTGCCAGAGTTCAGTGTGCATTTTTTTCTCTCTGCTGACTAGGTGGTCCAAACTTATGGGATATTGTTTTTCTGAATATAGAATTATAATATCCTTGTGAACATTCTCATTAAATAGAAAAACCGAACGGTGTTAATTTACATTTCAGTTCACTCTTTTGTGTAGATTTGTATATCTACCTCACTTTATTATTTTCATCTCTGGTAAAAATGCCACATCCTTTTGCAGATTAATTATGCCATCGTCAAAGACTTAGAGGGAAATCTAAATGCACTATCGCATTTAGAGAAAATGTACAAGAAGCTGACGTAGAGAAGATGAGGCAGAGATTTTCTGAATGTGCTAATACTGAGTAGCAACACTAGCACATATCTGTAGGTTGACTGTTATTTAGTTTTTTACCTTATGAAGGGTTGGTTTGGAGGGTAATAAACTGGTCAAGGGACCTCACTGGTTAAGCTCCATCTCACATTTATTTTGTGATCTTTCTCAGCCATTCATTAGAAATATTTATAAGCACATACTCTGTGCCAAATTCTTCGGAAAGCAACGGGATACTGTCCTTAGAGCTGCCATACTGTACAGCTCCAGGAGTTGCCATTTATATCACTGTGTAGTCTATGTGAATGACGCCCCCTGGAGTTGTGCAGTGAAAGACTATAAGACTTATGCAGTGATACTGGCATTGCCCACAAGAGAGAGCCTGTAGCCCACCAGAGAACAGATTTACAAATAGACTCTTTAAGTTCTTAAACTGTGTGTGAGTGTGTACGTATTACAATAGAAGTACGGAACAGGAAGTTGAAAAGTACGCAAGACCTGCATAGGCCATACTAAGAAGTTTTGACATAATGCTTTTTGCATGGGGAAATTGTTGAAGGATTTTTTTTTAAATTAGGATTTGCAGCTTTGTAGATTTATAAATTCTGTGTCGTCATTTTGCAAGGCTGATTAGACCCCAGTGAATTGATTCATACTACTCAAAATCAGCAGACTGATGAAGAAAAACTCCACTTTATCAATTTATGCTCGAAATGGAAACCACTCAGCGTGCTATGATAATTATGGCAATGAGGTGGTATATTTTCCTCCCATGAACTGGTAAGCTTTCTTGAGCTCCTATGTTAACATCAAATAGTCTAGTATGTGAGGATGAGGAGTCAAAAAAATGCAAACGAATGCTTTGATAGACAATGCCAACCTTGCTCTTCTGGAAATGCTAGAGACACTCTGATTTTCTCTTCTCTCTCCTTTTACAGATATCCCTTTTAAAAAAATTTTTTGGACAAAGCCCCTGCCCCAGCCTTTTTTATTTACTATTTATTTTTTCATTTTAATCATTATCTGTTTCAGCATATTTTCAAGACATATGCTTTTCCAGTTTATCTTGATTCTCTTTAAGGTTGGCTGCTCTTTGGCGACATTTTTGGATTTATCTTAGTTTCAATAATAAAAACGCTCCATTTTTACTTA
The DNA here is from genome assembly GCF_902729225.1 of Pteropus medius. Lineage (NCBI taxonomy): Eukaryota > Metazoa > Chordata > Mammalia > Chiroptera > Pteropodidae > Pteropus > Pteropus medius. The sequence continues at coordinate 16,149,965 of NW_024340692.1, forward strand.
GTGGTCATTTTTTGAATTGTATTCAGGAGCTAAATAGTCGGTTATTTCTAGGAACATTGAGTCAGTTAAGCTCATCTGTTGTGGGTGAATTCACAGTACTATCAATACATAGAATGACCTTTCCATTTCTTAGTGTCATCTTATTTTTCTAACCTGTTTAATCATCTCTTACACTAAATTTTGGAATCTGTTATATTTGAATGAGTTGGGAGGATAAGATATGTCTCTTGAAGTTGATGTATTTGTATAGAAATAAACATTCTTTCATCAAAGTACTATTGTAGGATTTTAGAATTTTAGTATCTTTCTCCTGAATATTTTAGGAATATAAACATTTATTTTACTGGATTTCATACTATCATTTAATGTTGTAATGTTCCTTTATATATTCCATCAAGCATTTCAAGGTCAGGCAGATTAGGCAATACTTTATCAAAACAAAAAGTAATACTAAAAAGACAGAATTTATTCTGGGTATACTTGATGAAATACATCTTATCTTGCCCTCACCTTTATTATGTGACCTCTTAATCATAAACATCAGTGTATCACAAAAAACTGATTTTCTGTTTCAAATTGTAATTACTTTTATCTCTTTAATGAAAGCTATTAAAAACGCTGAAGCTTTTTATACATCTGACATGAGCATTTAAAAATAAAACTAGAATTTTTTTAAAAAGTGGAGAAGGCCCATGTAAATATTTGCTGCCTTTTGGAATATGTATTCTGAATATTGTTTTTAAACAAACAAAAATGCTTTGATGGAATCCTGCAATCTCTGCTCATTATCTAGAATTCACTTGCAGGTCATTTGTTCTTAACTTTTTAAAAAAAGTGAATATTCACCATGTTTTGCTCCGAAGGAAATCAGTCACAATTGTTCATAATGGGTGGTTATTTAAAAATGAAAGCTCTGAAAAAAATTAAAATGAAAGCTCTGAGAAAGATTGCACTCCTAATTTTTAATGCTTCAAAGATTACAGATATTGACATTGTGTTGAAACAGAACTTGTCTCTAGTCTTTTTTTTAGCGGTCTAGTCCATGGAGCAGTTAAGAGATGAGATTGTATTATAATGAAATATTTATTAAAATTCTTAACGGCATACTGAAAAGTCAGGTGTGTACCTGTGCTATACTGAATTTTGTGCTCTAGAAAAACATTATAATGATGTACATATTTATGTTAATACAATATGGAGAAGATGGTTGTGTTCCTTACTTGGAATAAACTGAAAGCAAAATTCCAGCAAGAGCACCAGAGCTATTTCTAAAAGTGCGAGGCATGTTTTTCTTTTTATTTTTTAATTCTCCAGCAAAAAAAGGACTACAGTTTTAAGAAATAAACATAATTTATGTAGCTATTTTGTTTATAGCTAGATAACAGATTGTATAAAGTGATTTTACTAACTTATTTTGAGTTAAAAAGCACATGAAAAACATGTATAATTTGTTAATAATTTTAAAAATGCAAAACAAAATGCCATTTTTGTTATCTACGTCTAAGAAGCATGAAAATTCCGAGGTCGAAGGGGATGTGGAGAACAGACAGACTCTGTCGGGCATGTCGATTGATGTAGACTCTCTCAAGGGTGATGTGTTCATCAGAAGCCTTGAAGTACATAACCTCTGGTCTAGTAGTTCCACCTCTGGGAATTTAGCTGGAGGAAATAATTGAACAATAGGGCGAAAAACCTAAAGACTGATATTTATTGCAGTAATGTTTATAGTAGGAAAAATTGGAAACATCTCAAATTTTCCTCAGTAAAATAATCAAATTGTGATTCTTTTACCCATTGAATACTGTATAGCGATATAGAATAATGCTGTACAGGAAAAGACAGCATAGTCTGGTAAATTACGTATCAGTATTATAAAGTCTCATGTGTGGTTAAAAAAGTATACACTAAGACTTGGCGGATATACATCTAATAAAATGTTAACAGAAGCTATCACTGGATGATAGATTGTGGAAAATCGGTACTTTGTTCTTTGTTGATTTTTTTATATAAGAAATATAGATACTTTTACAAGCAAAAGATTGTTTTTAAATGTATCTATATTTGACTAGCACTGTCTACTTTTAATAATCTGTCCTACAAGTATAACTAGATGAACATGCAAAGATGTTAAATAATGTTCAACTCAGCATTGTTAAAAATAGCTTTTTAAAAGCTAACCTATCTACCTATCCCCTATTGTCAGGAATTTAAGAAAGTCATGGTACAGCGATCCTTCCCAGTCATTGAAATTGAAGATGTAGATCTGTATTTGTTGATATAAAAAAGATGTCAATATATATAACATGGAAAAGGCAGGGTAATAAACATTTGTGTGTGTAAGTAGGAAGGTAGGGATATAGACAATAAAAGTCAATAGTATTATTTCTGGATAATGTGATTATGAGCAATTTTCAACTTTTTCCTTCTAATTGTCTTTATTTTTTCAATTTTGTACAATGAACAAATATTTTTTTTTATTACCAGAAAAAGTTTAAAAAATAAAAGTAGAGCCCCAAAAGGAGAAATAACCAAAAAATATTGTGAGGTACTCTGTGAAATTCTGTGGAGACAGATGAAGTGGGTGTTATTTCTAAGAAAATTTACTTTATCAAAGTGGCTCTCAGGAGAGAGCCTATGTAAATAACCATGGAAGAAGTGAAAAAGTTATCAAAAGGTGCTCTCTAAATTGAAGTGTAAGCCCAGATGGTCTCAGCAATTCTTCCAACATTCAAAGATATTGCTGTTATTAAGTAGAATGACCATATAATTTCTTGAAAGGGTCTTTAATTGGGACAACGGATATAAACCAGAATTGCCTCCATGTAAACCTGGATGAATGTTCACACTACTATTTCATTTTTCTCCTAAGCATAAAACAAAAGTTAAACTTCCATGTTTTCTTAAGATGCAAAATGATCTTCATACTAGAACTTCCTGAAGATAGTGTGTGTGTGTGCATATGTGCATGTATACGCTCACACACACTGCAGACCAATCTTATGAATATTGATGCAAAACCCTTCAATAAAACACCATCAAATATAATTTAGCAGTACATTAAATAAATACCATAATCAGGTGGGATACATCACAGGAATGTGTGCTTGGTTCAATTCTGGAGAATCTAGTCTCCATATTAGATCAAAAAAAGAAAACTATATGGTCGTCTTAACAGGTGTCAAAAATGCTTTGCAGAAATTCAGTATCCAGTGATATATTGATTGAGGCAGTGGTTGCCTGACTCTATACATTTGTCAAAACTCACTGAGCTTTGAATTATCCTTAAAAGGGTGAATTTTATTTCATGTAAATTATTTCAAACTTAACTTTTAGAAGAATAAATAAAATTAGTATATGGTAACAAAATTATTTGACACACATTCCTAATTAAAAAGGAAAAAATTAAAACTTGGTATAATTAGAATAAGTCGAATTTGTTACTTCTGTCGCTTTATTCTAAATATGCAGTCTCACCAGACCAGCCTCATATTTTGTGAAACAGAAGAATCATTCCCATTTAAATCAAATGTGTGATAAGAATGCTCACTTTGACTGAAATTATAAATCTGACTCAGTCATCCAGGCGATAAGAAAAAGAAATTATAGATATAAACAATTAGAGTGGAAGTTGCAAGCTCATCATCATTTGTAGATATTTGAAGTACATACCTAGAAAGTAAAGAATCGACTGAAAAATTACTAGAAACAAGAGAAGTCAGTAAATGTGGCTTGTATTAACTGCTGCTGGTGGGGATAGAGGTGGAAAGAAAAATAACTGGATGCATACGTCTTCCACTAGAGTGGTTTCAAATTAATCACCCACTGCCATTCATTTGCACATGACACACACCAGGCCCTATGCAAAGCACTGCAGGACATTCTTTTACCTATAGGACATGGCTGCTACCCTCTCTTAGAGAGCATGTGGCCAGAGAAGAGGGTTGAGTATAAGTCAAAATAGCAAAGGATGTTAGGGAAGGAGAAGAGAGATGACAGTCCTGGGGAAAAAGGGCTTAAGACTATAAAGTAAGGAGGAAAAAGAATGAGTTTTCAAAAGGCATGAGTTTTTGCCTAAAGCAGCCTATATACGCTTTTGATCAGGCTGACCTAATAATGTGTTAGCTTTTAAATTTTTTTTCGTTTTTTTATTACTACAAATTGCAGCAGTTCACATGGATTTTCAACTTCTCTTGAAAAATTAGAAGCTCCTACAATGAATAACATCTCTTTTCGGCAACAGTTGGCTAGAACTGAGCATTGGCTGTTTGCCCCCTGTAGATGCCCAGGGCTCTCCAGTCTGCTAAGTGCAAATGCTTTATCTTAGTGCTATCACTCCATCTATCTTTTGCCCTTGGAAGCATTTCAGTTGGAACCCCTGATGATGATGATAAATCAGAGCAATACTGGGTTAAACTTGCTAGGCTCTTAGTTGTAAAGCAGTGTCTGTAGTCACCCTATTGGGAAAAGTGATGGAAGCATTTGAACAAATTAAGAAATATTTGCTTAATTAAATGTACAACTTGTTCATACTCTATCATACATTCAATTTCCTGCATCTTATTTTTAAAATTGAAAAATGTTATTTTTAATTTATTTAAATTAGTTTCAAGTACATAGTACATTGGTTAGACATCTATATAATTCATAAAATGATCCCAATTGCTACCTCCCTCCCCTATTTTTAAAATTAAAATAAAAGATCGAGGGCCCATTTTGGCGGGGAACGGGCAGGTCACTGTCTACATCTTCCACGATGCATTTCTTCCTTCTGAATTCTGCAGTATGTAGAGAATTCTCTTTAGCCAGGAGAATCTTTCTGTTCTTTCACACATCATTTAGATTAATTGAGCCTTTAGGGTTTACAGATTCCAAAAGCAAATTAAGAAAAATAGGACAGATTTTTGTTGTCACTTATGCTGTTGTTTTTTTTTTCCTTTTTTTTTTCTTTCTAGCTTATATTCTATGTCTGGCTGCTAGATCTAGGTGTTCTAGAAGTAATAGCATTTTCCCTTCATTTTTGCTGAAGAAAGTTTGAAGTTTTTGTGTTGACAGTGATGGAGCTGATTAAACATGCAGCACTCAAACTAGCGAATATATGTGAAGAAAAGAAAAATGTGATTTATCCAGATTTGGCTAATCTAAAGGTAAAGGCTATTTTATAGACTTCAAACAAATAAATATTTGTAACCTGTTATTTGTGCTCTCAATTCCATTTCCCTGCCCCACTCCAGAGCTTTCTGTCTCAATTGTTAGTATTTCTCTTAACTACTAATCACTCTTCAGGAAAGAAAAGTGTTTAAGAAAATCCTGTCCTTAGAACCTTTTCATGACATTATATGGCTTGCTTTCCTCTCAGTCTATGTGAAAGCACCTGGCATCCAGTTAGTACTTGAAAAATGTTTCCTCAATTTGGGTCAGCCAAGTTTTTCAAAGCACAGTCTATCTGGCTGCCTCCAGTTTCTAACCGTCTACTTAGGGTGTAGCTTTTCCCAGTCTGATTTTTTTATGCATCGCCCATCCGCCCAGGTCTCTACTGGAATCCTCTCTCCAAGATCACCAAGTGTCTCTCAGACACTAAAAACAAAAACAAAACCCCCCACAACCCTTATTTTCTCCAGCATTTCTGCTACATTTGACAAGTGTCAAATGTCCTATGTGTAACAAGCAGCATCAGTGGCATGTAATCAGAACTCCTTTTTATTTTTGCCTCTCCTGGTAAATGCATTCAAGGGGGAAAGACCTACTAGTGCTACTGGATGAAAACTCAGGAACCTTTTGCAATAAAATGTCCCAGTGTCCCTTTAAATCACTGTTTTACGCTGTTATCTCAAATGTCAGGCGCCATGTAACTGGCAAAACCTGCAACTTCATTTCAGCTTCAACCCTACCCTGGCAAGGGCCTGCTGCAGGCGAAACGTCTCAGCTCTTGATGCGGGGCATACGCTTCTCTCTTTCCTGGTAGTTGACCATCAGTTCTTTCCCACTTATTGAGGTTCTAACCCGTTGGGGTCAAAACAGTGATAGGAAGAAATCCAGATAACAGAAAACGGAAAATTCTCACTCAAAGGTCTTAATCAACAGGTACTGTTGTTAACATGGCTTCTCAAACTCCAGATTAGTCAGGTTAAAACAGACTCTCCTGGGGTGCTTGTTTCAAGGATTCTTCAGACATTCTGCTTTTCTCCTTGCTCAGCTGAAAGCAATCTCTTCATTTCTTAGCTGTTAGTACTTTAATAGGTACTTATGAGCGGTAGGCATGCTTTTCAACCCAGTAGTTTCCAAACTGGAGCACATCAGATTCACTTGGAGATTTTCTTTCTTTTCTTTTTTTTTTTTTTAATAAAAATGCCAGTACTTCGCCTCAGGCCTATTGAGTGGGAATCTGTATATTGGGGCTCTGTTGTGTTTGTTTTTAAAAATTCCACAGATGATTCTGATGCTCACTAAAGGCTAGGGACACGGAAGCTAGCCTACATTATAGTTAATAATATGCAGCTTCTTATCTGGACTCTTAACTTCCCTGAGGTCTTTTTATCTTTATAATACCCTTTATAGAGCACTAGTCAGAACAGATTCTGGTGTTTTGTGGCATGAAGGAATTTGAAATCTCAGGGTTCTAGAAGAGTTTCATCACCATGATTTGTTAGACTTCAGACTGTACTACATATAGTTCTGGTGTTCAATAAATATTGGATGAGAAGCTTGCTAGGTGATTGGCGCCTAGGAAAGGAAAGTGAGACAACAAGTTGGTTAAATAAGATACCAGTTACGGTTCCAGGGTTTGATTTGAGAAATAAGTCTGGCTATGTCCTTGGAGCTTCATGCATATTACCTCAATGTTCACAACAATTATGTGATAGACTATCATCTTCATTTTTTAGATGAGGAAACTGAGTCTCAGAATAAGTATCTTGACCCCCTGAGATCACACATGTATAAGTTACAGTCAAGATTTCAACCCAAGTTCTGACTTCAGAGCCTGAGTTCTTGAATACTATGTCGTAGAACTTGTCATTCAAAGGGAGCAGAGTTTCAGAGACATTTGGGGAAATATTAGAATTAGCCACGCCCTCTCTCCCTCCCTGCTGCCCTCCTCCTTTTCAGTCTGCCTTCCTCAGTAGCTGGCCTGTAGGGAAACATTAATGAAAGTATCTTAGCAAAAGACAGAGGGTTAGCTTGAGGGGATTATTTTTTTAAATTCATTCTGGCAGCATTTATGCAAATTGGGTAAGATTGGAGCCATTCTAAGGTGAGCAAGACTCATTTGAAGTTATTGCAGTAGTTGGCGGCAGATAGATAGAATGCCTTTAGTAGCAGAGGCAGAGAGAGAGAGAGAGAAGGATATTTGGTTGTCAAGCAGGTAAAATTGAAGAGATTTAGTGACAGATTGTATGGGAGACATGAAGAAGAGGAGAGATCTAGAATATGTTGAGTTTTGATGTGGTTGTCTGGAGAGATTCTTGGGCATTTCATTCTCAAGAGAAGTAGTAGATTTAGGATAGGGAAAAGTGAGTTTGTTCATAGTTGAGTTTGAAAGACCGGTGGTTATATATGATAGTCTAGAGATAGGTCAGCCCTATCTAGGGATGTAAATCTGAGAGACTTCAGAACATTGGTCTTAGTTAAAACCATGGAGTGGATGCTGTTGCTTAGAGAGAGAGTTTAAAGTGACAGGGGAATCCAGGAAGCAAGTATTAGGAACCAATCCCTACGAATTTAATAAAGCATCCTAACTCTGTCCTGGGTGACTTTTGACCTTGAAGAAATCATTAGTTCTCATCGAACCTTAGTTTCCTTGCTGATAAAGGTCAGTGTGAGTGATTTCTAAAATCTCATTCTGATCTGACAGTCTGTGGTTCTAATCTTTTGCATTTGCATTTGTTTTCATGACTGCTTTGGGAAAAATAGGGCATTTATTAATGGCTTAATTTTGTAAACCTTGATGCATGTCTAAGTCTATGAAATTACATGTAGCCCTCATCTGTCTTTCTGATAAGCAGAATCATTTTCATGTACATGTCAACTCCACAAGTGTTCTTCAAAGAGAACCTGGAGCACCGCGCACATGGTGGGTTTGAGGAATCTGAGTATTTCATGAGAGGCAGTAGGGAGTGGTGATTGAGACAAACTTCTAGGCTCCAGTCCTATCGCTTAACTAGTTATGTCACCTGAGGTGACTTAGTTAACCTCTCTGTTCCTCCTCGCCCTTATCTATAAAATGAGGGCAATAATCCTAGAGCTGGTGTACGGATTACACGAGTTAACATGCACACAGTACTTAGGATACCTGCCACATATGTCCTTAGTAAATGTAAGCTACACTTGTATGATGATGACAACATTGGTGAAAAGTGTCTTAACTGTAAGGGCTGAAGAAGCCTACTATTTTAGGCTCTTAGTTTTCAAAAGGAGAGGAGGAATCCCTACTACTTCCTAGTAAGTGGAAACTTTCAGATGGCTGAGCTCCATGGGTGGGAACAATTTATTTCCTACTAACAAATTAAGCTGAAGGTGGAAAAGGCAGATGGATACCGAATTACAGTTGCATTCAGTTTATAAATTAGTTGTTATGAAATAAGAAGAATTAGAGTACCTCTGCCCTTAACATTTTCTTTTTGTTGCTTTTATTTGTCAGCCTAATGTAAAGTGGGCGAAAGGAGAACAACAAATTATGAACTGCCCTCTTTCTCATCAATAAACCTTATTATCTTAAAGTGTCTTAGAAGTTAGGTGACTCTTGACTGTGCAGTTATCACCCTCTAAAGCCAAAAACATTTCCCTAAAGCATGTAGTTTATGAATCTCTCAGATTGGGGCTGCAGCTTTAAATTTCTTTGGAACATCTGACCTCAAAACATACCTACCAGGTATCAGCTACATGGAGGAAAAGACATATTTTGAGGAAAACTATTGAAACTTTTTGACTCTTTTTCCAGTTTCTTCCCCTTTACTCATATTTTTTCTGAGAGAGGCTGAGCTCAACTCGTCAGGCACAGCTAAATGTGTCCCTGTGCAGTTTATTATATGCCAGGAAGGACGTTAACATGACAGCAGTAATTCAAAACAGGATTTTAAATGAATAAATAAGAATAAGCCCCTGGGATTAGTCCCAATTGAAAAGTTCGGCAGGACCAGGGAGGGTAGCTGCTGCTGTTGGGGATTAACAAATGGTTGGCTGAAGGGAATGGTATTCACTGATCCAGCCACATTTTTCCTAACCGATGGCCTCTCTACCCCCTGGGGTCCATCTCTTCTCAGACGGACTGAGAGAGTAAAATTCTTAGAAATGTGGTTTTTCTTATTTCTCCTTCTCAGAAACTCTCTACCCAATTGTATATGAACCTTTCAGTTCATACTTTTTAGACTACAGAAATGTATGCCTCTAAAAATTACTACAGTCTCAGGGAAGAAAACAAAGAGAGAATTTACTTCCACAGAATCAAACAAAAAGCAAGAGAACAAAGGAAGCCCTTTGGTGAGAACAGTGGAAAAGTGTGCAGGATCAATTTTGTGATCATAGCACTATTTTAATAGAAACCTGTTTGTATAGGGCTTTTACTGTTTGCTAGGCCCACTGTAGACATTGTATCATTCGATACTGACAAAGAGGTTGAATCCCCACTTTGTAAATGGGAAAAGTGAAGCCCAGAGAGGTTGACAGACTTGTCCATGATCACAGGGCTGGAAGTAAGATATTCTGACCCCAGGGTTCATGTTTGTTTTTTGGTATAGTCCTGCTGTGCACTAAAATGTTGAGCCTTCACAGAAGTTTCCCAAACAACCAACTGGAAGGCCCAAGTATATAAATTCAGCTAGATTTGCAACTTTTGCACTTTAAGTTAATTTTTTACATTATCCATAAAGCCGTCAGTCTTTCTTTTCTTCTTGCCAGATGCACTCATCCTTCAAGGGAAAGATAGCAGAGAGACAGACAGAAGCATATAGCCACAGAAAAGGATACCTTGGTTTATGGCCTAGGAGAAGTTCAATGCCAAAGAGAAGGCATCAAAAATGGACACTGCCTACCATGCATAAAACCGGTGAGGGACAAATGATATCAACTCTTTTTCTATTCTATTTAAAAAACTTAAGATAGTAGAGAGTGGAGGCTGGATTGCTATTTTAAATATCTTCCCTGATATTCTCCTTTGAAAAACTCAAAAATAACTGCAGTTTACCTTTGTTTACTTGAACTTTGCCAAAGGCCTAGGCCGTGAGCTTCCTCCAAGCAGGCCTTTGAGGCCCCTTTCTACCTTTTTACTTCCTCCATGTAGTGGATGTGGCTCCATGCAAGTGGTGTGATGGCTTTTAGCTGTTATCAAAAATAAAAGGTGAGAGGGGTCAGAAGCCCCTCAGTAAACTCCTGCTTTGATTTTCTAATTCTTGCTTTAAAGTTTTAAGGATCAGATTAACCAACCTTGAGCATAAATACTATGGAATATCTGCATTTAGTGGTCTTTCAATAATAATTGATAAGTTTCTGAAATCATCCACTGTTTTTCCACCATCATGATAACAAAATAAGTTCCTTGTAACCAAAATCATGTCCTTAAACACAATTCTGATTCTTCCCATGTGTAATAACAGCTCTGGCTGGGTTCATTTGGCGTTAATTTAACTCTGTTCCATCTTATGAATTATGTTAGGAGGATATTGCGGAACCATTTTTGATTGAACATGAAGATTAAAGTTGAGAAAGTCAAAGGCTGTAAAATGGGCTTCATTTCCTCCTTCATGCCTTCTTAGAAATAACTAACTTTGAGAGCTCTGTGGAAACAAGACCAAGGAGAGCCTGTGATCTGTAACTGGCCTCAGCCAACTATGTGAGGCTGCTGGAGTCTAGTGGTGTTTAGGGTCCCAATGAAATGTAGCTCGGGCGGCGGGATGAGGTGGGGGGCGTGTGTGTGTGTGTGTGTGTGTGTGTGTGTGTGTGTGTCCGTCCCATTTTTTTCTACTGTGAAGGCCAGCTAGCTGTCCCTTCACTGATACTGTTGTGTGTCAGAGAGATTTAGAAGCTTAGCATTCCAGTTTAGAGTTAGACTCATGGTTAATATTTGAACAAAATATCTTCCTTCCAATTGAAGTACATTTTTATTCTATTCTGTCCTCCATTTACATTTCAAGTGCTCATTCTTTCTTTATATCAATAAAATTTTGAGGTCTTAACTTCATATTCAGTAAAGTGTATAAATTTCAAGTATTTAGTAAATTTTTACACACACCTGGGTAGCCAGCACCTGGATCAAGATAGGGGACATTTCCTTGTGCCCCTCCCAGTCAGTAGTCCCAAGGGTAACCACCATTTTAATTTCTACCTTCATAGATAGATTTTGGCTTTCTTATACATTAAAATGGAGGCATAGAGTTGTACTTTTGTATTTGATTTCCTTCATTCAATATTGTACTCTAACTTATCTATGTCATTGAGTAAAGAATTCCATTGTATAATGTATTCACCCATTTGACTGCTTATAAAAATTTGGTTTGTTTACAGTTTGAGGCTATTACAAATAATAATGCAAGGAAAAATCTTGTACATGTCTTTTAGTAGACATAAGCTCTTGTTTCTCTTGGATATATACCCAAGCATGGAGTTGCTTAGTCATAAAACATTTAAAACAAAACATCTTTTAGTAGGTATTGTACTACCAAACATTTTTCCTAAGAGATTGTACCAGTTAACACTACTAAGTTCCTAGACTTTGAAAGTACAGTTTTCCTTTGCAATATTTTTATTCTAGTTTGGTGATGCTAGTTAGTATGGGATGTGGAGATATTTGCTAACTCATCTTAGATATACATGTACATACATATGTTTGTATTTCACATTCATTCAATATGGATCTGGAGGTGAGATTTGCCTTGTCATATGCTTGGGGGTTTAATAGTGAAAAACTGCCCCTATAAATTAAAAGGAAACTACCTGTTTACTAGGAAAAAATACAATATTAATCACAATAAAGTTTAATGAATAGATGTCTGATTTTATGACTTAGGAGTGAGCATAAATATCAGCTAAGTGTGGTATTTAATTTATGTCCAGCTCGAAACTAGAGGGTGAATTGACTTGGAATATCCCCTGGATCCTGCTTCTGGTATTATTTTTTCATCAGGCTAAATTGCATTTTATGGCCACTATTCTCTCTCATTTATTCTTTATTCCTTTAAGAGGAAGCAGTAACTCAATGTATTAAACACTGCTCAGAATCCTCAGCACTGAATATTTTAATTCTATCAAGTGTGTATCAGCATATGGTTGAAAAAGAATGGCAAGTTAGGGCTTCAGTTTCTTAGTACACATAACGGTTAGTTTGAGTAACATATCTATGGTCTGGAGGGCACTATAATAATAATATTCTTGATATAAGAAAAATAATTGTCAATGTAAGGAGCACTTAGAATCAGTCTAGGAAGGCCTGTTAGGCTGGATTTTCAAATAATAGAGTTTTCTTCTTTTTTGGAAAAAAAACTGTGTTAGTTCATTCATTAATTATTCACTCAGACAGTGATTCAGCAGCTACTGACTGCTATGTACAAGGCCTTGTTCTAGCTACTAGGCATACACCAAAGGCCTTGCTGTCATGGAGATGACCTTCTTGAGTATAAGAGGCAAGAAAATATATACATACATGTCATGTGGTACTCTGAAGAAAAATAAAAAGTTAAAGGCGTGTTATGTAGGCTTGGAGTTGGGAACTGCTTTTTATAAGGAAAGTCAGGGAAGGTCTCTCAGTCAGTGACATTTGTCAAGAGACCTGAAGGGATAAAGCAGTGTGGACATCCAGTGGAAGAAGCTAAGTGAAGGTGGGGTATGCCTGGTAGGCTGAAGGACAGTAAGGAGTCCTCTGCAGTTGGAGAGGAGGCAATGAGGGATTGAGTAGTTAGAGATGGGGTCAGAAAGACAGCAGGGACCCAGATCAGACAGGGCTCTACAGATCATTGTCATGACCCCAGCTGTATCTCTGGGAATCCACTGAAAGGTTTTAAACAAAGAAGTGACTAAGTTTTTTTTTTTAAGGATGACCTTGTACACTGGATGGAAAATTGATTATAGGGACAAGAGTAGTAAAAGGGAAGTGAGTGAAAATCTCTAATTTGTGGGTTCATGCAAGAAGCAAAGAACCAAATGACGGAGATGTTTGATTTTGTGGACTTATTGTCATTTCTGTGCTTTATTAGTAAAGATAATAATTGTGTTTATCCAGATACAGATGAACAATGTTAGGACATTTGAGCCACATTAGAAATCATTCAGTAATATGCAAATTAGAAATATGCTATGGATATTATAAAATAAACTATAATGCCTTTTCTGTTTAATATTGCTTTTCTTTTGGAAGCTCTTCCTCTTCTCTCTCTCTTTTTATTTAGTCATACCATTCCTTTCGCCATTCAAGCTTGAACTTCAGTCATTTTTGCTGCCTCCTCTCTCTTCATTCTCTGTACATCCAGGCAGTCAGGTTCTGTTGTTAACCTTCTTGTCTCTCAAATTTTTCTCCTTTCCTGCCATTCTTAACTTTAGTTTGGACTCTACCTTCATCTTAGAATTAGCCTTCAGATTCTTCTTCTCTACTCTATAGGCAGTGCTGCAAGAAGCATACAGATTTTGAAGTAAGACCTTAGTTCAGATCTTTGCTCTTCTGTGTAGCTATAGTGCCTTTTGCAGTTTTTTAAACTCAGTTGTCCCCCTATAAAATGAGCATAAGAATATCTAATGTATAGGATTGCAGTGAGGATTAAGAGGGTCTATGGAGTTTTTAAAGTGCCTGGCAGGTAGTAGGTATTTAGGCAATGTTGGATCTTTCCATCTTCCATTCTTCCATTTAGTTCCATCCTTGATCTGCTTGGCAGATCCTAAAGCATAACTCTCACTGCGTCATTCCTCTTGTCAAAACCTTCAGTGGTTCCCTGTTGCCTCACTTGTGCCTGGCATTCACAACTCCAATTCTCTCATTCCAACATCCATTTCCAACTTTTTTCCTCTTACTATTCTTCTCCATGTACTTCATGTATTCGCCACACTATTTTATTATCATGCTACTACTTTTATATAAAATGTCATCTCTGTATTAGTATCATACCTATCCTTCAAACCCTGTCTCAAATACCATTGCCTTCAAAAAGCTGCTAACAATCTGGAAGTGGAAACGGCACTTGGAGGAGGCAACATTGGCAACATCGCCCAGACCCTGGATCCATGTCCTGCTACTTACTGTCATCCTGGGGACATTAATCTCTGAGGCTCAGTTTCACCTGCAAAATGAGAACAATAACACCTACTTCATAGGGTTGTTGTGAAGATTAAATGAGATACTACACGAGAAGAACTTTGAAAAGTGTCTGGCACTTGGAAAAGTTAAATCAGTTCCTGTGTAATTATAGACATGATTAATCAATATTATTTTCTTATCAGGACCTGTATTTTAAAGAGAATTCAAATTAAAAGATGTGTGAGATACAGGGGAGAGAGGCATAGACTAGGAACCAAGTGACCTGGACACTCGTACTGGTTCAGAACTAAACAAGCTGTGTGATGCTGATTATGTCATTGAGCCCCTCTGGATCTTCAGCTGCAAAAAGAGGGAGATGAACAAAAATCACTATCCTTTCTTTCAGTTCAACAGCCACATGGATATCTAATAGCTACCTCTAACTCTTATTAACCAAAACAGAACTCTTAATTTCCACTTCTCCAAATGTACTCCTTCCCTATCTCAGTAAATGATACCATCATCTACCCTGTTTAAGTTAAAAAAAAAAAAAAAAGACATGAGTTGCCTTTGAATCATCTATTTCTTTTACCATCCAAATATAATCTATGTGCAAATCCTATTGGTTCTTCTTCAAACACATATCCTGAATCCATCTACTTCTCACCATTGCCACTGCTACAACCCTCGTCTAAAAATCTCGTCTGTGCTTTTGCCAGATGTTCCTAATCCATCTTTCTGCCTCCACTATTTGCCCTCTTCCAGCCTGTTTTCCAGAACCAATGTGATTTAAAACCCAAACCAGATATCATTCTCCTTTTAAAAACTCCCTAGTGGCTTTTTCATCATACTTATAATGAGATCCAAACCCCTTTAACCCATCCTACCACTCTCCCCCTTATGCTTCAGGTACATGGTCCCTTTTTTCTCTTCCAGCTCAGGAAACCCATGTCTGCCTTGTACCTTAGCACTTGGCTGTTCTCTGTGCTTAGAAATATTCATCCCCCAAATGTCAACATGACTTGCTTTTTCTTGTCATTTAGATCTCAGCTGTCATTGCCTCCTCCTCTCTACCATTAGTGCTCTATCATACCCTATTTCATTTTTTTACTATCTGAAATAGCCTATTTACTTATCTCTCATTCTGCCTAGAAATCAAATGTCCTCATATTAGGGTCTAATTCCTAGCACAGTGCCTGGCACAGAGTAGGTATACAGAAAAAATCTGAAGACATGAAGAACTAAATATAAACCCATTTTTAATATCAAAATTTGTAATTACATGAGCAAAGTATTATATTTTTATTTTTAAAGCATGAAGACCTATTGTTTTACCCTTCATTTAATCCCTCAGACTGAACGAACATTATTGAGCACATATGCTTCTGCTGGAAATATGACTAAATAAAACAAGTTTTTTTCCCCCCCTTTAACCTAAATAGTTCTTAAATTTACCATTTTCTCCATTTTTCTCCCACACTACCACCTTAGTGCAAATTTCCATCCTCTCTGGCGTAGAGGACTGCCTCTTTTCTAGGCTTTTTCTTGTAGTTTCTAATCCCCTAGCAATCTATTCTTCAGACTGCAGCCAGCGAGCATTTCAGTTGCTATATTATATCCATGCTTGAAAACCTGCGGAGTTTCCATTGTTCTCAGAATAAAGTCCAGAATCTGCCCTGCTCCACCACCTCATGTCACGCCAGCCTTCCCTCCCATCCTGGTTCCCACCTGCCACCTGGCTGGTAGCCCTAGCTTCCCACTTCCTGGACAGTTCTACACTGCACCCATTTCTCCTACGGATCTCAGATTGTCCCTTAAGGAAGCTGCCGCTGGTTAGGCCAGGCACTACTCCCCATCACAGAGCCCCACATCACCAGGGGCCTCTCTTTCAGAGCTCTTATTTTATTAATATGTACTCCTGCATATGGCAACTTTATTAACGTTAATGCGCTCAATAGCTATTTGCGGAAGGAACTTACTGACCAGCCGCCCAACCACTCCTCGCCCCTCCCCCTAGCGCTGTGGCGCAGCTATTACGCACTAAGCGGGCGCCGCGAGAGAGGTCGCAGGGCGCCTGCGCCAAGGGGCACACATGCGCAGAGGAGGAGCCCGCTGACAGATTCTTGGTGGCGGCGGCAGCGGCGGCGGCGGCGGCGGCCCTGGCTTGCGGGGAATGGGAGTCCTAGGTCTCTGACTGCGCACCGCCCCCCGCCTCCCTGCCCCCCGACATGGCTCAGGAGAAGATGGAGCTAGACCTGGAGCTGCCTCCGGGCACGGGCGGGAGCCCGGCGGAGGGTGGCGGCAGCGGCGGCGGCGGGGGCCTCAGGAGGTCTAACAGCGCCCCCCTGATCCACGGCCTCAGTGACACTTCGCCGGTGTTCCAGGCCGAGGCCCCGAGCGCCAGGCGGAACAGCACAACGTTCCCGAACCGCCATGGCCTGCTGCTACCGGCCTCTCCTGTCCGCATGCACAGCAGCCGCTTGCACCAGATCAAACAGGAGGAGGGCATGGACTTGATCAACCGAGAGACAGTCCACGAGCGCGAGGTGCAGAACGCAATGCAGATAAGCCACTCCTGGGAGGAAAGTTTTAGCCTGAGTGACAACGATGTGGAGAAATCCGCCTCCCCGAAGCGCATCGATTTCATTCCGGTGTCACCAGCACCGTCTCCCACCCGGGGAATTGGGAAGCAGTGTTTTTCACCATCCTTGCAAAGTTTTGTGAGTAGCAATGGATTGCCTCCAAGTCCTATTCCCAGCCCAACGACCCGATTTACTACTCGGAGAAGCCAGAGTCCCATTAATTGCATTAGACCAAGTGTTCTTGGACCATTGAAAAGAAAATGTGAAATGGAAACTGATTATCAGCCAAAGAGATTTTTCCAGGGCATCACCAACATGCTTTCTTCTGACGTTGCACAGCTGTCAGATCCTGGTGTGTGTGTATCTTCCGATACCCTTGATGGAAACAGCAGCAGTGCCGGATCTTCTTGTAACTCACCAGCGAAAGTCAGCACTACCACCGACTCTCCGGTGTCACCTGCCCAGGCGGCCTCTCCATTTATTCCAGTAGATGAACTTTCGTCTAAGTGATTCACCTACCCATCCCGAGACTCGGTTTTTTGTTTTTGTTTTTGCAATGGAGAGAAAAATCAAGTTAGAGCAAGCACCGAACTTTGTCGATTAATTTGAGGCTATTTCCTATTTGACCCTTTTCCTTTTTTGGAATTTCCTGAAATGTTATTCTAGAGAACTTTTATGTCAGGTTCCTGCGGATGCCCTTGAATTCAGTGTAGTAGTATTTTCAGACGTTTTCCCTAAGTGTGTTGAAGCATACATCTTTACGCTGCTAATATGTCTAAATACATATGTTATCCCTTGATTTTTTAAAAATAATTGAGAGCTCTATTTATTTATGGGATTATTAAGTTCTGATGCAAATATAAATGTTGACTTAATCAGTATAGTAAACTGTTTTAAAATTCCATACTTCATGCCCACACTAATTTTTAATGTTATTTTTAGTGTTTGCTAATTTCTATTTGAAGAACAATAACTTACCTATTTACAGCTATTTTTAAAATGTTAGTTATATCAATCCAGTGGTTGTCTATTTTATCCAGGAATCCTTGGATATTTGATTTTCTGGGTTTCAGAAATGGGTAGGAGGAGGAATGATAAAAGAACAAAATATAAACTTTTGCAACAGATCTTTTAAAATTAACCATATAAAAGTAAAAATATTTAAGAAAACAATTTTCAAATGAAATTTAATAGTAATGCTAATAAGTCGTACAAATGTAACCACTATACAGAAAATGAATTTTTTTTTTTTACCAGAAAGTGTATTCTCTTGTGTGTAATCCTAAAGTGAAATGGGACAGTGCCTTGCAGTATTAGCCCACTGCACATAGGCTGAAAGCAGGTTTTTGTACCACTGCAAACTTAAAAATTTCAACTGTAGAAAATGCGTGGGAAGCCCTGTTGAACTTCAGCAGAGCATCCAGACAGATAAAACTCTCAGAAATATGCTTTAAAAATATCCGATTGTGCCTCAGTAAAAATCCTTGCCAACAAGAAGCCAGAGCAACTTTTGGCTGCTTTTTTGCTCTGCCCATCTGTCACCTTCCTGGTTTTCCTTGGCTCAGGAAGGAAGCAGCTGTTTCCTTGCCAACAGATCCTTCCTCTCCACCTTCCACCAAACTAGGGCATCATTGGTTAGATGAAGGTACAGTGATGACTCGGATTTCTGACTGAGCAACAACAGGACTGTGGAATTTAACCTCTATGGTTAAAGCGACAGCTGGAGTTGACTGCCTTGGGGATGTCAGTTAATTAAGTAAGGGTCAGTGACTTGCAAAAGAGAATCAGTGGAGAACCACATAGGTAAATCGCTGTTTGACTTAGGTTTTGTTAAAGGTAGAATTGTGAAATGTTTTTTTCTTTGCCTTTTACAATTAAGACAATATGAAAATATTTAATAACTTTTTTTTATATTATAGTTCTTATATTGTCTAGATAGACAGACAAAGGGGGAAAAAAGACTAAAAGAGAGACCAAGAAAAAAACTCTGGCTTTTTTAAGTTATTGCCTACAGAGACTTTAACAATTATGTGGAATTTTTACAATTATGAGAATAAATGGAACTGGTCAACTTACAACAGTTGCCTCAAGAATTCAGTGAAATTATATGGAGGGTAAGATCGTGTGCAGAGGCTTAAAATTCTCTTTCAGGTAACAACGTTCGTGTACCCTAGTCCAGACCTTGTTCCTCAAATTCAAACCTGCATATCCAACTTCCTGTTGAGCACCTTGACCTGCTTCTAGATTACTTTCAGCATCTCTAAAGCAAACTTTATTGTCTTTTCGTTGAACCTGTTCTTGAATTACTTAAATTGATGTCATCACTATCTAATTTCCTAAACTAGAAACCATGGGAAGCATATTTGACTTTTCCTTTTCCCTGTCACATCAGCTTAATCACCAAGTCCTGTCTACTGAAATGAATCTCAAGTCTCTCCCTTTCTGTATGTTTCTTGCCCCTGATTTAGCTTAAGTTCTGGCCTAAGTGATCTCCCAGCCTATTTTCTTACATCCCCTTTGGCCCAGTCTTCACACTGCCTTTAAAGCAATCTTTCTAAAATACAAACTGGATTTTTCACTCTTCAGCTTAAAAACTTCTTATGCTTCCCCATTTCCTACAGTGCAGGGAATGCTTTCTTTAGCCTGGCATGTATTAAGTTCTTTCATGAACTGGCCATGTTTGCTATGGCTTTAATCCTCTGCTCATCCTCTCCCAATACACATCCGTCCTTACTCTACAAACACTAGACTACTTGATATTCTTTAAATATGCCATGTATTTTTTTTTTTTTCATGTGTTTGTACCTTTGGATAGATTGTTCCTTCTCCTTACAACGTCATTTCTATCCTTATCAGCCAGGCAAATGCTATTTCTTTTTATTGCATGTGAATTTATGAAATAATGTATACCTGCTGATTATAAAAGTACTTAACCATTAAGTTATCTATACAGTAAAAAAAAAAATGAAAGTCTGCCTTTTACTATGTAAAATTCATCTTCCCTTCCTGTAGGTAATTTCTGTGAGGAATTCTGTATATGTTGTACAAGATGTGTTACTCCACATTTCCATGTATATATGTATAGAAATTCAGAAAGCCAACATGTTATTTACATCTCCCTTCCTTTCCCCCATATCTAATCATGCCCCAAGTGTTATTGATTTTATCTTTCAGAATCTATCTTCTTACTTTCATCTCTTCTGCCACTCTGAACCAGGCTACTATCATTTCCTTCTTGGGCTTCTGAAGCAGCCTTCTAATTCTCATTTGCCCCTTCACACTTGCTCTAGATGGCTACCCATTCATTCTCCATACAGCAACTAGAGTAATCCTTTTTAAATTGAAGATCCAATCCTTCCACTTCCCAGCTTTAAAGCTTTTCATTTGCTTCCTGTTCTTAAAGTAAACCAAAACGTATCAATTCTGGCCCAGGAGGCCCTATAGCATCTGGCCCTTGCCTCTCCCTCCCCTTGTTTTTTGTGCTCCACCTTCACTGGCTTGCTTGCTTATTAAATACATCATGTTTTGTCCTATTTTAGGTCCTTTTGCCAGATCATTTTCCTTGAAGTTACAGAGAAGCCTTTATTTCTAGAAGCTTATTTTTCTACATAGGCGGTAAATTTTAAATCAGATAAGTCTCTAAGTTTATACAGACAATTTACATTATATGGTTATTCATAACTTCAGTTAGTACTCTGTAGAATGTAAGGACAGCTCGTGTGAATTTGTCCTTCAAAAAACATTTTTTAGAGTATTAATGTGCTAATCTATAAACTGTGCTAGAAGTACCAAAGCACATATCAACATTTAGTTACAGTTTGTCGTGTATAACAAAACTCTGTGGCATAGTTTCCTTTATTATGTTTGTTAAAAAACACAATGTAAATTGAAAAAAGAATTAATGGTCACCAAATCTGCGGCTGCTGGATGTCCAAACCTTTAAGTGTACTTAAAAAGTCGATTATAATCAAGGATAACCTGTATCAGGTTGCCTTCTAGTGATTCCCATTTATTAGTTTAGCCAGTTCCATGCCTACAGTGAGAGACCACTCTTAGATATTTAGCAGTGAAATTGGGAAAGGGCCAAGGCTTATAAAGGAAACAGGACTGAGAATTTTTTTTCTCATGGGCATGTTCATAGATGAATAGAAAAAGTTTGAAGATCGAGAGAGATGGGAGATGGGAATAATTGCCAGAACAACAAACCAGAGATGATGTTACCTACATTTCCTGGGTAGCATCAGAGAATAGAAGAAAGTTGTTTTGGAAATGAGGTCTGGATGGTGTTTTGTTTTGTTTTGTTTTGTTTTGTTTTGTTTTAAACGAGGAGAGTAAAATAGCAAAAGACACCAGTAAATGTTGAATTGATTTGCAGGAGTTTAGGGGCGGCGAGGAAGATATATGAAAAGTAAAAAGAATTTGTATCTGATTGCTACTATTTTCCAATTATTGAAGAATCTAGACTATTTTAGGGTAGGGCAAGAGTAGATTTGGAAGCTTAGGTGAAATAAAGTTTTAATATTATTTCTATGAGACTGTAAAGGAGTGACTTAAGAGTGAGTAGAAAGTTTATTAAGCCACAATGGGATTACAGTTGGATGGCAGGTGCAAAAGAAGTGAATTGGATTGACCTAAGTTTGGGAACTGGTTACGTAGGTATGAGATAAAGTCCATTGTGTGAAGCAATGAAGGATTCTGCTGTAAGTGTAGCTGACTGATCACCCAAGGCCTTGGGAATGGTTAGAGAAGTCAGCAGTGCATTATGGTCTAGGCCATTTTTTCAAGGTCTTAACATTACAATCAGTCCTGACAAGTATACAGAGAATCTGATCTCACTGCAGAACTCTTGCGTTAGCAGTTTCCCCATTGTTTTTCATAGGTAATTTTATTAGAAAATCAATCTTAAATCAGCAGGCCTTGAGTTCCACTTCTTTGATTAAAAAAATTTTTTTTGAGTCAGTTTGCTTACTATAGCCAAGATAGTTTTTTATGCCTTCCATAACTTGCCATCCAAGCAAAAAAATTTCTTAAAAGTCAAAATGACCTTTATATTTAAAAAATTATATATAAAATACTTGTTCTGTGTCAGGGACTGTTCTAGGTGCTAAACGGATGTATTATTTCATTTAATCTTTAGCACGATATAAGTACTGTTATTCCCCTCATTTGGTAATGAGAGAATGGAGGCACAAAGAGGTTAAGTAACTTGCTCAGGATTCCAGAACGGAGGCAGGCAGTGTATTGTAGTGGTTAAGAACACAGACTGTGGAGCCAGGTGGCTGTTAAGGATTTAATGGGTCACTATATGTAAATCCTTACAGCAGTGCTGGGCAATTTTTATAGAAGTGTTAACTAACACTGTTATTGTGGTTTTAGTGGTTGTCATGGTTGTCATCTAGTGTGGACCTACTATGGAATCTTTTTTTTATCATCCTTGACTGATGAAACTCCTGCTTTCACACTCCATAACGTTATACATTCTACCCTCCCAGGCAGCCTATCTTTTTATAAGGTGAGTATTTTAGATGTTGGAGAGTCTTATACTGAACAGACATTTCCCTATGTAATTTCCACCATTTAATTCAAGTCCAGCTCTCTGGAAAATGAACAAGCATTATCTTTCTTTTTTAGGTAGCCTTCCCTTCACAAATCAGAAACACTGATTCCTCTGTAATTACCTCTTCTTACTTCTGGATTTCAGAAATCTTGAGCAGATTTTTCAATGTACATCCTCTTTGAAATAGGGCTATTGTTGCTTGGCAGCCAAAATTTTCACAAGATTGAGATCCCTTTAAGACCATTTGCTTTCCCTATCAAGAAAAAAAGAGATAGTTTAATAGCATGAGCCATTGCCAATAATAATAGTAGTGTTAATATTTATTGAGCAGTCAATATGGGCCTAGCACAATTTTCATGTTGAGTTTGCATGCTGAGTTCATTTAATCCTTGTGACAACTCTATGAGGTAGTTGCTATGATTATTTCCATTTAACATATGAGAAAGCCAAATACATTTTCTTAAGTCCCTAATACTTTTTTTCCCCCTTTTGAATTTAGGTCCTTTTTGTCTTTTTCTTATGAACAGACTTTTTTTTTTTTTTGATAAAGCCAGTTTTACAGCTCGCTAGTATTGCTGCATCTATTTTGAATCAAATACATTTATAAAAATTTTGGCTTTAGACATTATTATTAGAGGAAGCTATCAGGAGGGTTTTCTTTAGCAATAGATTAAAACTATTAAAGTGGTATAGAAGGAAATCAGGCTTTCCATATTTTTAAACTGATTTGCTATTTGAATAAGAAATTTCAAACCCACAAATTTCAGATTGTTATTTATTTTCTTTTTTAAAATGTATATGCATATTTATATATACTTTGTTACATTTGAGGCATACAGTGTTCTTGGTTGTCCTTAGATTGTCATTCTTAGAGAAACAAAAGCAAGAACCATTTCTCTGCTCCTTCCCCCCCCAAAAAAAAATCACCTGTGAGTTAAAAATGTATCACTTTATAGGAGGAAAGTAACAGGATTTAAAGAATAATCCAAAATCTTTTATTATCTAAGTAATAACAAGCTTGCCTTCTTTGTCTACATGAAGCTCTCCCCAGAGGGTAAAGATTTAAATTCAGAGCAATTGGGCAATCTTTGAGAAACTACTATTGTTTTAACTTTACTTGTAGAAAATCAGTTAACCATTGAGTGAAAAGACCCCAAAAGGAAAACCCCACTTTATAAGTATTTAGGTTTCAAGTTTTCATTGTGTCGTGTCTCCGCGTTAGACATTTTGAAACAAACCATCAAATGCCACAGTTCTAAAAGGTTAGTATCATTTTTGGAAGTTCAATAAATATTTTAAAGCTACTTCAGAAGTGGCTTTTATTTCTATACATGGCTTATTTGAAAAAATAATTTTATAACAGAGAGATTAGGCAGATAACAAATACTCAAGTCTTGTGCATGTACCACCAAATGTACATGCACGTGTGTGTGCAGGCCCGCATGTGCACACACACGTGGTATTGGCAAGAATATTTTATGCTTTGATTTTGCAAGAACTTTCCAAATTCCAAGTGCTGCTGTTTCTCCTTTTTTAACTTCTGGAATAAATACTTGAGGAGATATGAAAATCACTCATTAACAAATTCTAAGGCGTTATGACTGAAACTGGAGAACCAAGACTCTTGTTTTATTTACCTGTGAAAGTTCAGTTCTGTATCAATGCCTGGGATATTCTGATTCTTTTCCATTTGCCTAAAATGGTCTTCCAAACCAAACTAACACCTAAGGCTTGGCTAGCAAGGCAAGTTGTGAAAGAAGACAATTGAGAAAGATCTTTTGTGCCCTTGCAAAGTAAAATGGTTGGTTGAAGTAACCTTCCTGTAATTCAGGCAATCCCTCCCCCTTGCTTGAAGGACAAAGAGTGACTTTACTGTCGCATTGCCAGGAGGATTGCCGGAACTCCAAAGTGACAACTAACTATTGAGTGTTGTATCTTTGGGAAAGAAAAATATGAGATATTCAGGAGGGAATGGGAGTAGGCAGACGATGGATGGATCAGATATTTCTGTTGGCACGTGAACCCTCTCTTGGATTATCATCGTGAGCTCCCCGTTGAGTAAAGAGTGACTGACTGATAGTTTTCTTCGTGAACTTTTGTTTACTCTTTGTTCACTTCATTTGGCATTCGGAGTTGAATCAGGATGTGTTTAAGAATTTTGAGTGCTTTCCCTTAATTTTTCTTTCTTTAGCTCTTCTAAAAAAATGTTAAATAATAATAATGATAAGTTACTTTGCCAAATTACTTTAAGTCAAGAAATACAATTCCTGGACTCTCTATCTTACCAATTTATGCCAGTTTTCTAACTCTGAATTAAAATTCTGTACCTATCTATAGTCTTTCTCAAGGCTCCATTTTAATGTGTTACTTGCTATCAGATGTTTCTAACATGTGAACCTGAAATGCAACATTGATAGCTACCCCTTAACTTCAGGATGTGAACCTGAAATGCAACATTGAACCTGAAATGCAACATTGATAGCTACCCCTTAACTTCAGGATTAAATTGAAGTATGCAGTGTGATTTACGGGTGGTGTTACGGGTCATCATCTACAGCATGACCTCCACAAGTCCCGTGAATTCCAGGGCTCCAGCCATACTGAGTTGCCTGAGGTTACCCAATGCTTCATGTTCCTGTGTACTGGCTGTGCTTTGAGAAGCTGTGTCCTCTGCTTAGAATGGCTCTTCCTCTCTTCGTCTTTTAGAGTTCCTACCAACATTCTTTCCTCAACTAACTCCACCCAAGGAGTATATCTTTTGCAGAGCCTTTCTTAATGGCCCCTGTTTCTCTGGCCCTAGTCAGTTAAATGGCTTTCTTCTGTGATCCTGTTATACCCAGGGCTTTATACTATAAAGGGCGGTCAACAAGCTGAATTGTTTTTGTATGATTTGTCTTTTTGCCCTGTACAAAAACAAAGCCTCCACCGTTTACTTCTGTCCCTAATGCCTGTGCAAAGCATATTATAGTTGCTCAAATTTATTTCAAGTGGATGATTAATGGATCAGTAGATGGATGAACAAATGGCACAAACTATTTTTAAGAGAAAGGAATGTAGTAAGATTCTTAGTGGAACAAATCCAGTCACATGGCTGGGCTCTTTATGGTTTGCTAAGAGACTAGAAATTCATTCATTAAGCAGTTTTAATTTGAGCACTTATTATGGGCCTCACACTGGCTAGTCTCTTAGGAGTATACAAAATAAAAACTCCCGCCCTTGTAGAGGGCACATTCTGCTTACATTCTAAGGAGATAGAGGGAGGGATGACAATAAACAGAATAGAAAAGTAAATTATGCATATATAGTGTGAGGAACCGCAAGGAGGTCAGAGTGGCTGGAGCAGACTTGTTGAAGGGAAAAGTAGTTGGAGAGGCCTTAGAGAGGTGGGCAGGAGTGGGAATTGTTGCAAACACAGATGGCATAGAGTCTTGTGTGCCATTGAAAGATGTTGGCTTTGGTTATGAGAGATGGAGAGCCATAGCAGAAATTTGATCACAGAAGTGGCAATATCTGTCTTAGGTTTTACAAAAAACACTCTTGCTGTGTTGACAACAAACTGTGAGTGGGAGGGGTGGAAGCAGGAGGACCAATTAGGAAGATTTCCAGCAATCCAAGTAAGAGATGATGGTGGTTTGGATGAGGGCGGTAGCAGGAGGGGAGTGGGGAGAAGTGGTTGAATTCTAAATATATATTGAGGGTAGAGCCAACTAATTTTGCTGACAGATTTAGGGTGGGCATGAAAGAGAGTGAGAAAAAGGGATAATTCCAAGATTTTAGGCCTGAGCAACTGGAAAGATGGAGTTGCCATCATCTGAGATGTAGAAATCTGTGAGTGAAGTAAGATTTTTTTTTTTTGGCTGGTTGTGTGAAGATGGGTGGAGAGCATTAGGAGCTCAGTTTGGGATATGTTAAATGATCCTTATTAGACATCAAGTGAAGATGTCAAATAAGCAATTGGATATCCCATTCTGGAGTTCAGGAAAGAGGATTGGGCTGGAAATATACATATAATTGGGAGCTGGTTGCCTTTGGATGATATTTAAAGTCAAGAGAATACATGAGATCACTGAGGGTCATGTGACTCTGTGTCTAGAAGAGTAAGAACTGAACCTTGGGGCACTCTCTAACATTAAGAAGTCAGGGAAAACGACACTGAGAAACAGAACCAGGGAGGTAGGAAAACCAAGAGAGTTTGGTATCCTAGAAACTCTGTGAAGAAAATGTACGAAAGAGGTTGGAGTCATCAGGTGTGGCAATTGCAGCTGGCAAGTTAGATGAGGACTGATCATTAACCATTAGATTTAGTAACATGTAAGTCACAGGTAACCTTAGTGAGAGTCATTTCTTTGGAGCAGAGAGGTAGAAGCTCAATTAGAGTAAGTTTAAAAGAGAAAAGGGTGAGCAGAATTGGAGACAATGAGATAGCTGAAGAAAGAATGGGTTTTTTTTTTTGTCTTTTTTTTTTAGATCCTTGAGGATAAAGAAGAACTAGAGTCATCTTTCTTACCTTCTTATTGGGAAATTGTTATTAAGCATTTCACAAGAAATATCCCTTTACATATATATGATTGTGGTTTGGGAAAAAACCAAAGCCAAAAAAAATTTTTCTTTCCTTTTTTTTTTTGGCATTATTGTGAGGGGAAAAATTCATAAATAAATGTTTTTACTCCAGACATGAGTAAACTGTTAAAGCCAAAGACTTACTGATTCACTTCCTTCATGAATTCATCTGGTTCATTTTATTCCCTTGTCACCTTTTTCTCTTAATGGCTTTTTTCTACTTATAAATTGAAATTGAATTCCACGCCTATGACACAGTTATTTCTGTTAGTTTGGCCCAGTTTCTTAACCCAGAGACATTTTCCTCTTCAGTGAGTGCTGTGAATTTTTTTTTTTTTTAAGTAGTTCATTGTCCTCTTTGGTTTTACTTAGGGAGAGATTTTTTTTTTCTTTTTTACTCCTTTTTAAAATTTGCTGAACAGCAGGAAAGGAGAGCACTGGTAATGATAAGAAAGAAAGAATGCTTTCCTCACTTTGAGTTGTTCAGATTTCATTCTAAACATAAAATATTGCCAAGTTCATTCTTGTGGGTTGGTCAGTCTATCTCAATCCTTTATAGAAAAGGACTCAGGGACATCCAAGCCATATTTGTACCCAGGAGGGAAGAATGCCTTCTGGAACTACTTCTCCCTCCTGATACTTCATTTCTTTCTTTCGAGACTCCAATCAAGTGCTGCTCACTCCACAGAGCCTCCTCTGCTTCTCCCTGCTCTAGGTAGTATTGCTTTCCCCTGAGTCTCTGTACTTACTTTCTGCCTGTAGCCCTTAATTTTGCCATTCAGGTTTGTTTTGGGGAGGGGAGATAATCTAATATAATGGTTAAAAGCACAGCCTCTGCAGACTTGTACAAACTGTGTTCTAGACCTAGCCTTCCCACTTCTCAGCTTTGTGATTTTAGGCAAATTACTTAATCTTTGTGTGCCTTTGTCTTTTTCC
This sequence comes from Pteropus medius, assembly GCF_902729225.1. Classification (NCBI taxonomy): domain Eukaryota; kingdom Metazoa; phylum Chordata; class Mammalia; order Chiroptera; family Pteropodidae; genus Pteropus; species Pteropus medius. The sequence goes on from NW_024340692.1 coordinate 16,177,809, forward strand.
CTGTTAAATGGAAGTAATTCCTACCTCAAAAGTAGTAAGGATTAGAAGAGATAACACTTGTAAAATTATTTATCAGAAAACTAGTAACTTGACTAAATAGAAACCTGAAAAAATATATATAATATTTGAAATAATCCCATATCTTTATGGCAGATTTCCTGAAAGAAAGGGACAATGGTTTACATATCTTTCCTAATACCAATTCTTATCTGTAGAAAGAATTCAGTAAGTGTTTGTTAATGATAGATGGTGCTTGGGAAACATGGAATGTTTGCTCGTGGAAACAGTGATATGCATGTCATAACATATTTCATTGTTGCACATTAATGAATGTTTTAGGCTTTAGAAAATATTTCAGTCTAAAACTCTTATGATGTACACAGTCTAGGGAAGTGATGTTGCAACTTTGATGGTATATGAAGTCAGTAAGTTTTCCTAACAGTCGTGGAAATGCTGGAGGTTTCCCCTCTCATTCACATTTTACAGCCCAGAATACAGAAATCTGCTTTAACTTTAACACCATCTATCAATTCTGTATAATTAGGAGAGGAACTTAGATGACATTTACTTAGAAGCAATGTTTCATAAGCCTTGTATTTTAATAATGTGAAAAAAGATTAGAAGGAAAGAACTAAATAGACTAAAGCAAACAAATTACACTTTCTAATAATAAAAGCAATAAAGGTTCATTTTAGAAATTTTAGAAAATTCTAGTAAGCAAAAAGAAGGGCATTTCACTGAGATGCCACTGTTTACACTCCTAAATATACTATTCCAGGCTTTTTCTATGATTAAATATGCATATATAATTTTCATTAAAAAATGGCATTTTACTGTATAGTCAGCTCCATAAACTGCTCTTTCCATGTACTAATGAATGTTTTAAATATACTTCTGCATCACTTTACCCTCTATGGCTGTACCATATTGTACTTAACCAACTGTTTGGGACTTTTTAGGATGTTTACAACTTTCTTCTCAATTACAAACAATGTTCTGATGTACGTTTGAACAACTTACAAAATTTAAAGACCACAAAGTTTTCTTGGACTTCCCAATATGAAATAGCTGGTATGTTAATTTCAATTAAATTGTGTCCATTTTTAGAACGTTCTTATCCAAGTCAGTTTTGAGTGATTTACTTGATGGTCACATTTGGAGCTCCTTGTGTGACTGAAAAGAAAAAGTAAGTTCTCTGAAAATGTGTATTTCAGGTTTTATTCATGAGTCTAAGACAGTCTTTTCCTCATTTGATACAAACTAGGGAGTTCTGATAGTGTCATCAGGAAAATGTTGCTCTAAGGTCTTTATCTCCTTAACTAGACTAATCTGTAATTCAGGGTTAGTGAAGTCATCATTAGGTCAGTTATTACTGTCTGTCATTTCAATGGAAGAAAGGCTGAGGCATGGGGGGTGGTGATGGAGAAGGAAGCCAGAGTTAGCTATCGGCCCCACAGACTTAAGGTCATCATCATTTCCATCTTTCATGGCTACGGCAACTTGAGATCTCACATTTTCTAAGTCAAGATATCAAATATTGCCTCTAGCTGCCCACTGAAACATCTCAGAATCTTGACATTAAAAGTGGCATGTTTCTCTTTTATGCACCTAGAAATTATACAGAAATTCTTTATGGCATCATGTTTATCAATATTTGGGTTATAAAATATGGTCATCAAATTTATAGGTCTTAGGAGAAGGAATAATAGAGATGACTTAATCATTCATTTTTGCAATAAATGTCTGGCCAATACATACTACGTACCAGACACTGTGCTAGGGGCTGCTATTACAAAGAAGAGTGAGCAAGGCTTTAACTTGCTCTTGATGGGGTACACATACAAATAAAAAAACCAATAGTGCTTTGTAGTATTTTGTTGCAATATTTAATAGATATATTTCCAAGATGCTATAGGAATCCAGAGGAAAGAAATAACAAAGATATTTAGAGAGGAAGCAACACTTTAGCAGGTTGATAGGTGAATAGACGTTCTCTAGGGAAGTGAGGGGAATGTGAAAAGTGTCATGCAAAGTATGAAAAGACAGTGTATTCTAGGAATTTTCAGGAAACAAGAATTGCAATGTTTATGTAAAACAATTCTTGAGTTAAACTTTAAAATCTCTCTTTTTTTTTTTACTATTTTAATGTTTTCTTATTTCTCTATATTTGTTTTTTAAAACCTAATTATTTATCCTTTTCAGGAAATTAATAAATCATTTAATCCTAAAAGAGTAAATGAAATGGACATGGCTTAATAAGGTGTTCTTGTAACTACTCCTCATCTTAATGGCATACTTTTTTTCCTGCCTTAGATTTAATAGCTTAGAAATTATGGTGGCAGATTCAGAGATAGAGAAAATAGACAAAGAATGTGTAGTTCAAATTATCTGCTAAATTTCTCATGCCCTTAGTAACACTCCAAAATATAATCAAGATTATTGTGCACATCTGTTGATCTTAGCATCGAAAAAGCTTTGGGCTATACATTCTGAGATTTTAAACACAGTAGATTTGTAGTGGAAAGGAAACAGAAATTTGAACTAAATAGATGTGTTGTAAGAAAGCGATAATAATCTTATTTAAGTATGTTCCACACTAAATAAGGCATATAGTTCTGTTATGTTACTGCCATGATTTTTTTAATTAATGAATTTGCATCTATCAAATTTTTTTTTTTAATTTTCCATGGAATTCCACATAATAGTCCCCGTGAATACTTGAAGAAAATAATCTTTGGAGCCCAGATTTAAATTAAATTTCCTCAAAGTGTAATGATACCTTCACTAATTTGAGCTTATTTTATAAACAAGGATTTTTTGTTTGTTTGTTTAAGAAGCCTAATTAACAAAAAAGCCTAATTAACAAAAATCTGGAGAGGGATAAGTGGAGTGAATTTCTGATATAATTATAAAATTGGTCACTTGGTAAATATATCTTGAGCACCTGCTATGGGCCAGACACTGAGCTTTTGTGACCAATTTTATCTCTAGCTTCTAATAGACACATTAATCCCCTGCCTTCTGGAGTTTATATTATAGCAAAGGCTGGTGGCGGGGGAGAGAGAGGTAGAGGGAGAGGGGGAGAGAGAGAGCGAGAGAGAGAGCGAGAGAGAGAAAGAGAGAGAGAGAAGAATGAAATCATTGCTAATTACAATAAAGATTAGGAAGGAAATACACAAGCAGTTGAGAACTCAATTCATAAAGCACCTGCTTTGAGAGGGTGGTCAGGAAGAAGCATCACAGACTAGAAGTAGCATCTGCAGAATCTCTGAGCAAGAAAGACCTTGGTATGTTTGAGGAATTGAAATCAGACTAGTGGAGCTGAAGCCTAGTGAGTAAAGGGAAGAACAGCATGAGATGACATTGAAGAACAAGGTATGAAGCAGAGCATGCAAGGGCTTACTGGCTGAGCTAAGGAGTTCGAATATATTTTTTGGTATTAAATTTATTAAAGTTGCGTTGGTTAATACATTATATAAGTTTCAAGTATACAGTTCTATAATACATCATCTGTATGTATATTGCATTGTGTGCTCACCACCTAAAGTCTAACCTCCCTTGTCACCATATATTTTACCCTCTTTACTCTCTTCATCTTTCCCCTACCTCGCTTCCCCTCTGGTAACCTTCGTACTGTTGTCTGTGTCTATGAGTGTGTTTTATTTGTTGCTTTCTGTTTTATATCCTACATATAAGTGAAATCGTATGGTTCTTATTCTTTTCCATCTGCCTTATTTTGCTTAGCATGATACTCTCAAGGTTCATCTACGTTGTCACAAAAGGCTATATTTCATCCTTTCTTATGGCTGAGTAGTACTCCACTGTATATATGTACCACATCTTTATCCAGCCATCCATTGAAGGACCCTTAAGTTGTTTATATGTCTTTGCTACTGTGAATAATGCTGCAATGAATATAAAGGTACATATATCTTTACAAATATATGTTTTTAAATTTTGGGGGGTAGATATTTAGGAGAGGGATTGCTGCATCATATGGTAGCTCTAGTTTTCATTTTTTGAGGATCCTCTATACCATTTTCCATAGTGGTTGCACCAGTTTGCAGTCACACCAGCAGTGTATGAGGGTTTCTTTTCTCCACAACCTCTCCAACACTTATTTCTTGTCTTATTTATAATAGCCATTCTAAAAGGTGTGAGATGATACCTCATTGTGGTTTTTGATTTTCATTTCCTGTATAGTTAGTGAAGCTGAGCATCTTTTCACATATCTATCGGCTTGGGAAAAGTGTTCAGGTCCTCTGCCCATTTTTAAATAGGATTGCTTGTTTTATTGTTGAGTTGTATGAGTTCTTTATATATTTTGCATAGTAGCCCCTTGTCAGATGTGTCGTTTGCAAATATCTTCTCCCTTCCGGTTGATTACCATGTTTGTTTGTTTATGATTTTGGAATATGATCTAAATGCAATGGGAAAGTATTAAAGAGTTTTACACAAGGGACTGTTCTGACAGATTTCCTTTTGTGGTCCTTCTTGCCTTGTGGAGAATGGAAGCAGGGAGACCAATTAGGAGGCTGTTGAATTAGTCTAGGTAAGCAATGCTGGTATTGGAGCTGGCGGGTAGCATTAAGTATGGAAAGGAGAAGGTGATTGTGAGAAATCACCAGGACTTGGGGAAGAGCATGGGGAGGGGGGAGAGAGAGAAATCAAAGGTGACTCCTAGTTTACTTATGAGTAAAATGGGGAATGGAGTGACTTTGAATGAGAAGGGAAAGTCAGAAGGGGCAGGAACAGAGGTGTTTGATTTCCTTTTAAGACCTATTATGTCTTATATACTCATGAGAAATGCAAAGGAAGATATCAGTTGGACATGTAAATCCAAAGCTAAGGTAAGGTCTGAAAACAGTGATGCTGCTGGGAGCAGAGGTACCTGTGGGCAGCAGGTACCTCGTTTAGGACAGTGAATGAGGAGAAACCTCACAGTCTCTGGTATGTGAGCCTCCATTTGTTCTCTTGCCCAGGTCTTGCAATCGTTGAGGGTGGGCCTTTCCCTAGACTGCCAGCGCTTGAGGTTTTGGCCATGTCTTTCTTCTAGCACTGAGCATAGAGCCTGCACTTGCACAGGTGTTTGTTAAATGAAGGAATAATACAGTCCTCCATGGCTTTTCTGGCATTGAGATGAATCGGGGGCACTTGGAACCTCCACCACTCCCTTCCTACTGATAGACGCATCCAATTTGACTGTGGACGGAGTCTGTGCCAAGAGGGTGCAGCACAGCTATGTGTGGTTTTACAAAGGTGCCCAGCTGAAGGGAAAATGAGGGCCGTTTTCCAGCCCACACTCATCTGCCAAGCCCTGAACATGCTGACAAAAAAGCACCTTTTATTTGCAGGATTGAATCTGCCCAAAGGAGATATCTATTTCTTATTTTCTACAGAGAAGTGGGCTTTTGCTAGGTCAGCAGGGGTGCTTTTCTTGTCATTCAAACAAAAAGCTTTCCTAAGTGTCTTAAGCTTCCCAAAGTTGTGGGAGGATAGGAAATTTGGGTACCTGGGTCCAAATTCTCCATTACTGTTAAGTTCTTGAGATGCTGAAACTATAAGTGTTCCAGGTATCAGAATATTTTAAATTATTGTCTCTAAAACCTGCATCTCAAAAGTCCCCCTGCCCTGCCCTCAAAAGCCCAAACAGAAAACTATTGATCTGAGTCACAGGTGGCCATGCCATTCCGTGTTCCTAGGCCTCTCTCAGCCCCTGCTGCCTCCACATAGATAGATTGGTTCATAGGTGTTTTAAGCCATCATTGTTCCCAGACCCCTCTGCCTGCCTTCTGATAAGGTGAATTGAAATTGTGTGTATGGGGGAGAGGCCTGCTGGGTCTTTTTCTTGAGTATTCCGATGACAACTCCCCTGAGTGAGGCTCTCTAAGGTGAAACAACAAGCCCGGGCAGGAGAGAGCCTGGAATTCCGAGGAGACTTAGCAGTATTAGCACTAGGCAAAGGGCACATAACTTTCCTGTGGATTGCTAATAATCACAATAATGCTTCATCCTTCCTGGATTTCTTTCACTTGGGCTGAACCTAGGAATCATGGGTTTATCCTTGATGCAGAGAAAAGAGGGTATGTTTAGTACTGAGACATCAGCACAGTGGTGAGCTTTGAGGCAGCCTGCCAGTTGTCTAAGATTCGAAATATATCCTAAAGCCAAAAATTTGAAAAATTTCTCCCTATTTTCAAAATCATAGGACTTGAAAGAGTATTAAAATAAGATTAAGAGTTACTCTTGGGAACTTAATACACCACTTTACAAGAAGTCTTTGCCAGGGTGGACCGAGTCTCATCTAACATATAAGTGAAAATCCAGAATTACGTTTTCACATAAAGGTAAGGTTACTTTGCGGACTGCAGTGTCGTAGATGTACCAATGAAGGGTTTGAAGGTGAAAAGCAGCTCACTCCGACTCCCAGTCTCAGACTGCAGTCTTCTCTGTTGATAGCAGCTGCTATACAGGGTCTTCTTATTTCATTTTGTGACTAATGCTGTGTTGCATTCTAACAGAATGCATGATAGGTTTGCCCCAGAGTGTCAAGGCTTATCTCAGCCTCTTGTGCCATTCTAGAAGCAGTGAGCAGATAGAGAGCAAAGGCTGTGTGAGCATCACAGAAACAGATTAAAAGAAGGTACTTGAAGGGAAGAACTGTGGGTGTCTTGGTGGCAAGACTGCTGGCTACTTTTATTTTCTTTGTGATTTTCTGTGTTTACCCAATATTCTGTAATAGATATGAGCTGCATTTATAATCATATTCTTTAAAATATTCAAAATTAAAACCTATTTGAAGAAACGGAGAGGAATTTGTGTTAAATGAACCTAAAACAGGAAAGGAAAGGAAAAGAAAGGAAAAGAGAAAGGAAAGGGGGAGGAAGGGAGAGAGGGAGGCGGGAGGAAGGAAGAAAAAGATCTCTCATGGAAATATTTGGGTGCTAAATTGATCACTGTCCTAGTTTTTCATCTTGTTTTATCTGAATAACGAACATTCATTTAATATTCACTGCTAAAAGGGAGGGAGAAGAAAACATTTATTAAGCATTGACTTAACATGTAAGGACTAAAAATAAGAATTATTTCTGCCCTCAAGAAAGCTTATCCAAGAATATGGTAGACAAACTCATATGTACATTTATTAAACTTTCAACTTTTAAGTCTGTCCATGTGCTAGGTACTGTGCTAGGTTCTGTGATTTACAGATAAATGCAGAGAGAATATTTCCTCAAAGAGCTGATAGTATAGTGGAGAGAAAAGAAATTTAAACTGATGATTTCAGTATAGTCAGTAAGTGTCACAATAGGAGCAGGCCCAAGGCACAAAGGAGAGGCACTGAACCCTGACTTGGGAAGAGTAAGGGTGGATTCCTAGAAGGAAGTGATGCCTGAGCTGTGACTTGAAGGACAAGGAGCACCTACCCAAGGAGAGAGGGCAGTGACATGTCAGGCTCTGGAGTGAACATAAAGGCAGGAGGCGAGGCAGGGGAGTGCCGTGGCTTCTGGGAACTAAGTCATCTTATATGGCTGCAGCCCTGTTGGGGGTGGGCAGTGAGGACAAATGAGTTGAGTCCAGATCATGAAAGGTTATACACCTTACTAAAGACTTGAGTTCCTCCCTAAGCAGTGGGAAGCCACTGCAGGATTTTAAAGGAGAGTGGTATAGGCAGATTTGTATTATAGAGAGATCTCTTTAGCAATACATACCCCAGTGTGGCAGACACATTAGGAGGCTGAAGCAGTAATATATGCAAGAGATGATGAAGTCTCAGTTAAGATAGTAACAGGGAAAATGCCCAGGAGGAGTCAGAATCAAAGAACATTAAGAAGACTGATTAAGAAAAATTTGATTCATGGGCTGTGGGGTTGGGGTTAAGTAGGAGTCAGGATGGCCCCTTGATTTCCGCCTTGGACATCTAGGTGGATGATGGTGGCATTCTCTTGAGCAGGGTGGAATATGGTAAACCGCACTTGGAACATAGTGTTAGTAAGGCACTATAGGAACCATGGAAGTGATTGAAAATGTAGATCTAGAGCTCAAGAAAGAGACCTGCACTCAAGAGTTATTTGGAAGCCATCACAAATAGGTTGCAGTTAACCCTTTGGTAGTAGAAGAGATTATTCAAAAGGAATGAGAAGGAAAGAATACAGAAGACCACGAGGAACATGAATATTTTAGAAGCAGCCAAGGAAAAGGGAGCCTGCCATGTTCAGAGAGGTAAGGGAGAGCCAGGGATGTCGGGAAGGGAAAACCAGGTATGGACGGAATCCTTGTTTATTCTCACTCTCAATTCTGCCATACAAGGAAGAAAAGGTAAAGACCAAATGACAAGTGGCAGAAATGCCCAGGCCATCTGAGTTTGCCTCTTTAACAAGATTCCCTGGATATGAATGTCTATCTCATGTCTAGAATATCTGTAAACACAAGTTTCTTTTTTCTTGTTTTAAGTGGGCACATTGCCTCCCCAAACAAATTCAGGCTTCCATTAATAGAGAATATGCGGAAAGGGATTTCGGATAGGTGGATGACAGTGTTGGCCCTGAAGGGTAGCCAGGTAGAGAGATACTCTCAGGAGAAGGAGGACTGGTTATTGTCGGTTCAACAAAGATGTTAGTGCCCACTGTGTGCAGGGTACTCTCAGGTAAATACTGCAGAGAATCCAGGAAGATAATGAATGAAAGTGTGCGGGCAAAACCAATAGGAGTCCACTTTTGAACTTGGGGTGGTTGTGGGATAGGCCGATTGCTCTGTGTCCAGAAGCAAATGTTGGGGGATGGGAGAGGGAGGAGAAAATGAAGGCCAGAAGTGGAGGCTAGTCTTTGGAGGGCTTGACCTTGAGTGTAAGGGGAGTGAGACAAGGTTGCAGCCAGAAGGGAGCATCAGGGTGAAAGAGAGGTATCAGGAAAGAGTTAACACGCACACGTTTTCAAGGTAAAGAGCCAGGTGAAAGAGGGGAAGATCCAGGTGAAATGATAAGTGATGGAGAGAGGGCACCAGACAAGTGTGTGTTGGAGAGAATAAAGAACACACATTAGCTGTGCATTAGAGAAAAGGAGAGAGGGGGATGGAAATCAGCACATGAGTTCACAGTTGGGAGAGGCATCAAATGAAGGAACCATTCATCCTTCTGTGAAGCTGGAGGCAAGATGCAGAGATTGTCCGGTAGGAGACTTAAGGGAATAAGCAAAGTCCTAGAATAGGCAGTGTTCACAGACTGGTTAAGAGCCCTACTCTGGAACCGGGCAGCCTGTGTACTCACATGCTGGTTCTGCCACTTACTAACCATGTGAACTTGAGCAATGTATTTAACTGCTGTGTCCCTCAGTTTTCTCACCTGTAAAATGAGGTTAATAACAGAAACCTGTTACTTAGAGTTATTAGGAGAATTAAGTGAGTTAATTCATGTAATATTTTTATAACAATGCCTGGCACAAAGAACTGCTCCATAGGTATTAGCTATAATAATTATTGTTAATAGGAATAAGCGATATGCAGTCTGGGGTTATGTAAACACCAAGGTGTGAGTGGTTGATGGAGGGTTATGAGAGCACAGCCAAGAAAGCACTGTGTTCTTCCAAGGTGGAAGGAATCAAGGACGTCCTCAGAGAGCAGAGACACTTGACTGATACACATAGTCGTGGAGAGGCTGTTTCAAGTAGAACAAACCCTGAGTACAGGCACAAGGCCATCCGAGAACTGGCCACACTGTGGAAGAGTGCTCTCTCGCGAGGCTTAAGGGGGAGCATGTGAGGTGCAGGAAGCAGTATGTAGAAAGCCACCTTCCACCTCAGTGAGGGAGGAATGAGCTGCTGCAGCAGACTGGGGAGTGCAGGCTGTGCAGGGCCTTGCATGCTATAGATCTCCTCCATAGCCACAGAAGTTTGGAAGCAGAACAGTGACAGGATCTGCTCTGTCTCACAGTGCTCTAGTGAGAGGAGCTGATGATGATTATACTGATGATGATGGTGATGATAATAATAATGCTAAATTTACAGAGTGTATACTGTGTGCCAGAGACACTGTAAGTACTTTCTGTATTTCTCACTCCTCACAACTGCCCTGTTTTCCCATTTCTCAGATGAGGAATAGAGGCACATAGATAAGTGGCTTGAGGTCACACAGCTGATGAAGCTGGGGAGTTTAACTCCAGAGTCGATGCCGTGATCACCACATTGTGACCACATCTCCCATTAGGGTGTGGCTCTGAAGAGAGGGTGGTGGGTAAAGGATAGGATGATGACCTCTGCTAAGCCTATAGCAGTTTACTGACAGTATATTTTATGTCTAAATCAAAGAGAGTTTGGCTGTAAGGATTAGAACCCGTGCAAAGAGCTCAAGTGAATGGCGAATGTATTATTAAAATACAGGGGACTTCCCAGAACTCAGCTGCTAGCTAGAGAGTATGGCTAGATTCACAGAGCTAGAAAGTTGTCAGACAGTAGTATATCTCTGTCTGCCTGTAAACATGGGGCTTTGTGTGTCTTTCCACCATCTGATTAAACTATACAGTTTTTAGATACACTCTCCTATGATTTTGCTTGTTCCTGGCTCTACCCAACATGCCAAGTCCAAAGCCAATACTCTTGACCCACTCAGTCCCCGTATTGTGGAAAAGTTCTCAGTGTGGATAATCTGGTGGTTTAGCCTCGGTCACTTGTCCCTCCTTAGTTCATTTCAAGGCAAGAGGCACCACCAGGGCACCACCAGTTGGTCTTGTGTAGTTAGTGAAGCTTGAAAACTTAGTCTTCTTGGACATAGCCCCATATTCCCTCAGACCTAGTCAGTGCCCAGGTTCTGAGTAGGGTTTTGTTGTCAACACCATGCAGTTCTCCTTCCTCTCAGCGTCCAGCCTGACCCTGGTCTTCTAGGTTCTTATCACATGATCACTGCAGCAGCTGCTAAATATATTCTTCAACCCATTTCCCGTTTGCCTCGAGAAGACTCGCTGGCAGTGCTTGCAGCTGTGGCATTTACCGTGCGATAACTCACGTGTTACAGTCCTAACCTTACCCCCAAAGTTTGCCATGAAATATCTCACTTTTATTATTATTTTCACATCGCTCTAGTATACTGAGTCTTTGGAAACCAATGACATCATTCTACTTATAGCATTCTGTTTTTAGTAGTGGTATTTCCACTTAAAAATATAGTATTTCTTGACCACTGAAAAATGTCAACTCCTAGAAAACTTAGCATTCCTACGTGTGATGTTAACATCATTCTCGAACAGTTATTAGCCGAAGATTCATTTGGTGAATCCGATTTATGTTTACATTTCTGTCACATTTGGATTAGAGATAAGTTCTGTTTAGAAATAACTCCAAGAACAGTTTTTATATTTTATTTTCCCGTTGAAAACAAGTCAGATTTGCTTCAGCCTCAAAGAGCATGTTTATGTAAAATTAAATTAACTCTGGCAGTAAGCTGTACTTTTTTTTCTAAACGGGAAATGGGTTAAATCTGATCTTCCCTTGCCATTTCATCTTGTTCCTCTTAAGCAATATTATTTTTTAAAATCTTATTGCCTTCCTACTCAAAAGCCTTCAGCAGATGTTCCCTAATTTGTCATATCTGTAGTTGGCTCTCAAGGCCATCTAACCTGGCACTAATCTCTGTCTCCCAACTTGATTTCCCATTATTAGGTCAGAATAATCTTCCTCTCTCACCAGGTCTATCTTTCTCAGACACACCAGTCACTTCCTTGTACACTTCTGCTCTTCCCTTCCGCCCTGACATCTCACCCATCCCTTAGCTTGGTCACGTCCTTTTCCTCTGAACGACCCCTTTTAATCTTGATTCTGCAGTTAAATTGTTGGTGCGTGGAAAATAGCTCTCTTCCTTGTATGTCTCAAACCTGTACACAGCCAAGCATGTATCAGACACTTGGGAAATTTAATATCAGTGATTAATAGCTGATTTTGATCTCTTAACCTTGGTTTTAAAAAAAACTGTTAAACTTTTTATTGCATCTTTGAAAACGTTCCATGTAAGTCCTCTGACTGTGATAATTGAATACTTCTTAGAGGCAACGCCTTCTCTTTTAAGAGCCTTGATGACAGGAGCCATCTTATTCGTAGTTGTAGGCCCAAAATACCTTACACAGAGGAGTGCTGGAATAAATGCTTCGGTAAAGGAATGAATACCTCATGGCATATGAGGGTATGTCGTAAGTGGTCATCTCATTACTCTTTCGCTCTATCTAGACATCTATACTTGTGCCTCATTTGAAACTACATTTATTATGCTTTGACAATTAAAGTTATTAGTCCAGAACTATAGAAATTTTTGGTGGGACTATATTTTTCTCCTCAGTCTTTTTCTCTTCTTTGCATCCTTTCTAGGCAGTGCACTTCTTTTACACTCCTACCTAACTTGCCTTCTGTTTTTTTTTTTCAGACTTCCCCACAGACACACAGCTGTCCCGACAGCTGGTTCAGAGAAAGTTCTTTGGGGTAAACTACCAGCTATCCTTTATATTCAGGGCCCGTAGGAGATCTGTGTTACTTTGGCTTTCTCAAAAGAAGATGAAAGAGGCCTAGAAGTGCTGTGTAAACTGCTGCAGGAGCAAAAACAAATAGGTTTTGGTTATTTGCTTCTGAGTCCAAACATTTTTCTACCAGTCATAAACTGGCTTTAATTTGTGTATGGTTTATACAACTATTATTGTAATAATTGAGTAATTCCTGAGGCATATACTCTTAGAGAAAAAAAAAGAGAGAGGGAGAGAGAGAAACAGCATAGAAGTAAAATGTAGACAGAAAGCATAATCTGGAAAATCTGAAAAATGAGAAATTTTACAATGTAGTAAAAAGAAAATATTGTGAAATCTACCTGATATCAAATGTCTAGTAAAATCTAGAAAAAAAAAATTAAGCATTATATAGGGGCAAAAGGCCCAACTTTGTGAGATATTTAGTGATTATCTGCGATGTCTCTGGGAAGAGATACAGAGTAACATTTGTTAAGTCTTCACATATTCTTTTCCTGCACGCCAAATGGAAGCCCAGTAATGGCCGTTTATGTATCTACTCTCCTGACTCTCAGCATTCTTCTTCCACCTTCCAGTACTACCACCAAACACACATAAACACGTGCTATGTCTTCGTGTATTTACAATGAAAATCAAGGCAGGAGAGGGTTGTGCAATAATAGTGTTTTCAGGAAAAGGTTGTTGCGTTAACACACTGGTCTGAAAGCAGCACATCCCTCACAGTTGTTTTCACGGGCTACTTTCTTCTGTCTAATGTTTGCACTGAAGGCTTGGTTTGCAAAGACTTATGAATTCTTTTAGCACAACCTTTGTGGGGAAAATGAATTACAAGTGGTTCATTTATGCTGAGCCTTTTGTCATCGCCGTTTATAGCTATTCTGCTTATTCACTTTGTGAGAGCCATTCTGTGAGTTGATGAATGTGCTTTATGAGAGAATATAAGAGCCCTGCAATTTGTTTTGATTGGTCTCCATTTGGATTCATAGCGAGCAGGTGCCATCCTTTAGAATTGGTTTGGGCAATGGCTTGGTTATATAAATATTAGATACATGAAACAAAACCTCATTTAAATTACTTTAATCAGTAAGAATGGGGGGGGCTTTATGTTGAATATAAGAGCACTGTGGTTCTATTCTTATAGCTCCTGAGCATATAAATGTGTAACCTACCATGTGTCTAAACATATGTGTGTATACGTGTCCTCCACTGTGCAAATATTTAACATGCATATTTTCTGCATTTCATTGAGAGTTTATGCAAACATCTTAAAGGAATAAATCTGAGCCTATGATTTCTTAATATAACAATTTTTTTTCTGATCTGAAAAATACAGGCATTTATACTTTGGAAATTACATCAAGGGTTGTTACAGTTTGGCATATTATTGTTGTTTCTATTTAAGCCTTGGGAAAACAACTCATCACATTTTTAAGCCTTTGATTTTTCCTGCTGTTTTGTTGTTGTTGTTTATTGCCAAAACCATTAAAAAAGAGTGTCAAACTTTTCGTTACATACACTGAAAGAAGGACTGCAATAATCCTTACCTCCCGAGCAAAACTGTTTACAAGGCTGACATTTCCTAAGAATGGCTTTCTAGGTTTTCTTGAACTTATATAAGTTTTCACAAATATGTTTTTATTCAGACAAACGACGGAAACTGGAATTTATGATCATAGGTGAAATGAGCAATCCGGAGATCGGTTCGTAACCCTTTAAGTAATATTCTAAACCTTGGCTGCTTCTGGCTAAATCTTTAAATTGCAAGATGCATGATCTCAGAGTACACACATGAAAATACGTTAAATATACTCCTTCATGCTGCTGGGTCTTTGTTTAAGCAAGCAGCCATGCTATCTGGCATTCTTCTCATCTACTACCTCTCAACCTTGTGTTCTGGGACTTCTCTACGTCCATTTTCAGTGTTCCTCATGAATGAAGTTTTCCATGATCCCCACAGGCTGACTTGGGCAATTCTCCAAGGACCCAGAGTAAAGTACATGTCACATTATATTGTAGCCGTCTCCACATCTGTCTCTCCTGTTGATGTGACTTCTTTGAAGACTAGGCTCTGTCTCTGCTTTTATGGCTTTAGGGTCAAGCTCACTGCCTGGCATGTAATGCTAAACAAATGTTTGTTGAATGAATGAAAAAGTGAATTAATTTGCTGGCAGATAATGAAAACAAACTCAAAAGAGCATAACGTAAACAAAAATGATTAATATTAACTTGCAGCTATAACCAAGGCCAAAATTATTTTTTAATTGCTTTCTCTGTTGGGAAATGTTCTAGGAAATGTTACCATGCGTAGCCTGAATGGCATGAACATTTGAATATGGCTGTCTCGTGAATGATCAATTCCCATAGGGCCAGTTGCACTCGTAACGATCAAATAATTAATGAGTCTCTTCATTCCGAGGAAGATCTGAAGTGAGGCTCTACCTGAGCCACTTGGCAATGACACCAAACAATAAGCACTGTCTAATAGAATCGGCAAAATTCATGTTAGATGAGAAGTGGATGGGAGCTCAAAGTCGCAGAGAGTTAGTTAGCAGAGATAGACATAAAACACAAATATTCAGAAGCCTATTCCAATATTCTTCCCATGAGTCTTTGTTGCTTTGCTTCATCAGTGTTTCATGAAGTGTTCGTTTTTATGGGAAGATCAGCAAGAACTCATGGCCAGTGTCCCTCACCTCTTTCATCTAGAGGTTGGCCTACTTACCTGGATAATTAGGTAATTAGTGGTTTTCCTCCTCATTTGGCCTTGCATGAGGAAGAAGTTCATCTATGACAAATTAAAAATACCATCTTCTGTGGCCCTAGCTGGGGAATTAGAAGTTGAAAGAGTTGCTGCTGAGTAGTTCTAATATAGCCCCCAGATGTAATATATCTAAAACTTTTGGTAACTGTAAAGTTTTTAGAAGCTCCTCTACCACCTTATAAATTTAGAAATGCCTTCTAGGTTGAGACTGACTGATGTGGCACAAGTTTTACAAGAAAGAATTATGTAAATTAATATTGTTGACTAACCTTTCAGTTGCATTTACAAATTTAAAAAGGCAGTGCAATATTTATTTGACAGTCTTCTGATTATTTTGTCAAATAACTAGGAGAGAGCATGTGGTGCGGTGGAAAGAGTCAGACAACTCTGGATCAAATCTCAACCCTACCACCTCTTGACTTGGTTGACTTGACCCCAGGCAAATTATCCCAAGTCACAGCTTCACTCCTACACTTAATTAAGAGGCTTTAGTAGTTTCTGGCTGCTTTGTAGTGATCTCTATAAACTCTTCAAAAATCTCCAGAGTCAAACTAAATTGGAGAAAGGATTATTTGCAGAATTAAATGAGATCATGTATGTGACAGCGTCTCACACATAGTTGTTTGACAAATGATAATACCTCTCCTTCCCTCAAATTGAACGAAAGCATAGAAATGTAGAAAGCTATGAAATAGAGTAAGTTACTTATTCCTGAAGCTAACAAAATCCAAATACTAAATACCAGAAAAGATAGATAAGCAATCAAATAGTAAAAACAATATATTATTTCTTGGCATGTAGTAATGTTAGCTGAACTTGTGTCTCAACAGTCTAACCATATGACACCATAAGTTGGCTCTGTTTAATGTCAGAAATAATTTAAGAAAATAAGTACATACTGAGAGTCTCGTGTAAGGTTACATATTTATACATTTCCTAAGAAGACCTGAGTCTTATGATTATGCCCTTACTTGGCCACTAGAATTTCTGCATTCCAGGCTCTTGCCAGATACTATAATTTTGAGTGCTCTATCGTCCAATTCTTATCAAAAGTTGGTTATGAGAAACAATATTCATGGAGGATTGCCTGAGGGATATGCATTCTGTTCATTCCTCATCTGGATAGCCTAAATATTATTCATAGTTTAAGTCAACTCATCAGATCTCCATGCGATAGCTTCTTGTCAGTTTTCCTTTACTGGGCAGGATTAATGAATAAAGACACATCTCTCGTTATGGAATTTTTGAACTGTGTATTAAAAGAGAAACTTTTCATAAGTTTCTAGACAGAAAACCTATAAGTTACCAGGACAGGAGCATCAGACTGGCATGAAACTATTCATCTGTAAGCCAGGAAACAAGAAGACTGCATCACCGTATTAATAGAGAGATGAAAGGAAAGGACTGTGAGCCAAGACTCCTGTACTGGCCAAGAGATCAAGTCATATACGAGGAGAAAAGAAAGACATTTTTCTTTTCTCCTCGTATATGACTCAGACATGGAGTGACTCAGACTGGACCATCCATGTGCCACTTCTGAGGAAACTACTTGAGAAGCGTTCGAACCAAATGAAAATTGAATCAGAACACAGGTGTTGGAATAGGGGAAGATGAAAAGCCGAAGAAACAATCATGAGCCATGAACCTTGTAAAAACTATGTTCAAGTCTAAATACATGATGACAGTGTGACTATAAACTATAAATTGTAATTAATATTTCTTGAAACAGCAGAGCCATGTCTACTAAGAAGAGATATTTAGTTTCGAGTGGAGCAGTCAGTGAGAGTAAAAATATTTCAAATATTTCCTCTTGTGAATAAGGAAGAGAAAAGAGATGTCATGGGTTGGGCTGTCTGGAAGCAGACACTGGGACAGAGTTTTGGGGTACAAGATGTTTATTAGGGGGTCAACACTTGTATTATGAATTGAATTGTGTCCTGCCAAAAGATATGTTGAAGTCCTAATCCTACTCCACCTGTGAATGAGACCTTATGTGGAAATAAAGTCTTTGCAGATATAATCGGGTTAGGATAAGGCCATTAGGGTGAGTCCTAATCTGATACGACTGGTGTCCTTTTAAGAAGAAAATGCCATGTGAAGACAGTGACATACCAAGAGAACTCTGTGATGACAGAGGCAGAAATTGTAGTGGTGCAACTGCAAGCCAAGGAATGCCAAGGATCGATAGCCACCGGAAACTAGAAAGAGGCAAGGAAGAATTCTATGCAGAGATCCAGGGGAAGCATCACCCTGCTGACTTCTTGATTTTGGACTTTTAGCTTCAGAGCCGTGAGAGAATAAATTTCTGTCATTTTAAGCCATGGAGTTTGAAGGCTGATACAACCTGTGAAAGGAGGAGGGAGGAAGCACAGTTGGGCAAGCAGAGGGAGAAGGCAAACTCCTATGCAGGACCCACAAATCCTGGGCCAGCTTAGTGGGGAGCTGCCCCATCATTCAGTCAAAGTACATAGGCTGCCCTAGGGAGGCCGTGAGCTGGGGCGAGGTGGCTCTCTGCAGAGGCAGACCCTTAGAGCTGACAGCTGGAGGTGTTTGCTGACCATGCCTTCAGTGATGAGCAACTTTCCCTCCTGGAAGGGAGATCTGGGTGGTGTACCTCAGTGTCCACCACAGTAGGCTGAGGGGAGAATGTGTGGGTTCTGGGTCGTGGGGATGGCATGCAGTCATTTTATTTAATAGAAAAATATAGATTTTTAAAATGATTTAAAAATAGATAACTGAGCAAATATGTGTAGAATAAAATAATTCCTGGGGGGAAAATGGCATTATAAATTGATTAATCCAGCAAAGAAGGAATGAATAAAATAAATGTGATAGCAATAAATGTAGTAAATAGTAAATAGATGTGGTAGAACCAAACCAAATGTAATCTTCCCTCAATAGATGTGAACTTGTTGAAGTTCCCTTTCAAATGACAAAGACTCTTATTGCCAATAACAAAACAAAAATCCACTTTTAAGCTATTTGTAAAGAACATAGCTAAAATAAAATGACAGCTAAAAAAGTTGAAGATAAATAAACGGACAAGGATATGCCAAGCACATGCAAATAAAAGGAAAGCAGAAGTGGAGGTGTTAGCATCAACTAAAACGGAACCCAAGACCAAAATTATTAAATAATAAAAGGTACTTTTAAGGGTAAAGAGTATAATTCATAACATTGTAACTATTTTAAGGCAAAACCTAAAAAGAAATGCAGTAGAATTTGATAAAACTATAATCACATTAGGGAATTTTAATGTATTTTTTCATAATTTGACAAAGTAGACAATGCTATAGAGTGGTGATAATATAGTACTTTTGTACCCTGTGAACAGAAAATGTGCATTTTTCTTTCATGTCTATGGAATATTTACAAAATATCTATTTTTATGGCCGTAGGAAAAAACTTGATACATTCAGGGAGAAAAAAATTGTTTTATTCATTCCATTTTGTGATCCCAGTGTGACAAAACAAGAATTGGCAAGGAAAAAAATAATAATTAATCTGTAAATACTTGAAATTATGAAACTCTCTTTTAGATAATTCCTGGATCAAATTGAAGATCAAATTCAAAATGACAATTTTTTTTCAAAATTGATTAAACAAAACACTTCACATCAAAACTTATGGGGAAAAGGTTAATTTACTCAGGAATACTTTATAGTCTAAATGCTTTGGGTACTTTTTTTTTTAAAGAATGAAAACTAAGTATTGCATCTAAGACTTTTTAAAAAATAAAGCAAAAGAAAGAAGACATTAACAGTAAAAGCTAAAATTAGGGGTGGTTCCATAGAGTAGTGATTAGCACGTCAGCTTTACACTCAGAAGGTCCTAGGTTTGAGCCCCAGCTGAGCCAAGGCCCATACCCCAGATGCACTAGGCCCCTTGGGAGCACCAGGCCCCCTGGGTGTGTGCCTTGAGTGTGTGGGAGGAGACACCCCGCCTTCAGAAATCCAGTCCTTAAGAGGAGTCAGCAACATCTGTAGGTCAGATAGAAGTGGGGAGGGGGGGATTAAAAAAAAACTAAAATTAATGGAAATGGCCACAAAACAAATAATAGAGAAAATATGACTAATGAAAATGTATATATATTATATACCCATTAAGAATATATATATGTACACACATATATAGAATCACACACACACACACAAATACATCAAGGATGGGGAAAAAGATATGAGTCAGATCTCAAAAGGATTATAAGAATTCAGTAAGGGAATATGATGAGCAACTTTACGGCAACACTTTCAAAAATTTAAAGGAAACGGATTTTCTAAAAAATACATAAATTACTAAAATTCAATCCAAAGAGAGGTCATAATTCCAAAATATGGATAATTGTAAAACAAAAATTTGAGTACATATAGAGAAAGTCTTCTAATTTTTTGAAAAGTATATATGCCTAATACCAAAGGCTGATAAAGATGTGTTGGACAACAGTGGATCAATTTTAATCATGAAAATACACTTTTAAAAATGGTAGCAAATCAAATCCAAGTTAGGGTTTATCCTAGAAATAAAAGGATGATTTTGCATTATAAAAATCAATGTTACATATTGACACAACAGCATAAAGAAGAATGTATGATTGTATCAACTTATGTGGAAATGCATTTGAAATAATTCAGTAGATTTTTCTAATTAAAAAATTAAATTACAATATAACAAAGAGAATCTACTATGCTACCAAACAAACAAAAGTATTTTGTTTGATGGCGACTACTGTAAGATTCTAAGTGGTATTACTCAACTGCTGTTATACAACATTGTTTTAGAAGCTTAGTGAATGCAATATGAAAAGACATAGAAATAAGCTATATAAATATTGTAGGTGATGTGATTGAGATTCTACTTAACATCTTTTAAAATACTGTAAGTAGGTTTGGTAAAATAGACGAGTGCAAGATAATAGATGAAACCCAATCATTTCTCTTTCTGCGAATTAATAACTGGTTAGACATGCAAACAGAAAAATCTCTATTTTAAAGAGTGAAAAACTAAAATATCTGGAAATGAATTTAATAAGACATAAGACAAATACAAAAGATAAGATGGTGGTAAAAGATGTAACATTTGTAGAAATACAGAACTATACCTATTTTGAATAAGAAAATTCAACATTCCCAAAAGATTGACATTTCCAAAATTAATATATAAATTGATTATAATTTCAGTCAGAATCTCACCTTGGAGGGGGGCCATGTGGTCAGATCAATCAATAAGATTTTAAAGTCCATATGAAAACATAAACACAAGAAAATTGCTAAATTTGGAAGAAAAACGGTATGGGGAACCTGCACCAGCAGATATCAAAGTATACTATCATATTATATTACTACATCTAAGACAATATAATATGAGCTCAGGAATCACTAAGTAAGTCTTTGGGACATAGCAGATTGTCCAGAAATAGATTGTGGTATATAGGAAAATATAATACATGCTAAAGGTAGTGTGTCTTTCAAGTAAGGAGTAGATTATGAAGTAAATGATATCGGGTCAATTAGCTGTCCAGTGGGGGGAAGCTGAGGTTAGCCATTTAGAATAAAGATCTAATGTTTAAAATGGAACTATACAGGTGTTAGAAGAAAATATAGTAGAATACATGTATAATATCAGGTTGGGGGACACTCTCCCAAGTAAGATAGTAAATCTATAATCCATAAAGGAAAAATTAGCAGGTTGACTAAATAAATATAAAAAAAAGTCTACATGACAAGATAACATAAACAAAGCCAAAAGATTAATAGTAGCTTGCAATTCATATGTCAGAGTTAGTGTTTAATATACTGGCACACTAACAAATTGATTATAAAAGAAAAAAGATAAACAGTGTGGTATAAAATATGCAGAGGGCGTGAACTGGAAATATAAATCACTGGTAAACCAGTGAAAAGGATAAATCCCATTAGTGATCAGGGAACGAGAATTAAAATGACCGAGATGTCACAATCTGCCCATCAAGTTGGCAAACATTTTAAAGATGGCGAACATCCAGTGCTGATAAGTATGTCAGTAAGCAGGTGTTTCCCATGCACCGTTGGACTGATCACTTCAGCCTTTTTGTAGAAAGGAATGCAGCAGTGGTTTTTCAAATAGGTAATGCGCTTATCAGTTTGGCCCAATTTCCAGGATTCTGTTCTTTCCCACAGAAATGAAAGTACTAGAACTTTAAAGATGTTTGAATGAGGCTGTTTATTCCTGGTCTGGTTATGGTAGTGAAACCGAGAAACAGTCGGAGCGCTCATCCACAGGGTGTGGTTGATTAAACAATGGTATATACATCTTGTGGAACATATTACAGTTACTTTAAAAGGAAATAACTATATACATTTGAAAAAGTCTGAACCTTATCAGTAAGAGTAAGCAGAAATAAATGTGTGTGTGTGTGTGTGTGTAAACAAGCATAGGGAAGATTTTAGAAGGATATACAACAAACTGAACATTGGTTTTTAAGAAGCAGGAGGGAAGATACAGATAGGTCCTTATTCATTTTTACTTTATACGTCTTAGCACTTTTAAAATTGGCTACCGTGAGCAGGTATCTCTTCTGTATAAAAACGTAATTATAGAAAAAGAGGTTTCTTGAACTGTTCTTGGAAGTTGTGTCATCTAGACAACCCTCATGAAAATCACAGTGGATTTACCACAGGGATAATATTGAAAAATTGTCTGCACATTACCTGGGGTCTCCTTTATGAAACCCACAGGAGAAGTTTGTGCTTCAGCATCAATCTTCCGATATCTGTGGTTCCTTTGAGCAGCTGGTTTGCTTTTATCTTATAGACGTGGGCATTTAGGTAACTTCGTTCACTGTGACCACTAGAGATCTCAAAGTGAAACTGGAAATTGACAGGGTTTACATTCTATGCATAGCCCATTCTGCTGGCTTCTTCTTGTTCTTCCCATCTTTTCTTTCCCCTCACACACACTCCCTCCTTCATTTTAGTTTTAACCAATTGCATTGTATGTATCTCTGTAGCCTCCTCTGATCCTTTTTCGGAGATAAGGTGGACATATAAATAAATAATGAGCAATGATTTCTATTTTAACAGGAACCTGGGAACGAAAACAGTCTCAACAATGAATAGGCCACCCATTACGACCAATTACAGATGACTTGCAATTTCATTTACTAAGGTAAGGAAATATAGTCTATATTTTGAATTAATACCAACTTACTCATTATAGAGTCCTTACCTCTTTCATTTTATACTTGTTTACAAATATTCTAAATCATATATCTAGCTCATGACCTTTAACCTTGACATTATCAAATTTAAAATAAGCAACAAGCAAATAGAAACAGGAAATTTTGTGGATGTCAGTATGCCAAAAGAGGCAGAACCTAGGAGATGTGGTCGCTGATATTAATTACGATGTGTGGTTAAATCTTTGAATAGCACTAGCATTCCCCTTATTTCTAAATGTAGCAGTGCTCACTACAGAATACAAAGAGAATGTAACATATATCAAATGAAAACCCAAAGCATTCATAATCCCATGACCCACAGATAATCACCAGTATTTCTGTGAATTTTTCTGCTTTTTATGTGTACATAGATATATGATTATAATGTTTTTGAAAACAATGTTTTTAATCCATAGTTACCTTGGCTTCATAGGTACAACAAACGAT
Source organism: Pteropus medius (assembly GCF_902729225.1). Taxonomy (NCBI): domain Eukaryota; kingdom Metazoa; phylum Chordata; class Mammalia; order Chiroptera; family Pteropodidae; genus Pteropus; species Pteropus medius. The sequence goes on from NW_024340692.1 coordinate 16,200,705, forward strand.
GCACATTAACTGGCTCAGGAACATAGCAAGACTAGGAACAAAGAGTAATTACCATTGTAACCATTTGAATAGCCATTTGCAGTTTACCAGTACATCCCTAAACATCTTATTTGCCTCTCCCACATGGATGTCCTGGTTAATAGGTTCCTGTGTCCTTTGTTAAACATCACCCTACAGAAAAAAACCTTTGAATCCAAGTGACATTTCATGACCTCCCTTTATTATTATTATCTGTTTTATGCTGCTTAAAGGGAATTGTTTTTTAAGAAGCAGCAGTTTACCTACTTCTCTCCTCCTCTTCCCTACTGTCCAGTCAGGGATGATTTACAAAATAATAAAAAAGACCACTTCATCATCTGTCCTTCATTTATGCCAGTTAGTCAACCCCTCATTAAGGTTGTTTTTTCAAGCACCCTTCAGAGTTGCTTTTGAAGCTGCAAAGTCTTAGGGATTCTTTAGGGAAGTCTTCATTCCATTGACCCTACTAAATAGTTGAAGGTTAAAGAAAATCCTACTCTTCTTTATTATCATTAGTACATACTAAATTGGAGACACAGACATACCCTGATATAGAAATGGACTAAAGCTTTATACAGACAGTTCTCTAAAGAAATATAAAGAACCCAATAAACGTGACAAAAAAATGTTCCTCCTTGCTATTAGTCATATAAATGCAAAAAATAATATTTTTTTGCCAGAAGTTAAATTGGCAAAAAATTTATTTGTTCAATTTTAAATGAAAATACTTGATGCTGGTAAAGTTATAAAGTAGGTATGATATTTTACTCAGTAGTCATTGTTCTAGAAATCTATGGCAGCTCTAATTGGACATGCTGTTGGAAATATAAGAACACAGAGTACAGTTTTATTTGTAACTGAAAAATAAGCATCCTGAATGTCCATTAATAAATAATGAATTGTGATGCCTTTTTATGATAGAATTATCCATATATTAGAAATTGATTCTAATTAATATTTAGTGATGCAGAAGAATGTTTATGATATAAAGTTAAGTGAAAAAGGCAAACACAAAATTGTATATAATGTATGATTCCAGTTTTGTTTAAAAAAAGAAATTCGAACAAGGTCAAATGGTAAAATAGCCAAATAGTAACAATTATTATTTCTGAGTAGTTGGATTAAAGGATATAGTTTCATTTTCTTATGTATATTTTTTAAAATAAAATTGATGTTTTACTTTTTTAGGAAAAAAACAAATATTACCTTTAAAATTCTAAATTTAAAATGACTTTTAAATTTTGACATAATTGAAAAATAATGAATAATCATACATCTGATAAAAATAATCAAGAAGCCTTACTCATAATTTTTGAAACTTAATTTAATTAGAAATTAATGTGCAGATAGTTTGAGAGCTAGTTATGTCAGGAAAATGAAAATGTGGCATATTCAGTAGCAGTTCACATTTTAAAAAATGGTTTAAATCCTACATGGAGATTATTTCTACAGAAATACCTATGGCCAAAAAGTCTTTCATGAATGGAGGAAATCATAAGAGGTTGATGATACTGCCATTTATTCCATCCCAACTGTCTAAAGTTGCCATGCCACTGACACCTTTCAAAGAATCCTGCATACAGTGTGATTGATGGTGTCAGATCCTGGAGTTGCATCTTTATCACTTTCCTCCAGGGGATCAGCTCTCGTTCCAAGCACAAAACACTGAGGCAGAGGGAATTAGATGCTGCCTCTGTGGATCTAATGAAATCTTATTATCCTCTGTATCAATTTATTTATTCATTTGTTCTACCAATACTTGTTAAGCACCTGCTATATGCCAGGTACAGTTTAAACGTTTAAAGTAATCAATGAAGAAAAAATTCCTGCCTCTGTGGAGTTTAAATTCTTCAGGAAGAGGAAACAACCAAAAACCCACTATGATAAGTAGACTCTATAGTATGTTGGACTGAGTGCCGCAGAGGGATAAAAAAGAAAAAAGAAGGCAAGTTAGGGGAGATTAAGAGTATGGGGGCGGGAGGAGCTGAACAGATTGCAGTTTAAAATAGGATGATCAAGCTAAGCATCAAAGAAAAATTGACATTTGAGCAAAGACCTGAAGGAGAGAAGCAGAAGTTTATGTTTATCTGTTTATGCTTTGCTGTTCAGGCAGAGGGAATAACTAAAGCAAAAGCCTTAATGAAGCAGCATTTTGGTGTCTTTGAGGAACAGTAAAAACTATCTGAAGCAGAGGGAGTGAGAGGGAGGAACTCAGAAGAGCTGAGGTCAGAAAAAAATGGGAAGAGGATGGATACATTACACAGGGCCTCACAGGCCAATGTAAGGACTTGACTTTTACTCTGGGTAGAATGGGACACCATTGTAGGCTTTTAAAAGAATCGTGACACAACCTGATTATCTTTAAAGACAGATCACTCTGGTTACTATGGTGAGAGTAGCTTGTCAGAGGGCAAGTGTGGCATCAACAAGCCCCATTGGGAGGACATGAAAGTAATCCATGCATGAGAAGATGACGGCCCTGCCCAGGAGTGTGTAGCAGGAGTGGTGGGAGGTGATCGGATTCTGGACATCTTTCAGAGGCTTCACTGACACATTGACTAGTGTAAAAGAAGGAGGACTTTGAGCTTTGGGGCCTGAGAAGCAAGAGGTCGGAGATGCCAGGAGAAGGTGCAGGCGAAAGATCTTTGGCAGGGAATATCAGGAATTTGGTTTTAGATTTGCTAAATTTGAGGTATCTGTTAGATATCCAAGTGAAGATATTAAGAAGACAATTAGATGTGCCAGTCTGGAGTTCAGAAGAGAGATTCAGATGGATCGTAGAGAGCCCCAAGAAAGTGAATATGGATAGAGAGGAGAACCAGCTCTGGACACTCCACCATTAAGAGGTTGGGAAGAAAGGAAGAGGATCCAACTAAGGAGACTTAGAAGTGACCAAGGAGATAAGGGAAAAATAATTAAACCCAAAGAGCATGGGGCTCTAGAAGCAAAGTGAAGAAAATGAATCAAGGAAGAGGGAACAGTAGTCTGTGTTGATAATCTGATAGGTCAGGCAAAATGGGGCTTAGAATTTGCCTTTGGATTTGGCTATATGGAGGTTGTTGACCTTGATGAGTATGCTTTCAAGGCAGTGATGGGAGCAAAACCCTGACTGGAGAGCATTAAAGAGAGACTATGAGAAACGAAATTAGGGATTAAGAGCAGACACATGTTTTTCAAGGAGTTTTGCTGTAAGGGGGAATAAGAAAGTGAGGGAGAAGTAGAGTGGAGACAGAAGGCTTTTATTTTTTAGGATGGAGGAAATGGCAGAATGCCGATAGAAATGAAATAGATTAAAAAATTGATGATGAAAAGAGAAAAAAGGAAGAATTGCAGGAGTGATAGATATCCTTGAATAAATGAAAGGATGGGATCTGCACAATTTAAATAAGCTTTTTAATGTTTGGAAATTATTAACTTGTCACATTTATTGCTAATATTTTTCAGCTTGTTACTTGCCTTTTGGTTTATTCATAATCTATTTTGATATTAAGAAATTGATAATTTTGAATAGTCAAATTAATTAGTTTTTTCATTTTGACTCTTCTATAACTTTTAAGCTTATAAAAATCTTTACCTACTCAAGGGTCAAATATCAGATGAATACCTATATATTCTTAAAATGATTATATAATATGAGCTTTTGGGGCAGGGTCGATATAAGTTTTTGGTTTGCTTTATACTCTAAGTCTTATATTATAAAACCTTTCAGTGGAATATCCTCATTCCACTAATATATTATTCTAAACTCACCAAACTATTATGAAAAGGCTAGGAAAATCAATTATTCTTTAAATGAATTAAGCAGATACAGCGTGGGAAGTAGTAGTGTGTGAGACATCTGTCCTTGAAAACTTCTTGTTCTAATATGGACAGATTGAATGGACACAAATGGAATTGAAACTTTATCTAAGAGAATGCATTGATCAGTGGGCAGTGATATATAGGTCTAGTGAGGTTGGCTTGCCATGGTCCATTCTTTAATTTTCTTAGATGGTTTTTATCACATAAAGCTCATGGCAATGTGAGGAAAAGCTCTTTATTGCCAGAGCAAAGAAGTAGCTGACAAATTCTTAGGTTTAACACACACTATGTTTATTAAAAACTCAAGATTTAAAACGTGCTTTAAAGGTTTATAAGAAAGTTGGAAGTTTTACCGTTCCTTGGTATATAGAATACTCCTCGTGCGATTTAAGGTAAAACTCTTAGATATCACGATTCCCTGATTATGAAGTTATTCTTTACCACATAAATAACTGGTTTTAAAAATTCAGATGAATTAAAATTTAAATACAAAAAATCTTATTAAAAAGTGAGAGAAATATGTTTAAATACCTAATATTTTCTAATGGAAAAAAAATTTACCTAAAAAACATTGGAAGAAATCACAAAGATATTCAAATAGTTTTGAGTAGAAAAAATGTAAAACTTTTCTGTGTCATGGTTTTAAAACAAATTAAGAGACAGGAGCATGGAAAATATTAATAATGTGCTTGGAAGCAGCTTAATGACTTTAATACATAAAAATCAATAAGGAAACCACTACTATCAATAACCATAATAGGTAAAAAATCAATAACTAAAACATTAATACTCTACTAGATATATGGATAAAACAACAAAAAAACTCAAAAGAAGAAATGCAAAGAGCTAAAAAAAAAGATGTGTAAACTATGTTAACCTTCATTATAAGATGAAAACTAAATTAGGGGATGCTTTCTTACCCCTGTCAAATTAGAAAAGATAATTAAAGTGACAGTAGTCATTGCTAAACACATAATGAAGCCAGCTTCTACTCACTGCTGGCAGTGTAAATGAGTATATTCTTCTTGGAAAGAAATTTAGCAGTATGCAGTAAGAGCTTTCAATTTCTTAGTGGCCTAGTATTTCTAGGACTCTAGTCCAAGAAAACACTGAAGTTAGACAAAGATAGAGGTATAAAATAATTATTTGTAGAAGCAAAACCCTTGGACTACCTCAACTATCCTTCAATATTAGCATTAACTATAGTATTAACACACAGTTACATTTACACAGTGGTATCTTGCAACTAGAAAAATTTTCTTACAATGAGATTTTTATAATCATATTAGAAAACACTTATTACATAAATATTCACTGAAAATGCTGGGTAAGATGGTATCATAATATTTTTAGTATGAAAGTATGTGGAACAAAAGGTAGAAGCAGATATGCAAACTGAATCGTGGAATTGCCCGAGGATAATAGAACTGAGTAGTTTTTTTTGTTCTGATTAATATTTTTTGGTACTTTCCAGATATTTTTATAGGAAGCATCTAAAACCAGAGAAGGTGTTTTTTAAGGCATTTTTTTTCTTTGTAGAAAGAAGCTTATATTCGTGTTATGAGCTTGGACCTGCATAGCCTCTTTCTTGTAGCATAACAAGTAAAGTATCCTGCCAAAATGATTTAAAAGTAGAAATTTGTTTTAGAAAGATTGGGGAACACTGATTTTTTTAGTATTCTATGAAATCTCCTCCTTTCTTAGAGACAACAGCAATAACAACAAAAACATAATTAACCAAAATAGATCCTCTAGTTAACAATACTGTTAGCATATTGTATTTCCGAGTAGAGTTGTAAACTCAAATAGGTACATTTTCTCTTGTAGATGTCGTCTGCTGCTGAAAATGGAGATGCAGCACCTGGAAAACAAAATGAAGAAAAAACCTATAAAAAGGTGAGTATTTTATTTTTTATCTTCATCTCAACAAAGAATGAATGCTTTTATTGCTTGGAATGTTAATATTGTTTGTTACAGGCCCTTTTTTTCTTCCAAAGCAGTTGCTGCCTTAGTTTGCTATTGCTGCTGTAATAAATTACCACAAATTTAGTGGCTTACACAGCACAAATATTTTATCCTACAATTCTGGAAGTAACTAGTCTGACGTGAGTTTCACTGGGCCAAAATCTAGGTGTCAGCAGGGCTGTATTCCTATCTGGAGACTCTGGAGGAGAGTCTATTTTCTTGTCTTTTCTAGCTTTTCCAGGCTGCCTGCATTCCTTATGTCATGATTCCCTTCCAATTTCAAAGCCAGCAAAAGCTGATCTTTCCCAGGCTGTATCAGCCTGATACTTAAGGACTCTTGTGACTATATCCTGCCCTCCTGGATAATCCAGGATAATCCTCGTATTTTAAAGTCAGCTGATTATCGACCTTAATTTCCTCTGAAATCTTAACTCCTCTTAACAACATTATATAACATTACATATTCAGAGGTCCCAAGGATTAGGACATGGACATCTTTGGCAGGCCATTTTTCTGCCTACCACAGCTACTATGAACAGCAGTCCCCAACCTTTTTGTCACCAGGGACCAGTGCTCCTATGAGAATCTAATGCCTGATGATCTGAGGTGGAGCTGAGGTAGTGACGCTAGCGTTGGGGAGCAGCTGCAAATACAGATGAAGCTTTGCTTGCTTGCCCGCCGCTCACCTCCCAACAGGCCACAGACTGTACCAATCCATTTGACTGGGGGTTGGGGACCCTTGATATAGACTATTAACAGAAGGTAGTTATTTGAAGACCCTTCTTAACTCAAAGAAGAAGGTGCTTATGGTGTGCAGTGTTCTGTGTTTTGTATGTGAATCTTTTAATTTACTTTCCACCAAAATTTTAAACATTCCCTACCTTTTAAAAAAATTTTTTTTAAGATGAAATTCTGTTTTACTCCTTTCTAAGCCTCTCAGATTCTGTGTCTTCAGCCCATTTCACGAAAATCTCAATCCAGACTTCCCAGTGTTATCTTACCTAAACTAACCATTTTTTGATAAATTCTTGCCTTCTAGCAACCAAGCTAATGTTCAGAAACATTACTAGGAAATATATGTTCCCAAATGTACCACCACTCCCGATTTTAAACTAGCTACACATTTGAGCTTTTGAAAGTCCTTGCCTTCCTTCCCCTCTTGGGAGTGGGAGGTTTGTGGATTGAAAGTTTATTATAACTTAAGTTTTGCTTTTGCCTTTTACTCTTTAATGGATAGCTAGCAAGAAGTTCTGTCATGAAGTACAGGAGCCATCTGATCTGTCTACACATATTCAGATTGTGGATGTGTTTTCCCTTCCATTTTCATGTGAGAAAATATGCCCTTTTTCCTGGTATATCTTTTGTCCTCAGCTAAACCTAGCAATATAAACAGAAGGTGTGTTATCCAAAGTGATGATGTAGTCGGGGAAGGATAGGGTAAAGATTCAAGTGCTCAGAAGCATGTGGCCAAAGACAAATAATATACCATTTTCAGACACAGGTGGTAAACCAAATCTTATCTCATTTATTCAAGATGCTTCGTAAATTCATTTAAGCATGAGACCAACATAGAGATAGTTAAATTTGCCAGCCTGTCGCTACTTCAGATCAGTTCCTCAGAGTTTTCTCAGTCAGCATCAAATGCAGCACTGTTCTTGACCAAATTCTGACCTACAGGAGGTCTTTAGTGATGTTAAAGTAGTAGAATGTGACCGTGACATCTTAGAGTTTGCAAAAGTGTACCCTGCCTAAGAATTTAGTAAAGTAAGTTTCTAATAATGTTATAGGTATGATTCTATGATTAATGTCTCTAACAGGATATTTGACTCAGCAATGTTGGGAAGGTTATAAAAACTCAAAAATCAGGTATTAAGAGAGCAAATAATTCCAATAAGAGAAGATACAGGAAACTTAAGAGGACAAAAAAACACCAACAATTTTTTAATGTACGATGGCGTAAGGATCTTTTTGATGATCTCTGATTTTAAAAGGAACATAAACAACGAAGGAGGAGGTATGTAGCCTCTGTGTAAGAAAAGCACCGAAAAGGCAGCACAGTGCCTGGACTTCAGTTCTCAATAAACATGGTGTTGATATGCACAGTGAGAAGGGACCACTTAGAGAAAGTGTTCCTTTACTAATAAGTAAAAGCTCAGCGGAACTATTTCATTTAACTCTTCTCAATTAAGCAAAAAGATCCTCACACTGGTGATGTTCATGGTGGAGTTAGAAGAGGTGCTAATAAGGGTCACATTAGCTATTGCAAATATGTCCCCAAACCCAGATGAACCCTTTCCTAGATGAAAGAACTTGAAATTAGAATAGAGAAACCACAGAGCGTGGGCTTTGAAAAACTGGGAGAATGGGAAAGTTGTGAAAAGGCAGGAGATAAGCAAATATCCCTATTTTCAAAAATGAGGAAATGGTACATTCTGGAAACCAGGTGTGAGACTTTTCCTCAGCATATTTTGAGCATGGATTAATAAATATATGGTTTATGTACATTTGGAAAAGAAATACATCTTTCACAAACCTACATAACTTCATAAAGATATAGTTTATGTCAAATTATCTACATTTTCAATTACGAGAGAGTCATTAAATTAATCACCGATAAGGAGGATACTCAAGTTTAGTGAATCTTGATTTAAAGGCACCTGGAAGGTTCTTATGGCATCCTTCCAAAGTAGAGAAGTGTGGATTAAATATTATGATTAGTGTGTTTGTACCCGGTTGGACTAATGTCCCCAGAGAATGGCCATTTTGCTCCTTATTCACTTAGTCTCCACCGGCATGACGCAAGAGTTGACCCTGTGTAGCTTAACGTTCTTTACCTCTGACCTTAATGAAAGCATAATAACTGTGCTTTTTCAAACATGCAAATGACAAAACCCTGACAGTGCTAGCTAACAGACTGGATGAGTGTCATCAAGGCCATCAACCATTTCATTAACTATTGTCCCTTTTACAAATACCTTAAAATTTACTTTTTTCTCTAGTCCTGAAGCCCTGACCTCAGGGTACATACCTGTCTAAAAAGAAGCTTTGATGACTCATTGGGTTTTGCCTATGACTGAAACCATCTCTAGGCCCCAGGTTAAGAACCCCTGATCTAATAAGCTAGGCAATGAGAAGGATATCAAAGGAGTTTATAAGGAAGTTACAGTTGAGTGGAGAAGGGAAGACATGAAACAACTTTAGAACACAGTAGTCTATAATAAAGTGTTCAAAATAGGAGAAATCAGTATGTGTTAGAGTTAACTAGCAGGCTTAGGCTTTCTGTAGTAAGCCCCAGATTTATTGGGCATTTGCCAGCAACACTCAGCAGCATGAGCACTGTGGTTTCCATGTGTTTTTAGGGAACACTCAGTGTTCATGGGACAATGTGATGTGTTCTGAGTCTCCATTGTTTGCATATGATTATTTAGGCTGGCTGCTGCTTGTTCTTCTAGTCGACCATTTCCCTAATCCATTATCAGTTCTTGACAAGCCCAGAAAAAAATAGCTAAAGTCAGCTGGTGAGGTTAATGTCTTCAGCTAATGGTTAAAATAAGAATTTTGATTTTAGCTGCTTAAAACAAACATGTTGCCCATTAAGACCGGCATTAAGGGCTGCCTGGTTGTGTTTACAGAGTGCAGTGTTTCCATTCTCAGTTCATTTATTGAGTGTCTTCCATAAGAATTATAAACACAAAAGCTACAGGGGCCAGACAAGGAACAAGGGAATGAAATAACCAGGGCAAAAGTGGTAAACAGGAAAATACATACCTTCTAAAAAGGAGGCAGGTGGCACTCAGCTCCAGCTAATAGAGCTGTGCATGAATGCTCACCCAGGATTGCCAGATATACTGGTTTTTCAAGAAACAAAAATGTAGATTCTGATGCGAAATCTTCCCATTTTTAAAGGTTGGTCAGCTGATTCAAAATTTCTCAAAAACACTTGAGAGAAAACACACTAGTGATCATTCGGCCCTCATACAGAGGGCAGTTTGCAGCCTTCACTGTTTGGGTAGAGATGTGAAATAGGAGAAGATTCACTAGAATGTAAAAGCTAGTCCCTGCTTCCTATGACATTAGAACTTATTTAAGAGAAAAGATATGGGCTCGAGTGAAAAAAATTAAATAATGATTCAAATTGGTGTTAAGTGCCAAGAGAAGTGGCATTTCACTTAATTCTCTAGCAAGTCCTGTTGAGCCCAAAGCTCATTACAGTCTTCTGGGAAAAAGTCCTTTTCTTGGACTTGTTCATTAGCAGAGCATTTTGCTGGAATACAAATTTCATTAGCTGTCTCATTGCTTTTTGTCATGGCAGAAAGTCTTACTCTTTAGGTGTCTGTGTTGATTTACCTACTCATTTATCTCAATGATAGGAAATCTGATGCACACAGGCACAGAATCAAGGATGAACATGATTTGTTGGAGAGACAGGAGAGCCTGGCCTAGACACAGCTAAGCTTCAGTGTTTGGGGAAAGTAGCAGGCACTTTTGGACGTATGGGCTGCCTATAGATGACAGCCTTGGTTGCTGGTTTGAGGAGTTGTAGGCCAGCACTGTTTATTAGAACTTTCTGCAATGATGTAGGCCAGCACTGTTGTAGGCCAGCACTGTTTATTAGAACTTTCTGCAATGATGGTAATGTTCTATCATCTGTAATAATATAGTAGCTGCAAGCTGCATGTGGCTATTGAGTATTCGAAATGTGGTCAGTGTGTCTGAGGAATGAGTTTTTAATTTTGACTTTAGTTCAATTTAAACAAGCACGTGTGCTAAATGGCTGCCATGTTGGACAGCATGGTACTAGGCAGTGAGGTACCACGACGTAGATTTGGAGATTAGTAATATGATAAAATGACAGTAAAAATCAAAATGAAGGCTGACCTGAAAGTTTCCAATCATAGTAACTACCAGAAATGTTCTGCCATTGATAGAACTAGGGAAGTTTGAGGAAGAGATTTATTTTTTTTTTAACTAGGTGATAAACTTGGAAGCAGAAGGTAGGGAGGGCATCACTTCACTTTAAGAGTAGTTTAAACTCATAAAATACTAATGCTGGAAATCTAAGTTTTCTATATTTTATATATGAAGAAATGCCCATCCCACTCCCATCCTTCCAAAACAGAGGTCAGTGAGGTTCAATGACTTATCCCAGGTCACCCAATCAAGACAGGCGTTAGGAGGATTTTGTCGGGGAGATGATTAAAATCTGCAGCCATATGCTGTCTTGATTTTGTCCATCAGAATTGGTCAATGTTTCCCAATCACCTGGACGTGGACTGGCACAGGAAATTTTTACCACCACCATTTGAATGTCTTTCTCTCTCACCTCTCCACCCAAAAGTTGTCATTCCAGGCCTCTCGCCCCTCCCTCTTCTACTTCTTCTTCCATCTTGGGCCTGCCCACAGTAGACCCCCACTGAGAGATTCAGGTTTTGGTAACTACTGCAAGCTATCTCGAGTGTGGAGGTCGTCTGTCTTTAGCACCAACACCACAACTTTGGATGTGCCAAATTAACCAATTTCTACATGACAGGCAAACTGATGATAGCACTCAGAATGCTCTAGTAGGAAACTGACCAGACTAGGACACAAACAGGGTTCATTACTCAATTTTCTGTTTTTCCGTTTTGTTTTGTTTTGTTTTTTTAAGACCTTGGCTGTCATTTAATTCCAGTGTCTCAGCCAGTTCCCTATCAGTGGAGGCAGGCAGTGATGAGGGAGAAGGAAATAACGCCTGCCCCTTACCACATTATAAGGAAAGATGTATTTTATGACTTTTAAACATGAGTGAGGTAATAACTCAGGAGAAAGCATTTATTTAAATACAAGCTATTTTATAAAATATCTCTGGGAAAATGCACAGGCAACTGGTAACATTGGCTGCCTCCGGGAGAAGCAGGTGATGAGAATCTTGATTTGGGGGTGACTTCTGTATATGCCATTTATGCATATTTAATTTTGAACCATGTGAATGTTTTACCTACTCCAAAATGGAATGGCTGATATTTTAAGATACGGGAGAGAGTGGCTGGCATATGCCCCAACCTCTCTTCCTTTCCTTCAGACTCTGGAAAGCCACCACTTCCATAAAACAAGATGCTTGCTTTCTGCCCTGGTGGGACTACACTCTGTAGCTTAACAGAAACATCTGTGTCTTTGCATTGAGCAGCAGTTATCACAAGTAGCAACCGCATTGGCCTCTAGGAAGAATGATCCTTTGGCATTCCAAGTGTTACTCCTAATTCTCTTTAATCCAAATCACCCTAACCCAGTGGTTGTCAGCCAGCACCACTTTTGCTTGCCCCCCAAGGGAACATTTGGCTATGTCTGAAAACATTTTTGATTGTCACAATTGGGGCCTGGTGCTATTGGCATGTAGGAGGTAGAGGCCAGCGATATTGTATCCTCCAATGCACAGAACAGAACACACAGCAAAGTTTATTGAAGTGCTAGTAGTAGCAAAGCTGTAAAACCTTGTTCAAACCAAACTATCCTTTTAAGTCGAGCCTATATGGGTCCAGCTCTTCTAGATACTAGTTATATAACTTTAAGCATGTTCCCGAATTGATCTGAATCTTAATTTTGTATTTAATACCTACCCTGACTGGCTCGTAGTGCTATGAGGATCAAACTATTTAGCAGATGTGAACACATCCTGGGAAAAGTGCAATACCAACGAGTGAAGTCACTGTTTTTACTAGCAAAAGCAAGATCCCTCAGCCTTAGACATCTAGCCATATTAGTTCTGTTAGAACTGAGCATGGCAGCCAGTGCGACTGCCTCCCCCAGGGCTGGGGTTATGGGGAGAACAGTCACTTAGCATCCTGGTGCCGGTTCTAGTCTGGCCTGGGCACGGGAAGGTAGACAGTGGGTGCTGGAGCAGGACACTGTGTCCTTCCCAAGAGCAGTGACTTCAGAAATAAGAGTGAAAGGTATGCATCTAATAGTGAGCTATCATTGTGCTTTTTAAATTAAGCAGCAAGGAGGTGAGCTGTGTCATTCGGAGAAGGGGAATTTTTAAATAATCCCTTTAGATTTAAAAGCACGTATAATCATACATTATTACCATCCACCCCTCTGCGCAGATCTTCCCTCCAAACCCCTCAGCTTTCATATAGGATCGCCTGTGCTCCTTCCTTGCAAAGTTCTAAAGCAAGCAATTTCAAATCTGCCTTTATAACTTTTAAGCAAGACTTTGCAGATAATTAAGCAAAAAATAATTGCAGCTTCAACTAGGAGGAGTAGCCAACTCTTCTCTCAGGGTGTTCCCCCGAATCGTTCATTTTTAAGTGACCTCTTTGAGCAGTCACTTCGGAAGGCGTCTCTCCACGTTAAGCCACCCAGGTTTGCTGCACTTCTGCGTTCTGATTAACTAAGGACTGTCCGTCTTTTAGTCCTGGATTCCAATAAATATAGCATTGGTATCCCCAAAATGTTCACTCTAGGAGAAAAAATTCTACACCCCAGGCTTGCTGTACAACTTCTTTCAGGAGCAACAATGGCCACTGCTTTATTGGGTTTGGTGTTAATGGCTGGCTGGCAGGCTGGGGGTTTTGGTGTTTATGCAGCCAGCTGGGACATCTCAGTTGGAGTTCCTGCTCTCAGGGCAGAGCGTTGCTTTTGTTTTCAAATCGAAAGGCTTGATAGACACAGGTAATCTGCATGTCTGCCTATGCGGCTTGGCCAAAAGGGTTCTGATCTGGCCAGCAGGCTCCTTGTCCCAAGGACTATGGCTTGTACATTTTTATTACTACCACCCCGCTTCCCCTGCCTGGATACTTAATAGATATTTTTAAAGGTTGCTTAAATTTAGAATTCTGGAGTTGTTTGTTCTGGATTCCAAAAAAAGACCTGCAATGTAGGTTAGGTTCTAGTCTCATATTTACTTAAATACCGTATCTACTTAACAAACACTAATCGCTAATAGGACATAGGCCATGTGATTATTCAGAATTTTTGCTGTTTATGGGGTTAGAATCATTGGCTGCTGGAAGAATTTTATTTATCAAATTACATTGAGTTTGTTCTAACCAGAAATCTATTCAATGAATTAAAGCATAATCATTACCAATCGGAGGCAATTTTTAAAACTACGTTAAATATAAAAGCTAACATTTATTAGTGCTTCACATATGCCAGCCACTATTTTAAACACTTTAGAATTATTAACTTCTTTAATCTCGTAACAACCCTATGAGGTAATACTATTATTCCCATTTTACAGATGAGAAAACTGGGGTACAAAGGTGTTAAGTAACCTTCAGGGTACACAAGTAAGTGGCAGAATAAGGCTGGTATTTTAACCCCGACTGTGTCTCTCTGGGGTCTGTGGGACCCTAACCACTCCAGTGTTGTCTGAACATTGTGACATTAAAATGGAAAATTCTCAATTATCTGCTAATATAGTAGAGACCATTGGCACAGATAATCCAGCCATTTTGGGAATGAGATAATAAATGAATAGAATTCAACAAATTTAAAACATGTTTTCCCAGATTCAGTGGGTGAAAAACCAGCTTTCCTCATCCAAAGTGTGTCTCCCCTACAAGTACAGAATCTGACAATAGCCTCAAGAATATCTTTTTCTAAAATGTACACAGTAATTTTGAAATGAAAAATCGATTCCTTGCTCACTGCGAAAAACACTGGAAATGAAATGACGAGCAAGTAATGATTTCAAAAGTTATTCTTGAGCAGAGAACTCAAAACTGACAGTAAGAGATGAGACCCACGTAAAAAGGGTAACATATTTTGGACTGTCAGATTAGGAGAACATGTTTTCAAACCCAACTGTTCTGTAGATTGTTACAGGAGAATAACTCACTAATGATCTGCTCGATAGCAAAAAAAAAAAAAAAAAAAAGATTTGATAAAATATTGGGCAAGACAGTGAATATTTTGAAAGTTATTTTCCCCTGTGGGAATCAAGTTCCCCCAGATAGTACACCTGTATTTTCTGGCTAGTTCCGTTCACTGTGGATCCTGTGTCTGCAACTTTTACTATACCCTGAAAAGAAGATGAGGCAGCCCAGCCTGCTGCGTGAATGTCATCGCCTCTGAGACATTCAGCACATCGTGAAGGAGAGAAGAAAAAGAAGGTGGTTGTGGTCTCTGGAGACTGTAAATTAAAATCCTCCTGTGTCTTTTATGCCCAACGCCTGATACATACGTAAACCAGGACACCCAGAGACACAAATTGGGTTCAATTACAAGGAACATTTTTAACTGTTCATATGGTCTAACTGTACTTTTTCTCAGCAAAGAGAAGGTAACCTACTTTTACTTTTATGTCAGTCTTTCTGCTCATTCAGGTGCTGCTATCTCCTTTGCATTATGGATCAGGGAGCATTTGGTTATTGAATATAGAACCGAAATATAGGCTGTCTAGGTGACATTCTAATTATCCTGAGTGAATTTTTCATGTTGTGGCTTTGTCATTTTTAAGAGTGGGTCAGTGCCTGGGGTATAAGACGTACTTTTGATGGTATGTCCGTGCATTCATTCATTTATTCAGTTGATAAATACTTATTTACCTTGGCACCATGCCAGGCTTTGAAGGTAGGACAGAGGCCAAGACGTAGTCCCTGCCCTAATGCTTTCGTTGTCATGAAAGAGACAGTCCAGAAAAAGTAAACATTATAAAATAATTACTAACTTTAAAATTGCTGTGAAGAAAGTAAACAAGAGTAGGGATGATGCCTTTTAGATAAAGTATTTGGGAGTGGGGGGGGACTCTAAAGAGATGACACGGGGGCAGGGATTGCAAGTATGAGAAGGAGCCAGCTGACAGAGTGGAAGCAAGAGCGTTCTTAGCAGAGAGAACAGTATTTGCCAAGGCCTGTAGACAGGAAGGAGCTTGATATATTCAAGGAACTGAAGGAGCAGCCAGTGCAGTGGAAGGTATTGAGTAAGGAAGCACAAGCTAGATGGAGTGAGAGCAGTAGCTCTTAACTGGGGCTGATTTTGTCTCCTAGGGGACATACAATGCTGTCATAATTGGGGGGAGTGTGGTACTACTGGCATCTAGTGGTTAGAGCCCACAGATGCTCTTCCATATCCTACAATGTACAGGACAGCCGCTCCCCCCCTTACCCCCAACAAAGGACTATCTAGCCCCCAATGCCAATGATGATAATTAGAGAAACCCTGGGTTAGCGAAATAGGTAGTGGCCTGAGCTATCCACAGGAACTGGTGAAATATATTGAAAAAGAGGCCCCAGGACTGGGTAACACGCGTATTTTGCTTTACCTCTTAAGACCTACCTCAAAGAGTTGTATTTCTAAAACAAATAAAACTGGCCAAGTCATTCCCTTATAATCTTCCATTGGCCTCCATTACCTACACAGAAAATCTACACTCTGAAGCACAGTATATGAGTCCTTCATAGTCCGTTCCCAATGGGCGTGTCTTGGCTCATCTCCTGCTATTATCTTCAACACATGCCTGACTCCAGCCACACCAAGTATGTCCATCCCTGTTCTGGAATGAATATCTTCATTCCAGAAACAGCTCTATCATTGCTCTCCTTCACCCTCCCAGATAATGAATGTTAGTCACTCCTTCCCAGGACTCCCTCAACACCCTGCATTGTCTCCGTTATATCATGGATGGCTTTGTTTTGTAATAATTGTTTACAGTTATGACCCACCAACTGCACCATGAGCAGCTGGAGAGCTAGGTCCTTGCCCAATCATCTTGACATCTGAAGAGTCCTGCACAGTGCTTCGCACATTGCGTTCAAGAGATGTATCACTTTTTTCTTCTTAATTCTAAAATTGTTATAGACTTTCCAGAGAGATATGTTCTTGAACCTACCATTCCGAATCTGCAATCAGAGGTGAGATATGTTGGGGGAAGGAAGAGGGGAGGGGAGGAAAGGGGTGGAATTTCAGCTTTGAATGTTTGAATTGCAGGAAGGACATTTGAAAGAGCTCAGTTCTGTCCTTTTGGCTTTTGCTGTTTCAAAGATGGTAGTGATTATCTGTGTCGTGGGTCACTGTATGGCTCTTTGAAAGTTGGCTATTAATGTGGCATCTTTAAGTCCCTTGTCTATGGTCTACAGACTGCTGATAATCAGCCACTCATGGAAGAACTTCGGCAACTAATTTAAGAAGGCAGTCTTTCCCAACTCTGTAACTGAAAGGTTCTGTTCTTTCCAGATGTTGGCCCATTTAAAGACTGCCCCTGGGTAGATGCCAGTAATTGTCAGCGGGGATCAGGATTTGGGATTGGTTGGCAGCCCATTTCTCTAGCACAGCAGTATAGTAAACACCCTTTTCTTTGTAACATGAAAGACACAGGATCGATGATTTTTCAGGTTTGCTATTTCAAAGGGAGTAAGAGGAAATGATAACCTAGCAGTTTTAAAAGCAGTTACATCCCTCACAAAATCGTGGAGGAGTATAGTATTTAAAGCTGTACTCAAGACCCTAAAGGTAGGCAGCGATGGAAGCCCTGGCCTTTATGTTCCTCCTTCCTTCCTCACCAGCAGTTGCCTGAGAAAGGGATCTGGCCAGGGCAGTCAGGCTGGCTCTGCCATTTTATGGGCACAGCCTCATACAAGACACTTAATGTCTGAGCACAGCAATAGCACCTATGGTTTGAGTGTTAAATCTGAGGATGTATGAGAAGGTAGTTGGAAGATGGTAGTTGGCTGTACAAATATTAAATTGCTTCTGTTGTTGCTGGATCTCTACTCACCCCCAATGGAACTTAAGCCCCATGAGAGCAAGGACTCTGCAGACTGGGTAGGATTCTGCAATAGTTAGTGAAGGAACAGATATTTCCACATTTCCCATAGTGGGACATTGCTCAAATTTGGAATTCCAAATAGCTTGGAACTCTGTTCTCACTTGATGAAAGTCCCTGCTATTGAATATTAAGGTGATAGGTTGTTTTTAAAAAGCAATGAGATTCTATGGCAAAATGAAATCTAACATATGTCCATTAAAGACCACACACAGACACACACACACACCCCGCCCCTGCCCCAGAAAGGGAAAATGCTTTCTTTGCTCTCTCTCATATTAAATAAATTAAAAGTTTTCCGTTGTAGCTTTATTATCTCTCAGTGTCTGATTTAATTTGAGGAAACTATTTTGGACTTCAAGAGCCCCTTCTCCTCATCTATCTCTGCCGTTACATGTTCTAGCTACTCTTCCTGGGCCAGTGAGATTCTCCCAGGAAAAATAAAATGTTATCTCTCTGAGGACACAGGGTGCAATAGAAGAGGATAAAAGTGTATCATTGAAGACAGAAGGATGGGGGAAGTTGCGGGTGAACAGGAAATGTCCAGCTTTTCATCATATGTGTTTAAAAAAAATTATGGAAAAAATAAGCACAATCACTACAGTTTTCCCCCAAGATTATTTCCTTATTTTTAACTTAATTATTTTAAACTTGGAGACAAATCTATTCCATCATTTATTCTCCTGTGTTCTATGGGACATTGAATTTGGCTATAACTAATTATAAATTAGTGCCTTAAAGTTGTAATTACAAGAGACTTTGAAGCAGTAAAGTTTCATTTGTGAACAAAATCAAAGGATGGAGTCTTCTGAGATTTTGTTTGGTAAGACGAAATCCTGTTTTTCAAGCAAGTATTCAATGTAAAAATGTCCTAAGTTTCCATTTCCTTTCAGAATTGGGAGGTATACTAACTTCAGCTGCCTTGATGGTTATCTCTGTACTTTTTATTCATTAATTTATTTTTAAGCAATTTTTTTGTGTGCATAGCACATTGGATAATTACATATATATTGCAAGTTTTTAAATTTGTATTTTTTTGGAGTATGGTGGTCCTGAATTGTTTCAAGTGCGTTTACAGGTGGAAAGAAGCTACATAGCATCGTCGATTGATCCAGCCAATGAACGGGTGTCTTGTCATAAGCCAGGTGGCCGCACAGAGCCAAAGCAGATGTGGTAATTCTCAATGGGGCATCCTATGGCCCTTGGAATCACTTTGGGGACACATACTGTGGCTGATGCATAAGGCAGTGACTGGCCATGTTTGGGGTTCCAGGCCACAGCCCTTTTACTTTCGGGCTTCCCTCCCCATGAAGAAAGAATTTAAATGAACAATCTGCTCTTGAATAGAAAACAGTATCGCCATACATGCCCTTCCAGCTTATTGACCCAAACTCATCCTCACTAAGGTCATGTAACCCAGAGAGCACTGGGCACCCAATGGTCCAAAACGGCATCTTTGTTCTCAGCTTTCCAAGACTCCATGGCATGTATTTGATAAATCTAGGTACCTTCTTGTGTTAGCAGGGAATCAGCAATGAATACAAAGGACTTGGCCTGTGACCTCACTGAAGTTATTCTTCTGTTAAAGAGTCTGGGCATTTTAGCACTATTTCTGAATAACCTTTCAAAAAGGTTATTCCATATTAGACTCCCAGCTGATTTAGGGGAATGCCTGTTTTCCCAGCTCCTTACTAACAGTGACCACTATTCTTTTTAAAAATCTCTGTCAACTAGATAGGTGAAAATGCCTTAATTTTTATTTTAATTTGTATTCATTTTTATTCCTAGTATGACCAGTTTTTTCAGATTCATTTGTATGTCTTCTTTTGAGAATTATTTATGAATACCTTTTGCTGTTTTAGTCATAAAAGCTGCTTACATATTAAGGACATTGCATTTTTGTTGCAAATTTTTTTCTGGTTTTAAATTAGTTTTTAAATTTTGCTTACCTTTTTTTAGATTCAAGCTTTTATAAAGTCCAGTTTGTTAATATTTCCCTTAAGGCTTTCATCTTTGCTCTCATTTCTAAATTTTGTGCTAATAATGCCTTGTTTAAATTATAATATTTGTAATGTAAGACTTTCCATGGTATTCTTAACTTTCAAAAATTTCCTGGTGATGTTTTCATATTTATTACTCTAATTGAACTTTAGAATCATAAAGTAATTTCTTCTAAAAATATTTCATGTGATTTTTGTTGAAATTGTATTAAATTTTTTAATAAACTTAGCATCTTTAACTATCAAATCTTCTAAGAATGAAATGCTAATATATTTATTGTCTTTTATGCTTCTCAGTAAGTTTTTATTTACTTCAGAGATTTCGTCCCTATTTTTGTTAAATATATTCCCAAGTAACTTAAAAAATCCAGTAAGTTTCAGCTGTACACTCTAACAATAAGGCGCATATATATATATATTATATATATATATATATATATATATATATATATAATATATATATATTATATATATATATTTACACTGTGTGTTCACCTGCCACAGTTAGATTTCTTTCTGTCGCCACATATTTGTCCCTGTTTACCCAGTCTACCTCCTCCTTCCCCCCACCCCTTACCCTCTGGTAACCACTAGTCTATTGTCCATGTCCATGAGTCTCTGTTTGTTTGTCCTGTTCATTTGTTGCTTTTAGGTTTATATCCCACATAAGTGATATCATGTGATTTTCATGGCTTATTTCGCTTAGCATGATTATCTCGAGGTCCATCCATGTTGTCGCAAATGGCAGTATTTCATCGCTTCTTATGGCTGAGTAATATTCCATTGTATATGCACCACAGCTTCATTAGCCAATCATCTGTTGTAGGATACTTCAGTTGTTTCCATGTCCTGGCCACCGTGAATAATGCTGCTATGAACATGGGTGTACAAATATCTTTTTGGATATGGGTTTTCAAGTCTTTAGGGTAAATACCCAGTAGAGGGATTGGTGGATCATATGGTAGATCAAGTCTTAGTTTTCTGAGGAACCACCATACTGTTTTCCATAGTGGCTGTACCAATTTGCAGTCCCGCCAGCAGTGTATGAGGGTTCCTTTTTCTCCACATTTTCTCCAGCATTTGTAATTACTTGTCCTGTTGATTATAGCTATTCTAACAGGTGTGAGATGGTATCTCATTGTGGCTTTGATTTGCATTTCCCTAATAGCTAATGACATTGAGCATCTTTTCATATATTTGTTGGCCATTTGTATGTCCTCTAGGGAGAAGTGTCTGTTCAGGTCCTCTGCCCATTTTTTGATTGGATCATTTGGTTGTTTTTGTTGTTGTTATTGAGTTGTATGAGTCCTCTGTATATTTTGGATATTAGGCCCTTATCGGAGGTGATGCTTGCAAATATATTTTCCCATTCGGATGGTTATCTCCTTGTTGATGATTTATTTTGCTGAGCAGAAGCTTTTTAGTTGATGTAGTCCCATTCATTTATTTTAGCTTTTACTTCCCTTACGTTTGAGGTCAAATTCATAAAATCTTCTCTTTAAGTCCAAGGTCCTTGAGTTTAGTTCCTATGTCTTCTCTATGCATTTTATTGTTTCAGGTCTTATATTCAGGTCCTTAATCCATTTTGAGTTAATTTTGGTGTGTGATGATAGACAGCAGTCTAGTTTCATTCTTTTGCGGGTAGCCTTCCAGTTTTTGTGGGGATTTTATGTTGTTATTGTTTTGGGATTTTTTCCCCCTCATATGAATAACAGTCTTTTAATTTTTATTAATTACATTTTTTTTAGCTGGGGATGTATAAGACTTAGATTTGTATAAATTTATTTTGTAAACTGCCAACTTGATTTTTTCAGACTATTCCACTAGGTCCATGATTGATTCTTGGGTATTGTAGGTAGCAATTATATCATTTGTAAATTATAATATTTATTCTAACCAATATTTTATATTTGGTTTTCTTGTCTTATTTTATTACCTTGATCTTCTAAAGCAGGTATCAAAGAATCTTAGTGATAAAGGGTAGTCTTGTGTTGTTCATGGTTTTAAAGGACAAACGGCTTTTGTACTGTTTCCCAGACAACATTTTTCAGCACACATAGGTTATTAATGGATACATAAGTAAAAATCCCTTGGTTAAGTACATTAGAGAAATATCTCTCTAGTGCTTCCAATAGTATGATGTTGATACCGAGTTCAAGAATTGTTTTTCACATTCAGAAAGTTTCTTTCTGACTCCAGTTTTACTGAAAGTTTTTTAAAATCTTAGTTGGGTATCGACTTTTTTGTATTATTGATTTACGCAAACTATAGAAAGTGAAAACACAGCTTTTGAGATACTCAAAGTACTTGAAAATAATAAAACAATATTTCTCAAAAAATATTTAGTTTAGATTTGGTATCAGTCCAGATGGACACGGTAATTGTTTTATTTCTTTATAGTCTGGAACAATTTTTTAGATTATCTTCTTATGGGCCTGCTGATCTTTCCCCGTAGCAGAATAATCTGTGTGGAAGTTATCCTAAGAGTTAATGCTTTTCACAAGCTATCCTGGATTAAGCAAGTTGTTAAAATAATTCCTCCTGAGAAATGTCATTTGGGCAGGAAAAAAAAGGCAGTTTTTGGTTTTTAGCTTTTTTTGGCCTGAAATTTTTTGTTTATTCATCTCAATTTTACTTTCGAATGTAAGTTTATATTATATTTGGGCTTCTGCTTCTTCATTTGTAAAATTTAGGTTGTGGGTGACAATTAAATGCTCCTTAAAGTTTCTTGGGCTTTTTATGTTTGTTTTGTGTTTTGTTTATGTGGTTTTTTATTCTGTGATCATCCCTGCAGCAATCGCTTTGTTACAGGCATGCAGGATGCTATGGAAAAGTGAAAGAGAAGAAGGTGAAAGGTGGAGAAAAGGTTACACTTTATTTCTCATATGTTTTAAGAGAGTCTGAGTTCATTTTCCTTTGGTGCAGAGGCAATAATATCTTGCATATTTCCCCACTCTTCCTTAAATACCCTGTGGATTAGAAATTCACATGATTTTATAGATTTAAAAAGATTAATCCTTGATGGGAAAAAGTAGAAATTTCCTCTCTTTTCTGTGGTCCCGGGAAAATGGGTACACTAGGAAATTATCAAAAGTCTGTCAAGAAAGTTTCAGTCTTGTAGAAAAATAAACTTAAATGTGTATAAAGCATGGTACTGTATTCCTACCATACTTGCTCTTCAAGTCTAGGTGAGTTTTGCGTTAACTGGCGTCTAAGTTGTAGAAGTGGTATTGTAGAAAGAAGAGGAGAAAAGCCAGACTAATGTACTCTTGTTGGGCTAACCTTGGTCATCTGTATACAGTTCAAGGACATCCTGCAGAGACTGTCTCCCATCCAGATGCCCAGATGTGCACTCTTCCATGTCAGTCCCATCACCCATCTGCTCATTCAACAACTGGCCATCTAGGGTCTATTTCATGCCATATACTAAGACCACAGAGATACAAACCAAGCACTTTCATTTTAGCCCAGTGCAAATTAGCAGTGAGAAGGACCTTAGAAATAATTATTTGTAAATATTCATTTTAAAGAAAGATATTCAGCTAACAGTTAGTCCCCTTGGTCTGACTGAAGTGTGTTTAAATTTATTGTGTGCTGGCGGGCAAGTGTGACTTTGGCCTGAACATAAAAATGACTTATTCCAAACCTCAGACAGGTCCCAGTGTAACATCTTGCTTATAAATAGATCCATCCTTTGGGGATTAATAAGGCAGAGTGAAAAGGTTAGGGTGCCCTATATATAGACAGAACCTAAAACTATCGAGAGTGTTTTAAAATTTAATACAGCCTATGGCCATGCTACCCTGAACAAGCCCAATCCCGTCTGATCTTGGAAGCTAAGCAGGGTCGGGCCTGGTTACTACTTGAATGGGAGACTACCTAGGAAGACCAAGTGCTGTGAAAAAAAAAAAAAAGAGAGAGATTGTAAGCTGACAAGGTCTTTGCAATCTATGAGGTCAACCAAAGGGTTGTCTCGCCTAAAAAGAAAAAGAAAATTTAATATTGTATGTATTAGTTTCCTTTTGCTGCTGTAACAAATTACTGCCATCTTAGTGGCTTAAAACAACACAAATTTATTATCTTATAGTTTTGTAAAAAAGGTTTCCAACGCGCACCATACTAAGCTACAATCAAGGTGTTGACATGGCTTCATTCCTTTCTGGAAGCTCTAGAGGAGAATACATTTCCTTACCTATTCCAGCTTCTAGGAGCCACTTACATTCCTTGGTTCATGGCCCCTTCCTTTGTCTTCAAAACCAGCGATAGCAAATCGAGTCCTTTTCACATTGTATCTCACTCACCCTCTCCTTTGCCTCTTCTTTTTTCACTTTTAAGGACCCATGTTATTACTCTGGGCCCATCTGGTAATCCAGGACAGTCTCCCTGCCTCGAATTCAGCTGATTAGCAATCTTAATTGCATCAGCAACCTTATAAGGTAATATTTTGCTTTCTAAGATAACATATTCATAGGATTCACAGGTTCTAGAGATTATGATATGGAAACGTCTAGGGGCCATTGTTCTATTTACCACAACATAATTTAACAGCGTTCCTTCTGTGCACCTAGAGCAATTCGTCATCCCTTTATCATATACTGTCAGTCTGTCTGGGACTCCGAATAGAAATTGATTAAGGTCCTGAAGTATGGAGACTGTCTCATGTCTGTATTTTCTTATCTTCCTCTCTTTTTCTTTCCTCTTTTGTTTAACTCCCTCCCTCAAATCAATAAGTGTAGTAAACACACCTCCAGGACCTAAATCTCCATGTAATGAATTTACACAGATAACAGTTCATTTTGTAAGGTATAAACATGAAACTGAGCTTCTCATGCTATTCTGTGTAATTGAAAAGCAAATATGGCTCATGCTACCACTGTCACATGAAGCAGTCAATTTTTGAACACAATTTTGAAAATTAAATTTTAAGCTAGCTGGAGATGGTACAGGTGGTGTCGTTCATTTACTGTATTATTATGCATCCCCCACAGTACCATTTGCCATTGTTATTTCTTTGGTGTTTACAGAAGCAGGTCATGTTTATGAGTATGTCAAGAGGAAGGAAATGATATATGGAAAATCTCTGCATGGGATATAGAGTCAAGTGATCCCTAGGTTGGAATCAAGTGCTATAAATATTCCAATAACTTCATATGTACCATGGGACTGGTATTTTCCACAGTTTGGATAAACTTGGATAGATCTTTTTAACAGTTCTTTGAAAATGGAACATTAGCTATCCACAGAGATTTAATCTTGGGCAAAAAATAGGAATAAGGTCATCACCTCTAATGACAGGATTAGTCCTTTTTCTTTAAAGTAATTGGATATCCCATGTGTTTTTGCAGTTTTTGTTGCATTGAGAATAGACACATCACTTGAGCAGAAATGATTAATTTTGAAAGGAGGAGGATTATGGAGTGGGTGGAACTGACATTTATCTGCATTATATTCTTAGAAACATAGACTGTTAGAGTTGGAATTGCTTCTGATAAAACTGTTCATTAACATGTGAGGAAGTAGAAGTCCCAATACTGCCTGAGTTCCCAGCCAAGTATGTGCTGAGTACAAGAAGCAGAGCTACAGCTCAAGTTCCCAAGTCTCTGGATCTTCAGCCTTTCTTGGTACACTGCACTCATCTCCAGAGCTTCCGATGGCTGCACTGGGGTGACCAGACCAAGCCATCTGCCCCAGAGATGCCTTTTGTGTTGATTTCTGCTTGGGCATTTCTCATGCACAGATGACTAAATACTTCTAAATACTTCATATGCTGTTTACCCTTGAGAACTAGACTGTCATCTGCTGTGGGGCACAGTAGCCCCTGTGTTTGTGTGTATGTGTACATTATATGTGGAAAGCAAGGAAGGTAGGCAGGCTCGTTTGCACACACACTATACCCTCTGCATTTTTAAGTACCAGGATCAGTACACAGGTGAACAGAGTGCACTCTCTTGTTCCTTTCTCCATTATTGGTTTTATTTGTTTGTTTTCAAATCACTTCAGTAATTGTGGTTTGCATTTGACTTAATGAAACAAAATATGAGATAAAACAGCTATGAAATTTTAAGACATTTTGCTTGACAGACCTAAAATATGTGGCATTTCATTGTCATGGACAGCTTATATGCAGACAACAAAACAAGCATCGATGTAGAATGTTCACCTGTGATAGAAGGATGATTTATCTTGGTGTACATTAGGAGAGATTTGCATTTAGATGAAGTCGTGGCTAATTTTGCACCCGCTCACCTCAGGGAGCATTTGGCAATGTATGGAGACAATTCTGGTTGTCACATATGGAAGAAGTGGTGCTACTGGCATCTAGTGGGTAGAGGCCAGGGATGGTGCCGAACATCATACAATGCACAGAACAGCCCCCCAAACAAAGCTTTATCCGGTCCAAAATGTCAGCAGTGCCAAGGTTGAGAAACCGCAGCATAAAGGAATTTATAGTTTATCTGACACTTGGGTTTAGAAGGCTATGTAGAGAAATGATTGATCTAGAAACAGCTTATCATGTGAAATAAACATATCTGCTATAGTATATGGCTTGGGGGAATTTCTGTAGTCCAGCTGGATAAGGGAATAAGTTTGCCCAACAGTTCCAGTACAGCCCCTGTGCAGTCTCTCTCAGGCCTCTGTTCTCAGTGACTGGAACTGAACATCAGCTTCCCTCTGCCCTTCACATCTGTGGAGTCTGGTTGAGGATTTAGATATTTGGGGGGATCATGATATAGTTTGGATAACTAAACACAATTAAAGAAGATGATTAAGAATATAAAGAACTAAGGAATGTCTTACCCTTACCCATACTTTACAAAAACAGCCCCACTCAGGGAACCGTATGGCAGGTGAGAAACCAGATCTCAGCACAGTCAAGTCTTGGCAAAGACTGGTATGGTAGCAGTAGTTGAAAAGAGAAAGGAGTCTGGAGAGAAGAGAAATGGTTAGGAGTCTGCTATGGAGAGAAGGGAAATGGTTAGGAGTCTGCCAGAGCCCTTCCGTGTACTGTGTTCTACTCAGGCACTGAGTAAAAGAATGATTTGTATTTCCTTGTTCCTCTTTGAATCTTTGAAACAAAATTTCCATATTGGGCTTTTTCCCCAAAGAAAATTTCCATACTATTTGGAATTTCCTCATTGGTTAAATTCCAAACAAATTAAATCACGCAGTAGAGACACAGGTATTTCCAATCATGCCCTTTTTATAGGACTGAGGACAGATGGTTCCCCTCCCATGAAAATAACTCCCTTTGACCACACAAGCCCATAAGTATGAGCAGCTGTGGTGCTTGGTGTCAGGACCACCTGCACTGTTGTCTAGCAGCCCTGATTGGTGGCAGTTCATCGAAGAGTCTGAGACTGCTTTCACTTACTTCAATTCACAGTGAAACACTGCTCCTCTTGAAGAAGCTATTCTCTTAGCCAGCCAGACTGTAGGTTTCCCCCAAGTCATATAGTATACCAGGTATGTCTAGTTCACAAGCCAAGCTGTTTCTAATTGAGCCTCCATGTAGCCACCTAAAGCCAAGTATCAGATACTCATGCTGGAAGAAGGGTGAGAAGATTTCACAGAGGCACAGGCCATATCAAAGTGGGCCTGGAGGAGAGGAGGCTGAAAGTGTGGGATAGAGGTCAAGACAGGGTCAGGAATCAGCCAGGCCTTTTGTACAGCAGACTCAAGGAACATACTAAAGATCATAACATAAACTTCTAGACAGAGAACTGCTTGCTGGTGTGCATCCTGAATATTGGCTGCTAAGGGTCTGAAGAGAGAGAACCCCCACATCAGGAGTGATGTTTCCAGAACCTCATAGAATCTTAGTAGTGAGATGGTCTTTATCAATCTTATATCATCAGCTCAGTCATTTAGCCAACACTGAGTTGAGCACCGAGCAAGGCACTGTGGTTAGATGGCAGACAGATTAGCATAGCTGGAGAGAGTGTATGGGATCAGTGGTCTGGGCTACAGAAATCTACCGGTTTCCTCTAACTGTGCCAGGGAGGGAGGAAGGAAGCACCCCTCTATTGAGCAATAAACTATGGGTCAGGCATTTTCACTTGTGCTGTAGTAGCTGGTCATCCATTAGCTGGGGCCACCAGTGATCCATGTTGGGTGGGGCCACTGGGAAACTGGTGTGTTGGAATCAAGAGGTTTTAGGAAACCTGCTGAGAATGGTCACATCACCTAACAATCTAGAAAAGTGTCAGAGTCTGGTGGTGAGCTCTGGTGGCAAGAATCCTGAACTAGGGGTTAGTCTATTGGTAGCTCTGACACCAACTTTTATGTCCTTAGGCAACATCAAAAGCTATTTAATAATGCTCTCCTTAAGTTCAAGTGAAAAGGACAAAACAGCAGTAAGCAGCCCTCCCAGCCCCTACCCAGCTGGTACTTCTGGAAATTGCACATGGGTGAAGCATGTGCAGTTGAGAAATGACTACCCTGTTCTCCTTTCTCTGTGTCAGTCTTACTTGAAGAGTTATAATCGAAAGTAGGCAAAATGCAATTACTTTCTGTTGTTTTTTAATGGAGGAACTATAGTTTTTAAAAAAGCCAAGAAAAAATGTTGGAATGAAATGCACTAAACCTCGGAGAAGAAGTGATTTCTGGTTGGTGATCGTATTTCATTCCAACAGACAAATAAATGAAATTAGAAAGCAGACTTATAGAATTTTAGGTGTGGAAGGAATTTTGGCAGTCGTAGAGGCAAATGCCTTCATTTTATAGAGGAGGAAACTGTGACCCAGTGATATCGTATAACTTTCTCAGAATATCTCGGCCCCCTGGTAGCAGAAGGTGCCCAAAACTCAGATTTTTATGTTATTTGAGCACAAATATCTATCCATATTTGCAAATTAATATGGGAGGGGCCTTATTAAATGAAGATAGTAATCATTATCTGTGAATGCTTTTTCTTCTCTATTTCTACCTTTGGTCAAAAATTGGTTACGAGCAGAGCACAGAGCCTCCATTCAAGTGCCTTTTCATTTTTGTCCTGGCCTGGTCACCTATCTACTGCAGCATTCAGCTTTAGTGGGAGGGAGCCTGGGACAGTAAGATGGCAGCATGATGCCATGGAATGAATCTGGGAGAAGCTTCTCCCATGAGCCCAAGCTGTGGCCATACCTCATTGCTTCTTAGGCCACACCTCATTGCTTCTTAGGAATGCAGGGAATGGGGAGTGGGTACTGGACCCTGCCAGTGCATCACATTCACCTTGTCGACAAGCAGCCCCCTGCCCAGGGACCCTTCCATATCTGTCTGCAGCCTGGGTGTGCAGCTGGGTTTTGATAGCGCTTCCATTCCAAAGACCTAAATGCTTTCCTGGTGGAAGGGATGATTCTAGCCTCTGGGACCAAGAAAACCACAGTTATTTTAAAGGTCAGGAGGGATAGATCCAGAAGTCAAGTAAGGAAATGCCATCAGATGTGAGTCGAAGGAGCTGCAGGCAGATGAGAGAGTCCTGAGCTCTCAAATGGCTGGGTTTTTTGTTCAAATGCACAGGGTTCTCAGAGAATTTTAGAAACTGCATTCCATGGTTCTAAAAGACAAAGCATGTGGAGAGAAAAACCCATCTTGAATGCAATGTAATCCTAGATCTTGAAACATAGAGGTTACATATGCAAAGAATGCTTAATCCAAAGTTAAAAGTGTGCACAATATTGAAAATTATCCCCCAACTTTAATACTTTACCCTGATAATAGGCATTCTTGAAAAATATGTAAATTGACTCTGGCATAGGAAAATGACTAGGATTTGCCTTTCAAGTATGCAATCCTTCTGAACATCAGTTTCTTCATCTGTAAAACAGAGGTAATAAGGTGTGGTAAGAAATCAATAATGCAAATAACTTGACCAGGCGTATAATAAGCAATTAAAACAATTACAGCAGAATCTAAGGGAATATTGTATAAGTATACAAGTGCATAAATGTATCTTACAAAAGAAGTTGTTACATTGGAGCCTTTAAATGCTTAAAACTAATCTTTTGTATTCAGGAAACACCTAAGTTCCAAATTTTAAAGCCCCTTTTTTTAAAAAAAATACAAGCATTAACATTTCAGATCTTTTTGTTTAATTAAAACTCTCTTGACACTGTTTTTCTGTGACTTTCTGGAAATATGGCCAGAGCTACCAGGCAGGTAGAAATAATACCATTAGCAATTATTATTACAATCATTTAAAATAATTTAATTGTGAAAAGAGGGCATCTACGTTCCCCATTCTTTCAGAAAAGACAGCTTGATCATAGAAACTTAAAGAGAAACCATTCTTTTCATATCAATATCCATCATTTTTTAGTCAACACATCTGCTGGTCCTGTTCTATAAGGAGTGTTTAGGGCTCGCGTATAGAAAAGTGATTGAAGACTGGGAAACAGCTCATCACTAGCAGATGATGCCTTTCACTGTTGATCTATAAAAATCACTGTATTTTTAGTTTGTAAAATTGATTTTGTTTTATATATCATTCTGTCTCATTTAGCAATCATAACCCTTTCTCTTTCTTATAGTTCCTGGATCCTTGAGCTTTGCCTTTTTATCCCATGAGTTTTATTTAGTCTTAAAACACATACATATGATATATGTTATATGCGTATTATGATATCATGTATATGGGTGAGATATATCTCTTACTCATCTCTTACTCATATGTCTAACTGGTATGTATATATATATATATGTATATATATGTCATATATAACATATACCATATGTATACGTCATAGGAATAATATAACATATACCATATGTATATGTCATAGGAATAATATATATAATATATAAATCTATAAAAATAAAGTTCCCTCTGTCAAGAATTTACCACGAGAATTAAGGGAAAAAAATTAAACCGAGAAAGATTTGAAAAGAGAAGCAAAAAAAAAAAAAAGAAGCTAAGCTAGTTTTAGTTCTTCTGGGCCTTCTATACCATTTGTTATTTTTCTTATTTAATTTACTTTTTACAGATTACAAAACTTAGTTATAAAAAATTAAGTGTAATATAAATTGAGGCACAAATGGAAAAAAATGTGACCACTGCCCAGTAGTAAGCTCCATTTCTGTTTTTGTCCTCTTTTTTTGAGTAAATGGAGGGCAGTTAAGCCCTCCTGTTTTATGAAGTCAGAGAATTTATCTCCTTAATTAATTAACTGCAAAATAGTAGCCGATGGTCCTGCCAACATATCATAGCACTGGGTTATTTCCCCTTCTTCACTAAATGCATTCTTCTTTTAAAAACTGAAGTCAGTTAGTGGAATTAAATGGAAAGGTTCAGAGTTTCTTGGGGTAAGCAATAAAAGATACAACAACAAGCTCTTTTATGTCACTGGTATTTCCAGAAGTATATTGTTTCCCTGCAGATCTAAGCCTCCCTGAAGGAGTTGTGATTATCCTCTCCCGCTCCTAAACCAGAAACCACAGTGTGTGTGTGTGTGTGTGTGTGTGTGTGTGTGTGTGTGTGTGTGTTCAGATTCATATGCAGCAGGAGCTTGAGGGTGGGGCATGGCAGGAGATGTAGGGCAGGGGTAGGTGTTGGTACCCTCTCAAAGTAGGTGAGGGTAATATAAGGCCAGAAAGAGTGATGAGAGAGTAGAGTTTGCTGAAGGGTTTCTTTGAGTGGAGAGGAGTTGGTTGTCCTATATATGTCTTATATAAAGCTGACAGACAAGCCTAGATTTTAATTCCTTTATTAAATGTCCTTATGTACTAGCCTTGCAGTGAAACCTGATCACTTTGTTCCCATCTAGTATGCCTTCCAAATGGTACCCATGACTCCATGTACCTGAACTGACAGAGTTCTGTGAAAATGTTGCCTGAAACTCTTATAGGAGTGATGCTTGGCTTTGACCCTGACCCACCTCCACACCTCTGGGCAAAAAGACTTAACTATGGATTTGGAGAATAAAAAAAAAATAAAAAAAGAATATAAGCTGGCTTGGCATTGCCTGGAAATAGGCTCACACACCAAGAAACAAGTAGTGAAACTAGCCATAGAATTTAGCTGGACCTGTGCTATATTGAAATGTATAGTTGGCAAAGTTGATATCTCTTATTTCTGTGTCAGATGTTAGAATTGTCAGATGCGGTGGTTATGAGCATTGACTTGAGGTTAACAGATCTGGGTTTAAGGGCCAGCTTCGTCACTTCCTCACTGTGTGGTTTTGGGTAAGCGTCTTTGTGTTTCTGAATCAGTTTCATTTTAGGTATATCAGGAGTAATAGTCTACCTTCCTTGTATAGTTGTTATGAAGATATATGCATAGAAAGGAGAAGGCGCCTCTACAGCACTTAGTACAATGCCTGGACCACAATAAGTACTCAGAAAATGCCAGTCAGCTAGTAGAATGGCAACATGGTCTCAGCGTGCAACATTCATTCCCCCAAAAAAGAAATGAAGCAGAGATAATGGAAAGAAAGATATTACCATAATGTGAAAAAATCCAGCTAAGGATACCCAGTTGCTTCTCACTACAGAAAAGCTATTCCTCAAGTTCCTTTCCTAGTATAAGACTCTAAAGGGTCAGATAGACAAGCACTTGTACAGTTTCTCTGTACCTCTCTCTGCCTACGCGTGTTTCTCAACCTCCACCTCACCCCCAGTTATGTGTTTCTCCAGAAGTCCCCTGTCCCAGTGAGCCAGTTAAGGAGTACATTTCTTATTCGTTATTGAAAAAAAAAACATTATAAACATGGGTATAGAGTTTTCTAAAGTACTATTTCAAATTTTAAAAATTGTCTAGAGAAGTGAAACTTTTTATTACACTAAAACGGAGCAAAGAAGAACTTTATTTGATAGATAATAAAGAATAGCCACAGTTTATGCACTGTGAGAGCTTACAATTTCAATAAATAAAAACTCTGAAGAACCGGCATGGAGTCCTATTGTTTTAAAGTCTCCATGGGGATTATTTTATAAATGCATTTTAACTTTAATTGGTATAAAATAATCGAGCATGGTTATTAGTATGTAGCCATAAAAAATGAAAATTATGAAGTTAAAGGCAAATAATACAATGAACTTACAGAGAGATCTCCCTCTCTGCTGATCAGGAAAATGTGAACTAAAACAGCAAGATTGGGAAAAATTAACAATATTAATGATATACCAGTGTTGGTGAGCGTTTGATAACAAGGGCACTCTTCAACTCTGTTGCTAAATTGAGGAAATCTCTTTTAGAAGATGTTTTTGGCAATACCTATCAAAAGCATTCCTATCCTTTAACTCAGAAATTCTTTTTCTAAGAAACTATGCTGCAGAAATACACAAGAAATAAGTGTTAAGGATGTCCATTACACATTATTTGCTATTAAAAAGAGAGAATACGAACCCTAATAGGAGAGTCATTAAAACAGTTGTGCTACATACAAATTATGAAAATATATATAACCATTAAAAATAATAAGAATATTTGGACATGGAAGGATACTGTGTGAAAGAAGAAAAGCACAGAGAGCATTTGTAGTTGAATCGACTTTTATTAATTTATAGATATGTTCATATATTTTCTATGTGTAGAGAAAAAAAGTCCAGAACGACACGCACCAAACAAGTGATATTAGTTAACCCTGAAGAGCAAGATTGAGGAGGGGCATTTGTGTTTTATTTTCTGTATTTAAGAGTTGTTTGACTTTTTCTCAGTAAG
Organism: Pteropus medius; assembly: GCF_902729225.1. Lineage (NCBI taxonomy): Eukaryota > Metazoa > Chordata > Mammalia > Chiroptera > Pteropodidae > Pteropus > Pteropus medius. The sequence continues at coordinate 16,233,874 of NW_024340692.1, forward strand.
CATGGGTTACAATTTAACTTTTTAAATTAAGCGATGCTATCTGTGTAGACATTTCTCTTTCAGTTTGTGGTATTTTTGAATCTGCATTACTTTTCAAGTAAAGAGTGTTTGGTTATAAATTCATAGGTTATAAGCACTTGAAATATAGGTTCAATTATTTGTAGAAGCAAGAACCAGAGTGACTGTGGGTTAAGCAAAGCTGAAGTTTGTTTCTCTTTCCCATAACAGTGTAGAGGTTTTTACTTTCTCTGTAGAGTCATCAGGAGCCCAGGGTTCTATCTTGTTTTTCTGTTGTCCACAATGTACTGCTTTCAAAATGTGATCAAGGGGGGCTGCTTCATCTCTAGTCCTCATCTCTGCAGAGGGCACTACCATTACTGTTAAGGGTGTGACCTGGGAGTTGGACACATTTCATATCACATCTCAATGGTCAAAAATTAGTCACATGACTATACCTGGCTACAAGAGAATACCCAATTAAAATTTCTGTCACTGCGTAACAGGATTTCTCAGCATTGGCACTATTACATTTGGGCCTGGATTATTCTTCGTTGTGTGGAGTACATTGAGGGTGCTTAGCAGCATCCCTGGCCTCTACACAATAGATGTCAGCAGCACTTCCCAGTTGTGACAATCAAAATTGTCTTCAGACACTGCCACATGTCCCCTGGGGAACAAAATCAACCCTCATTGAGAACAACTGCTAAATAAGAAAGGTAAATAGATACTGGGGACAACTAATAATGTCTGCCATAAATATTATGCTAATTCTTTCAAAACAGGGCTTAGCATTGATATAATATTTTATCTTTAAAATTGACAACTTGCCAAGAAAGACAGTACTCTATGTGAAATTTGTTTTTTGTTGATTCTAGAAGGATAAAAAAACAATCCTTATTTTTATCTTTTGAATCTAAATTTATATGTATATCAAATACTACTTTTATTTGAATATACAACATGAAACTTTTTCCCTAGTGTGTAGGAATAGTGTTATACTGTACCACATTTATGACAAATGTGTCAGCTACGCTGTAATATTTCTAAAAGACTAATATGGCAGCATTCATAATGCTGTTCTATCCTAAATCAAAAATTTAATCGGCAACTGATGGCATATCTTTTCTAAGAGCTATTAAGTGTGAATAATTTACCACTGTTGAATACGTAAGAGTACAATATTTTCTGGTAATAAAAAGTTTTTGCTTAATATGCTTTTCCATTCCAGTGAAAGTATGTGCTTCACTGCCAATCATATAAAAAGAAGCCATGAAACACCTTTGTTCTGCCTTTTCTAGTACATTTAGAAAATTAAATCTTCCTTCAAACAAGTGGATACACTGGGATCTTGTTAAAAGAGTACTTAGAATTAGGGAAAATTAAATAGAAAGTAAATCTGTCTTGGGCTTCTTCCAAGGTTGTTTAGTGCCTAGTGGATCAGAATGACCTTATTATGAGGTAATTTCACCACATAGGTGGTCCATGCAGGCACAGGGGAGGGCATCATTATACTGGTACTGCAGTTTTCTTATTTTTGAAAATGTAAATGGTTGCAGAAATTGTATCATAAAAGTAGTTGCCAGCCATAAAAGTAACAGAATACCTCAAAAGTCGTTTATGAAACCACTCATACTGTGAGAATGTTGTAATTATGTCAGCTGCTGTATGAACTATGACTGTATAAAGAGACTAATGGTAGAACTGGATCTAGAAGAGTAGGTAGGAAACCTGAGGGGAATGGAGAAGGACCACATCAAAGGCATTGGAGATCAATGTGTGCAGAGACTAGGAATCACAAGGCAAGTTTAAGCGAGATATTTCAGCTAAAGTTGTGAATTTGTGTACAGGCAGTGGGATCTGTGGTGTGGCCAAGACAAGAACCTATCCATCAGAATTTGTGATCCCTCTTCCACAGCAAAGCTGGAGCTGGAAAGCAGCTAGCCCTCCTTGTATCTCGGTGAGGCCATGTGACTCATCCTTGCTAATGGACTATAAGTGGGTCTTTATCTAGAGAGTCTGCACAGTAATGGCACACTCAAATTGACTAATTGCAGAGAGTTTAAGAAAGGAACTGTTTGCAAAGATGTGGGATGAGTATAAGGAAACCACAAGTGATAGTACAGTCTTTTGAGGTCAGAACATACCCTCTTACCTCCCTTAGGCCTGGAAGTAAGAGAATGGTACAGATTCTAGGACACAAAATAGGAGTTATCTGGAGAGGCTCACAGGAAAGGAGCTGTAACATTTAGAAGGACACACCAGTCTGAGTCGAACCCACAGGAAGAGAAGGAAGGGAGTAAACACCCTTATGTCACTTTCGAACCTCTCTTCAATCTTCCATATGGGTGTCCTATTGGCCAAACGCAACTGGAAGCCATAGGGCTAGGAAGCCCTTTAGCATAGCTAACGTAACGTCCCAGGACACAGAGAAGCATGGAGAAGGCTTGAGGAGCAGAACTGGGGTGTATATCCTGCACTATGATTTCTGACAAAGTAGTAAGAAGTAAGAAGTGGCTGTTCCTCTACCATTTCTGCTTCTCCTATCAGCCAGCTGCATTTGGAGGACTCTGAGACCCTAGGGGATATCAGAGTTTCCCAGAAGGATATAACCCAACAGAGGAAAGGACACCAATCAGGGACACCCACAGGGGGCTATTCTTGATTAAGAAATAAACTTGTATTGAATTAAAACACCTAATTTCAGGGGTGTTTTGTTTTGTTTTTTACAAAAGTTAGCATTTGGGCTTTATTTTTGCAGTTAGCATTAGGGATTAAATTGTAGAAAATCTTAGAAGCCAAGCAAGAAATTTAGATTCATTTCTACAGAGAGTCAAACAAAAAACAATGAAAGTTATTAAGCTGGAAGGTGGTATATTTTCTTTAAAGCCCAAGAATCTTGAGTCTGGTAGTCCTGTGGCAGGTAGAATGGTTAGTGAGCATTCCACCTCACTTATTAGTGCAGCTGACCCAAACTCCAAGTTATCAGCAGGACCCGTGAATCAGTCCAGGACACTACAAAGTGAAAAGGTGGAAGTATTTTAATCCCATTCCAAGGTCAGGTGCCAGCCCGCCATGAAGAACTTGGGGAAAGAGGTGATCTAAGTCCAGTTTAGTATAACCTGGGGTCCATAAAAGATCTTGCCTGGCCCGCTGTGAAATATGGATGCTAGAAAAGGAATTTTGGAGAGAGGTGTTGATATGTCATGAGTAACTCCCACTAGGTGGAATATTAGGTGAGTGTCTGCCCATCATGTAAAGCACTGGGAAGAAGGCTTCGGTGAGACCAGTGAAGAGCGTGATATGTGTTCCCTGGAGCCTGGTGGATGCAATAGATCATAGTATTTTCTGGGAAATTGGAAGAACAGAAGAATTCTTGGTGAGCTGCTCCTATGGCGGCAAAGCTAAGAGGGAGTTCTGGTGAAGTGTGTTGGTAGTGGGGACTGACTGTCAACTCCCAGAGTTTCAGCATAAATGATATGTGAACAGTTGAGGACACTGAGATAGAGATTAAGCTGACATGTGATCATCTCTGAGCCTAAGTGAAGACCTTGAAGAACAACATGGAATGGCCAGCCAGGGCTGTGTTCTCCTAAAGGTGAGAACGCAACTGCCTTTTGGAGGGGATACCTGCAGATCCTATGAAAGCATCTCACGAGAGGGAGATGTATAGCAAGTCTCTTTGAGTGCCCAGAACGTCTTAACTGTACTCCTGAAGCAAGACCTGTTCTGCTTCCAGCCAGCAGTCAGAAAAGAGGAAAGAAGTTCCCCCAATCCTTCTCACTGCTGGTGGCCAGCTTGTGCCAGGCATGTAGGGGAAGAGGAGATGCCTACTGAAAGTATACTTAAAGTTTGTGTTATTAGTGGACTAGACATACAAACCCCCAATTGAGACCATTTTTAATGATCCATAACTAGAAATGAACAAAAGACCTTTTATCCTCAGAGTCACCAGAAGATTCATTGACCTGCCCTACATTTCATCCTAGAGCAGGGGCTGATCTAAGAATAAATTTAGAGGGACAGTGGGAGACAAAAATAAAGTTGATCATGATTGCACTTCATAAGAGTATAACAGTTACATGGGTTTATAGCCTTGAAGGCCTTGACCTAAAAGAAAAAGATAAAAAGATGAGCCAATCCCAAACATGCCTTTGTCATCCCTCAAAATGTATTTTATTATTGCAGTTAGCATTAGCAGGAATTAGATTGTAGAAAACATAGTACCTTCACTAGAGGACGTTTCCTTTCCTACATATAACACAAAGTTTAGAAAATCTGAGAAGTATGAGGCTTGAAAATAAAAATCACCCAATGTCACACCACCCAGAGATAATCATATAGTTTAATATATTTCCTTCTTGTCCTGTTTTTCTTTGTGGGTGTATATAAATACAGTTATGAGTTTTTCCTTTTTACATTTTATTACATGTATTTTATATCCTGCTTTTTTAACTTAATATATTTTAGGTTATAGAACATTTTTAAAATACAGTTTAAATGAAGCCATAATTTGACTAGAGTTTATCAAATAACTTTGTCAAATATTCTAGATCTAGACTTGGACTTATATATGAGTCAATGATATGAATGAGAAAAGAATAGAGAATTTGACACACAGCTTTAGAAAGTCTCTCAAGTTGTAAATAAATCCATATTATCAAATGAAAGAGCCACTCATTGAAACTGTTGTCACTCTTTTCTTTAAATTCTCTTTTTCTGGTTTTTCTGAAGCCATGGTTTCCTGATTTTCTTCCTGCTCTTTCAGTCAATCTTAAATCTCTTCCCAAGGTTCTCCTTCCTCTGCCTAACCCCTAAGTGTTGACCATGCTCGGGGCCTTCTAAAATATTTCCACCCTCTCTTCAGATTACTTTGGTTTTCCATGCCATTTATATGCTGAAAACACTTATATTCAAAATTTCAACCCAAACCTCTATTCTAAGCTCCAGACTTGTCTCTTGACATCTCCATTTGGATGTCTCATTGGCCTCTCAAATGAAACTTAATCTTCTCCCCAAAATGTGTTCCTCCTTCAATCTCCCCAGCTCGGTAAAGCAACCTCAGAGCTCTCATTCGCTCAAGGAAAACACCAGGAGTCGTTTTAGTACTTTTTTCTCCCTTATTCGTAGCTCATAGCAAGTCCTGCTTATCTCCTTCCAAAATATACCTCAAATTCTACTCTGTAGATCTTCCTGCTCATCACCCTACTCTAAGGCATTCACATCTCAACATGAACTACAACTGCCTCCTAATCACTTTCCTTCATGTATTCCCTCTAATCTGTTCTCCACTCAGCAGCCAGAGTGAGCCTTTTCAAATTATAATGCAGCTCCCTTATTAAAACACATCAAACCCTGAGCATGGCCCATAAAGCCCAGTTCTAGATCCATCCTATCTTTCCAGCCTCCAATTCTGATGCTCTCCCTGTTGCCTACCATAATTTATTTATAATTTAAGGTCCCCGAACTGCTGCTTCTCTGTGCCTCAAAATCGATTCCCCCAACCTCCTATGTGACTCGCAATTCCTTGAGGGCAAGGACTCTGGCCAGGTCACTTCTGTATCCCCAGTTTGTAGAAGAGTACCTAGCATGGGGTGGGAACACAGCCAGCCTTTGTTGATATGACCTGGCCCATACTTACCTTTTGCCTACATATCATTCCTCAGCTAGACCTCTCCGAATGCTACCATTCTAAAATGAATCTCCACCATTTTGACCTCAGTCACATTACCCTATTGTTTATAGCACTGACAACAATTATTATGTGTATGTATCTTCGTTTACTCTCTCTTTCCCCTGCTAGACTAGAAACTCCCGCGAGAACAAGCACCATGTCCTTTTTTTGGTTTCATGATTTCCCCAACACCAAGCACAACGCCTAACTGACAGAAATTTCTCAGATCCTTGTTAAATTAATGAACAGCACCTGACTGGAGCTCTGAAGGGAGCTTTTCTCTCCCTGAGGCAACCTTGGAAAAAAATGCTGGAGTCGATATTGAAATAGAGGAGTGTGGAGCGCAGAATAATGGAGCCCTACCACGTCCTAATCCCTAGAACCTGTGAACGCGTTGCCTTACATGCTTAAAGGGGATTTGCAGGTGTAATTAAGTTAAGGATCTCAAGATGGGGTGATAGCCTGGACTATTCAGGTGAACCCAGTGTAATCACAAGGGTCTGTATAAGAGGGAGGCAGGAGGATCAAAGAAGCAGATGCATTAACAAAAAGATTGAGAGAGATTGAAAGAGATTTAGAGAAGACAGATTTGAAGATGCCATCGGCTTTGAAGATGAGGAAGGAGCCAGAAGTTAAGGAATGTGACTGGCCTCTAGAAGCTTAAAAAGGCAAGAAAATGGATTCTTCCCTAGAGCCTGCAGAAGAACACAGCCCTTCCAGCACCTTGATTTTAGAACTTCTGACCTCCCAAACTGTAAGATAATGTTTGTTTGAAGACACTAAATTTGTGCTAATTTGTTTCAGCAGTTACAGAAAACTAGCACAAGAAGGGTCTGAAAATGGTTTGAGGAGCCTAGAGGCTAAAAGTGGTCCCACTTCCTTTGAGAAGAAATTAGGCTTGCCTACCTGCAAACTCTGCTATTTCCATAATCCTACAACAAGTTTCATGCAGTCTCTCTTTTTCCTTAATTCCACCCTTGAGACAAATAAGGGCCTATGCTTTCTTCACTGAGTATAAGTTCAGTGATGGGAGGGAGAACCTGGAGCTGAACTTGAGCTATGGAAATGAGGGAGAGGGATAGAGGTTTCCCGGCCAGACAAGCATGGCCGCCTGCTTTGAAGAGCTTTTACTGAACCTTTTGTTTTTATGGCCTAGTCTATGGTGCCTTGCCAATGAACATCTCTAATTTAGAATTAGACTCTAGACCCACATGTGGTCTGGTGAAAATGGACCTTTTGAGAAAAAGAGAAAGCATTGAACCCCCTTCCTTGGGAATAACACATAAGCAGAACATTTCATATGTGGTTGTTAGGGCTTTGTTTACTTGATAAGGTCGGCTTGCTCAAAGGATAGAGTGTGTGTGTTTGGGATTTTTCTTTATTTTGGGATGCGGGAGTCAGAAGGAGATAAGGAGAGTATATTATTATAAGATGGGCTTTTGTATCAAGCTAAGTGGTTTGGGTACTAGGTGAGGGTACTAGGGACCATTAGAGGGTTTCAAGCAAAGTAGTAACACGATTATATCTTTACTTTTCAAAAAAAATCTTGCTGGCAACATATATATTAGCTATAATCTCATAATTAGTTCACCAGAATACCTTAGAAAAATACTGTTGACATGAAATACTTTAATACTTCCTTTTAAAGTCAGTGATATCAGATGGCATATTAAGTGATCTAATTTCATAGACATTGTACTGTAGAAAGCAGTTTCCTGTAACTAATGTAAGATCATTAAAATCTTTCTGTTGTCAGGATCATTGCTTCCCTAATGTCTTCAGATTCTTCTCTAGCAGGGGAAATTCAGGCAACTAAAGCAATGTGCAATGATAGAGCGCTGAACTGGGGGAGGGGCCTTCCAGACCAGACGATCATTCATGGCTCCATCACACCCTAGCCAAGGGATTTAGATCAAGTTAATATCCCAAAGCCACGGTCTGTTTATCTATAAAATGGGCATTATAAACCCTCCCTACATAACAATTGAGATGATCAAATGCAATCATTCAAAAATAGTGTTTCTAATAACATATTGTATTACACCAATGCAAGCTGACATTATTTTCCTCTTAGTATTACCATCAACCCCGAATAAGTTTGCATTAGTAAAGAGAAGCTATGGAAGTAAATGTTTCTGGTTTGCTTTTGTGATATTATATGGTTCTCTCTCTAAGTATCAAATGCTTCAGTGGTTTTTCTAGTATCCAGGCAGAATGTTGCCTCTACGTAGGCTTTGAAAAATCCTAAATTAAATAGACTCTGCTTTTCTGTGTTCTGAAATCTAGAGCTATATGTTTTAAAGGAGTCGCAGGTCCCCTCTGGAGTATTAGAAAGGGAAATAATGTCCCAGCACTTTGAGAGCCTACGCAAAGCCATGCAGAGAAAATTGGAAGGGCTGAGTGTGCATATAAAGACTTTGACAGTCAAATTTTGACTCACTGCAGGCTTGCTGGTTTGCTGGTGGGTATCTCTGAAAAAGGAGGAGAGGACCGTGGCCCTGAGTTTACAGGGAAAGAACTGCTGGTTAGAGCAGAGCAACCACCAGCTGTACACAAAAGGTTCCTTATCATTATGACTTACTAATCTGCCAGTGAGAGACACTCCAGGTAGCATTTCAGTTTTACAATTTTAAAGCCATCTTGCTTAAGAGTGGTTGGGGTAGAAAATAATACAGCATCACCTACCCGCCTGCCATGTCTAATGGGAAAATGTCAGATGATGGGGCCTTTACTCCTGTGACTCAAGAAACCACATGCCACAGTGAGCACAACCACGCATTGCCATGAAGTAGACAGGATGCTTTTTAATTATACCCAATACATCAGTGCTGAAGCATTTAATTTTACATGGGGATGGAGAGAAGGAAATCTCGAGGCATCATTCACCCTGTGGCAGTAAAATAGCTCCTTTTGTTTATACCTCCCCATGCTGCTAGTAATTACATTAACAGCGGTGTTTATACTGGTTTACCAAGTGGTTTACAAGCTTGTTTTTCTTGGGCTTACCCATGGTTGGGTGTAATTAGAGTCAAGTAAAACATTTTATTCCTATTTCATCAAAAGGAATGGCTTCCACAAAGCTGCTACCTTTTCTGGGGTCAAACAGCCAGACTTAAAAGAGAACTTCTGACTTTGATTCTAGGCTCGTTTTGGAAAAAAAAAAACAACAGATGTGTAAGTAGCATGGGCTTCATAGCCACATTCTACCACACATTGACAGTGCGACTGGGACAAGTCATTTAACCTTCTTGAACCTTAAATCCTTCACCTGTAAAATGAGTAGGATCATAGCTAATTTTCACAGTCCTTGAAAGGGTTAAATAAGTTCAGAGATGCCCACAGAGGCAGCAGTGTACTTGTTTATATATAACCTGCACCCTGGAGCCAGAATCCCCAGGTATAAGTCTCGCCTCCACCTCTTCACTAGCCGTGTGACCTAGTGTAAGTTACTAAACTTTTCTGAGTCAGTAACATGGATATAACAATAGTTCCTACCTTATAGACTCATTGTGAGAATAAAATAGTTTATATAACCAAAAGCACTTAAAACCGTGCCTGCCATTTAGTAAACACTATATATGTATGTGCTATGATTATGAGAGATTGTGATAATAATTGTGGCTGCTATCCATATATATCAAGTGCCTGGTACAAATAGTGATCAAAAAAGATAACTTTTATTACAATTTCCATTATTTCTCCCATAAGAACCCTTGAATTTTAAGGAGCCTGAAAGGAAAGTAAAAGTATTACAAGTTTGTTTTTTGGTTTAACAAAACAGATGTCAACAGGGTCTTTCCCAAAATCTGATTCCTTCAAGGACTCAAAATGTAATATTATACTATAGAAAGATTTTTTTTTTCAATGCCCTTTAGAACCAGAGCAAATTCTCAAGCCTCACCTCAGACCTTCTCAATCAGAAATTTTAGGGATGCAACTCAACTGTATTTTGGTTTTGGTTTCAGTTTTTAATACCCATAGACTTTCTTTTTCAGACTTGTTGTAGGTTGATAAAAATTGAAAGGAAGGTGCAGAGATTTCCCATATAGCCTCTGCCCTTACACAGGCACAGCTTCCCCCATTATCAACGTCCCCCACCAAAATTGTGCGTTTGTTACAACCTGCATTGACTCGTCACAATCACCCAAAGTCTGTAGTTTACATTATGGGTCATTCTTGGTGTTGTACGTTCTATAAGTTTAGACAAATGTGTAATGACTTGTGTCTACCATTATAGTATCAGCGTATTTTCCGACCCTGAAAATCCTGTGTTCTGCCTATTCATCCCTCCTCTTCCCCAACTCGTGGCAACCACTGATCTTTTTACTACCTTAGTAATTTTGCCTTCTATCTGTTTTGACACAGTATTCTCATGCTTTTTAAAGTTTGAAAACACCAGGTATAGACTCCTACAACTTAAACCACTTTCTATTGCTGAGAGTCAGGGTGGGAGTCGACAAAGAATTGGGTACTCCATCTGTTGACAGGTGTTGCAGCCCAAGAAGTGTTAAATGACTAAATTAAGCAGTAATACAGGTAGTTCCGGAAAGCAGAGGCAGGTGGGGTGTGGGCAGAGAAAAGCACTTTGAGAGTATGTGAGTCTATTGATAGGTATGGAACAGAATGTTTTGGGGTGTTGGGTCTTCTGGAAAGTGCTGATGTCACATCTTGTGCCATACGCTCTTAGTGATGGATAGGAGAAGAGATGTCTTTGGAATTTTTATGCGAAGTTGAAGTGAGGAAAATCACGTCAGCCTTCAGAAGTCAGTGCTATTGGTACAAAAGGTCACTGATGCCATTGCAGATCTCAGAAGGAATATTAAAATAGCAAACGTTTTTTAAGCACTAGCTGTACTGTGGACTTGAGTCTCAGTCTTTTGCCATCTTATTGCCTCAGATCTTAAGTAAAAAGGCATGTGGGGAAAAAAAAAACCAAGATATTATTTTACTTCCTGCAAGGAGGAGAGTAGGTAGTTGTCCTCAGACTAAGAGTGATGTAATATTTGCAGTGGAATAAGCAAAACAACTAAATTAAATTTTGACTCACTACAGCCTTGCTAGTTTGCAAGCCTGTAGTGAGTCAAAATTTAATTTAATTTGACTCGATGGGAAAGTGATGGTAGAGGTGACCGAGCAGGACTGATTGATCGTGGCCATTTCAGGTGATGTCAAAAAGTGTTAATTGGGGACCTAGCTCTGTGCTAGATGTTATTTGTTTGGAGTTCAAACTTAGGTCACTGAGGATTACAGTGTCTAAGGAAAACAAGTCTTGGGGGTGGGGTGGAAGATATTGTAAGATATTAGTTTGGTTCTGTATCTACTGTGTTTGTGATGATAGAAAAACATCCAAATAGGTTTAAAAGATCTGAGAGTCATATGCATAGAGACAGCTTTTGAAGCCATTAAGAATGGATTATCTACATAATTAAAGAAATCTGAGGATCAAGGAACAAACTTTTAGGGACACTACAATTACAGCAAATATGGGAAGTCAGTGAAGAAATGAGAGACCATTAGAAAAGGTAGACGTCCAAAGACCATGTTTATCATAGAAATCAAGAGGATACATTTTTTTCAAGAAGAGAGATATGTCCTTTGATGTTAAAAGTGTGAAGAAATTTTAAAAAATAAAGCATGTAGGGAGCTGGAGATGGGTATTGAATTTGCTAAGTGAAAATGTTAGAAAGAAAGTATTCTTTCTATAAAATAGACTATATTACATTCATTTAAGTCAAGGTTTCTTAACCTCAGTACTATTGATATTTGGGCTACATAATTCTTTACTATGAGAAGCTATCCTGTGCATTATAGGATGTTTAGCACCATCTCTGCCCTTCTCCCTACTGCATGTCAGTAGAAACACCACTATCACCAGTTATGAAAACGAAAAAATGTCTTCAGAAAATGCAATGTGTCCTTGGTTGAGAACCACTGATTAAAGTATTTATTTGGCTCCCACTGTGTACACAGTACTACATTAGGCACTGCAAGGCATAAAAATATGACATACTTGCACCATTAAGAAGAATATATTCTAATTTTCCTAAAGTGAGTTATTCTGCTATTTTCTCCTATTATGTTGGTTAAAACTATACACATATACACATAAACATATATATGTGGCAGTTATTCCCCCAAGTTAACATGTCAATTATTGAATGATATTAGAAAAGTAGTAAGTTGGAAATATTGGTGTTCCAATGCTATATGTTTTATCACAGATTAATGTAGGAAAATTTGATATGGATCTATGGCAAGACTATTAAGCAATTTCCAAATTAAACTGTGTGTATTCCAAAGACTTGAATTATTTTTTCTCTCTCATTTGTGAAGATAAAATACTCTTTCTGATCCATAAGTATGAAATAGGATTTATTTTTTTAAAATACTACTGTGCCATTTATCCTTTGGTAGATATTATCATGCTACATATTGAAAGTGTTCTACCAAGTTTCTAAGTTCTTAATAAAAGAAAGATGGAGATTCAGGACTATAATTTGGCTTTAGGAATGTTGGTAGGAAAGATTACCACAAAAATAATTTCATGACAAGAAGGGTCCTTAATGTTTGGAATAAACTCTCAAAAGAAGCAACCGATCATCCTTCTAAACCCACCCTTCTTGTTGCCTTAGGAACAAAAACGAAAATCTAAGTCCACTTTTTGCTGCTTGCCCCAGCTATTAAGGCTAACTGAGACCCAGGGTTTTTGTTTTGTTTTGTTTTTTGCAGACTGCATCATCTGCTATCAGAGGTGCTATTCAGTTGGGAATAGGATACACAGTGGGTAATCTCACTTCCAAGCCAGACCGAGATGTACTCATGCAAGACTTCTATGTGGTGGAAAGTGTATTCCTACCCAGGTAAGAAGAAATTTTTTTTTTTTTTTGTGATGATTTGCATGCTAAAGAACTTTCCTTGTGACATTCCTGTACTGAAGAGTTTTCTACCACTGCATGTGTAATGTACTAATGTACATGTTGGAACTTTGACAGACCCAAAGCAGTCCAGATGATTACTTTCTGTTATATTAGGTAACAGAAAGTAATTTTCTGTATGGAGACACATTTTCTGTATGGAGGTGGTAAATAGGTTTCATCCTGTGGGCCAGTTGTAATTAGTTATGATAATGCCTGGAATACTTTATGGAGAAAGACTTTGAGATTCAGTGGGAAAGAGTGTAGTAATCACAGAGTAGTGTCTGCACAGATTTAGAAGGAAAGGGTGTCCAACAAGCAGCAGCTGGTACGGGATTTTTGCTACCCCTAATTTAAATGGTGGGCTGTGGGGGCCCACTATTGGGCCTTGTATCCTAATTCAGTCATATAGCTCTTTTTAACTTAATTCTTTTAACTTTCCTCGAGAAATCTTATGAGAATCCCAATATTTCGATACCGTATTTGCAAAAACACCCGTTACTCATACATGCCACCTCTATATAACATTTGAGGAAAAAAATCAATTCAACAAATGAATCTGATAGATGGGTGGTGGTGATGGTTGTACAGGATTATAAATGTACTTAATGTCACGAACTATTTACAGAAAAATGGTTAGAATGGTAAAGTTTATATTATGCATATTTTACCAGAATAAATAAACAAAAAATTTAAGACTAGTATACTAGCTTAATATAGGAAGAGAAATAATAATAATTAAACTGGAAATGTCACCGTGACTGTTAGGATTTTTCAAAGAAAATCAGCAAATAAAAATAAAGATATTGACTTACGGGTTTGGGAGTAATTATTTTGCTTTGAAACCTATGAGGATTTACTTGTCAGACACATATTTTAAAATATTTCCCAAATAAGCCACTTGTTATTAGTTATTACGAGGCTTGGGTGAGAATGGCTGGGGTGACACTTATACTCTGAGATCTTGTGCCTAATTTTTTTTAATCTTTATATGTTAGAAACTTTCATAAGTCAATTAGGAAAACATTATTAATTCAGGAGAAGACATGAGCAAAGAGCATAAACAGTTACTTTTTAAATACACTGGTCACAAAATACTTATAAGAACTCAACATCACCAGTGATTAAATAAAAGGAAATAAAACACAAGCATAATTTATCTTTATGTAATTTATGTGCTTCTGAAAAATTAGAACCTATATCGGTAAGGTTGTATGGAAAGAGTGACCCCTATTTATTAAAAGTGGATATAGATGTTTGTATATTTTTTCTGGAAGACAAAGTAAAAATGTAAATTATTGGTATTTCTCTTTTAGCAATTTATTTTTAAAAGTTTGTTAGTGTTTAAAAAAATCTTGTGTACGACTGTTCATTATTCTGTTTATAGTATAAAGGGAACAACATAAATGTTTTTATTCAAAAGTGATACTCTATATGGCATTGACTACAATGCAGCCATTAAAAAGCAATACATAAAATCTTCAAAGGAATGCTACTTACATTTATATGTCCAGATGTCAACTGCCTAGAAATAAAACCTTTAGGTGACTGTGCCCATGTAGTCACAAAGAAGCCCCAAATAAAAGAAAGTCAGCTGTGAATCCAGACATCCTCATTTTGTTTTAAATGCTCTTGGCTGAAGAATAACGTTGGAATAGGAATTTTTGAGATTTGCTTCTCCAGGGTCCTTTAGCAGCCATGAGAACTGGTTTCCATACAGAAAATGGACATCCCCAAGGCCTGAAATAATCATTTTGCTCATGATACTATTTTTTTCCATAGCTGGAAATTGTCCTGTATGTTTAGTTTCAACAGTCTATCATTCCAAAAAAGTGTGTATTAACTATATATTTTTTTCCTTTACAGTCAGAAGGGTCATGGTTTATCTTCATTTTTTGATATGATCTGTTAGGCTCATAATTTCTATGAATGTGTTTGCAGGATGTTCTAGCTCTCATGGTCTTCCAGGGCCTCTATTCAGACATGTCAACCTTGTTCTTTGTAGCTGAAAGAAAAAAATAAGAGGAATGGAGGCCTTTTGTGGGAGGGTGGCTGGCTGTGAGTTCAGGGCACTGGGAGAAGTTATAGCTGAAGACGGGTGTGTAAAGAAGGTCAGGGTGCTCCATCCTTGCTGATCTCTTCTACTCGGTGTGTCCAGTCAACAGACCTAACCATCGAAGGGCACTGGTAAAAAGCAAGGCCCAAGCATGTGGTCCCCAGAACTGCAGCATCAGCATCACTGGAACTTGTTAGAAATGCAGATTCATGGCCTCCACCCCAAATCAACTAAATCAGAAACACTGCAGGTGGAACCCAGGAATCTGTTGTAACAATCCCTCCAGGTGATTTTAAGCACACAAAAGTTGGAGAACCACTGACCAAGCACATTACTTCCCATTTTGGAGGTATCTTTCTAATAAATACCAAATGTTGTTCTTAGACCTATTCCATGATTCTGGCAACTGATAAAATTCCAAATGCTTTTAAAATTACTCTTAAGTATTAAAATTACATCTGTTTAGCAACATAACACTCTATACGATGTGTTTCTATAAGGAGCACATAAATAAGATCTTCATAGGCACTTTTTTATAATTTTATTATTTTTCGATTACAGTTGAATAATGCAATTTTATTAGTTTCAAGTGTACAACATAGCAATTAGACATTTATATAACTTACGAAGTGATCACCCCAATATGTCTAGTATCCATCTGCTACCATACATACTTATTACAGAAGTATTGACTGTGTTCCCTATGATGTACTTTACATCCTCATGACAATTTTTATAACCGGCAATTTATACTTCTTAATCTCTTCACCTTTTTCCCCCTTCCTCCCAACCCCTCTCTCATCTGGCAACTGTAAGTTCGTTCGCTGTATCTATGAGTTTGTTTCCATTTTGATTGCTCATTTATTTTGTTTTATAGATTCTACATATAAGTGAAATTGTATGACATTTGTCTTTTTCTGCCTGATGTATTTAACTTAATACCCTCTAGGTTCACCCATATTGTCATAAATGGTGGGATTTCATTCTTTTCATGGCTGACTAATATTCCATTGTATGCATGTACCATTTCTTTATCCATTTGTCTATCAGTGGACACTTAGATTGCTTCCGTATCTTGGCTATTGGAAATAATCCTGCAATGAACATAGGGGTGCATCTATCTTTTCAAATTAGTGCTTTGGAATTCTTTGGATAAATTCCCAGTAGTGGAATAACTGGGTCATGTGGTAGTTCTATTTTTAATTTTTGAGGAAACTACATACTGTTTTCTGTAGCGATTGTACCAATGTACAGTCCCACCAGTATTGCACAAAGGTTCCTTTTCTTTCACATCCTCACCAACACTCGTTGTTAGCTGATTTGTTGATGACAGTCATTCTGACAGGTGTAAGGTGACAGGTGTAATAGCTCATTGTGGTTTTGATAGGCATTTTCCTGATGATTAGTGATATTGAGCATCTTTTCATATGTCTGTTGGCCATCTGTATGTCCTTCTTGGAGAAATGTCTATTCATGTCATCTGCCCATTTTTTAATTGGATTGTTTGTGCTTTTTTGTGTCAAGTTGTATGAGTTCCTTAAATGTTTTGGATATTAACCCCTTATTGCATGTATCATTGGCAAATATCTTCTCCCATTCAGTAGGCTGTCTTTTCATTTTGTCAATGATTTCCTTCACTGTGTGAAACCTTTTTAGTTTAATATAGTCCCATTCATTTATTTTTTTGTTCATTCCCCTTGCCCAAGAAGATATATCAGAAAAAAAAATATTACAGAGAGCAATTTCAGAGTAAAATGCCTATATGTTTTCATTCAGGAATTTTATGGTTTTGGGTCTTTAAGTCTTCAATCTATTTTGAATTTATTCTTGTATATGGTGTGAGAAAGTGATTCAGTTTCATTCTTTTGCAAATGTCTGTCCTATTTTCACACCATTTATTGAAGTGAATGTCTTTATCCCATTGTATACTCTTGCCTCCTTTGTCATAGGTTAATTGACTGTATAGGTGTGGGTTTATTTCTGAGCTCTCTATTCTGTTCCATTGATCTATGTGTCTGTTTTATGTACTATGCTGTTTTGATTACTATTGCCTTGTGGTATCGTTTGATATTAGGTAGCATGATACCTTCAACTTTGTTCTTCTTTCTCAAGATTGCTTTGGCTATTCAGGACCTTTTGTGGTTCCATATAAATTTGAGAATTATTTGTTCTAGTTCTAAGAAAAATGTCATTGTTTTTTTATCGGTATAGCATTGAATCTGTAGATTGCTTTGGTAGTATGGTCATTTTAGCAATTCTTTCTATCCATTAGCACAGTACATCCTTCCGTTTGTTTGTATCTTCTTCAATTTCTTTCTTCACTGTCTTATGGTTTTTTGAGTTCAGGTCTTTTATCTCTTTGGTTAAATCGATTCCTAGGTATTTTATTCTTTTTGATGCAATTGTAAACAGAATTGTTTTCTTAATTTCTCTTTTTGATAGTGTTATTGATTTATAAAAATGCAGCTGATTTCTGAATATTAATTTTGTATCCTGCTACTTTACCAAATACATTTGAGTTCTAATAGTTTTTTGGAATCTTTAGAGTTCTCTATATACGGAATCATGTCATCTGCAAATAATGACAGTTTTACTTTTTCTGTTCCAGTTTGGGTGCCTTCTATTTTTTTTTCTTCTCTGATTACTGTGTGTGTAAGACTTCCAGTACTATATTGAATAAAAGTATGAAAGTGGACGTCCTTGTCTTGTTCCTGATCTTAAAAAGCCTCCAACTTTTTACCATTGAGTATGATGTTAGCTGTGGGATTGTCATATATGGCCTTTATTATGTTGAGATATGTTCCCTCTGTTCCCACTTTGCTAAGTGTTTTTTTTAATATCATAAATGGATGTTGGATTTTGTCAAATGTTTTTTTTGCATCTTGGATATGATCCTATGATTTTTATCCTTCATTTTGTTTATGTGAGATATCACCTTAACTGATTCGTAGATATTTAAACCCACTCGCATCCCTGGAATAAATCCCACTTGATCATGGTGTATGATCTTTTTAATATATTGTTTAATTCATTTTGTTAATATATTGTTGGGGATTTTTGCAACTATGTTCATTAGGGATATTGGCCTATAATTGCCTTTTTCTGGTTTTGCCATCAGCATAATGCTGGCCTTATAAAATGAGTTTGGGAGCTTTCCCCCATCTTCAGTTTTTTGGAATAGCTTGAGAAGGATAGATATTAATTCTTTGATTGGTAAAATTCACCTGTGAAGCTATCTGGTCTAGGACTTTTGTTTGTTGGAAATTTTTTGATTACTGATTGGATTTTGTTAGTAATTATAGATCTGTCGAGATCGACTGTTCCTTCCTGAACTATTCTTTGAAGATCATATGTTTCTAGGAATTTATCCATTTCTTCCATGTTGTCCAATTTGTTGGCATATAATTGTAGCATTTTCTCATAATCCTTTGTATTTCTGTGGTGTTAGTTGTTACTTCTCTTCGTGGATGATTTCTGTATGTCATGAATCTTTGTGTTCCTGGACTATTTATTATAAGCATACTGCATCTTTATGATTAATACAAAATGAAATTACTTTTCACCTTTTTCTTCAGAAGTAGAAAGTCAGAGTTGTACATATCTTGAAGTTGCGCCTTTGACCTTCACTCTCTATAACAAGGTAGCAGCAGCAGCAGCAGAATGGCAGGCATGTTAACTCAGAAAGGAGTACCTGGCTAACTTACCCTATTTGCAGAAATCCACTGTCACATTTAAAATATATCATTTTAAAGTATGTATAGCTTTTAAATGTTAATATTACATTAAACATCTCATTCAGATAAGAATTTCAGCAAACACTATATTGTTTATTTAGATAACATGTGCCCTGGATGCATTTACATGAGTACAAAAGAAACTTACATGGTTCTGGCCTCAGTCTTCTCATTTGGGCTCAGTTTCTCCATTGGTTTAGCAAAGGTATTGGGCCCAGTATTTCTCAGTGGAGGTGCTATTGGCCTTTTTGGGTGAGATAACTCTTTGTGCTGGACTGTATAGGATATTTGTCATCTCCAGGCCATGCAAGTAATATAGCAGGTCCTTGAATAATATCATTCATTCAACATTGTTTCATTATAGTGTTCATGAGATCCCGTAGGAACTTTTGTTTATATCAGTTAGCCTATGGTAAAATTGGTTTCCTTATATTTTCTCAGCAGTTCTAAGACCCTTTCAACAACATTAAGTGAGGTTTACTATATCTCCTTTGTTACCGTAGTAATCAAACTGCCCCACAAGGTGATGAATAAATTCAGTGTCTTGATTGTGGCAGTGGTTTCACAGGGGTCTGGACATAAGAAAATCAACAAGCTGTATGCTATTGTATGTCAGTTATACCTCAATAAAGCTACCAAATAATGCTTCCTCCCTACCCACCCATACTTCTATACCTGCCTGGGGAAGAGCAAGAGGGAAGGTGGGCTGCACTGGCTCTTGCTGTAAGCAACTGAAACATTCTGAAGCCCCTGGTGGCTCTAAAATTCAGCGAGTCTATCCAGGTCATAGAGAGAATTAATTGCTTGGGGTGCCTTGAGATGTTTTCATTACTACTGCTGTGAAGCTGCAGAATCTGTTTCCCTTAGCAACCAAATGCATTATGTTATTTATTTATTTATTTGTTTGTTTATTTAAAAGCGGCTCAAAGTTATTTTTAGGTATTATTTATTCTGTAGATTATTTCATTTTTAGATAGAAAAGGTTCCAGATTTATTCAAGATTTGAAGGGCGATGTAAAATCCCTTTGAATGGTTTGGTTCCATGATCTTCTAAAATCATAAAGTAAATGAGTAGGAGAACCATAGCCATATCTTAATCTTTTCACTCCAAATCCTATGCTGTGATGAGAAACTTAAGGTTGTAGATAAATTTTTATGTATAATAGGGATTAGAAGTAAGAGAATGTTTCATAATATTTATACCATGTTTACATATTTAGTAGTTGCAACAGAGGTGGCAAAGGGAGACAATTTTAAGTACCAACTATGAATTAAGCATAGTTTTATATTTATATAATATTAAATTATTGTGATTACCATTTATCTTTACAAAAAACCCATCTTACATTTGAAGTAACTAAAGGTCTGAGATATTCAGTAGTTTAAGCCAAAGCTATACAACCAATAAATGGTAAAGCCAGGATTTGAATTCAGGGGTGATTGGCTCCAAAGTTTTGTGTTCTCCTGCACTATGGCAATAAAGCACAGGAACAGCATTTCTGCTTTTTTGAATCATAAAAAGTATCCAGATTGTACCTTAGAACTATGAAGGTAAAGCTGCCTCTCTGGCCCCTTGACAACCAACTCTAATCCATTCCTCTGCTCCCTTCCAGGAGACATTATCACTGCCTTCTCTGGAATAGAAATATAGTTTGAATGTTGGCAGTAAAAGTTACGTATTTCCATATTCAAGAATAATTATCTAACTGAAGAATTTATAAAATCGCCCTGCATTTTAATCTCACTTGTGAAATGGAGTTGAGCTTGATGTAGGGATCATCGCAGAAAACACACTACCCTTAGCTTTGATGGATATGCGATTCAGGATGTATTTGAATAGCTAGGGCATACCCTCTGTGGCTCCCTACCTCTCGTTATAAATAGTTTAATTGGAACACAGCTGTGTTCATTTATATATTGTCTGTGGCAGCTTTTCCACTATAACAGTAGAACTGAATAGCAACAGAGACTCTACAAAGGTTCCAACCGCTGATCTATACAGACATTCTGCACCAGTTTTTATGTATATATGGATAGAATACAAAGCTGCCAGAATGTTCTTCTCAGGATTAAGTGTGGTATGTGGCTGTCATTGGGCAAGCCAATAATATGATGACTCTTCAAGTCAGAGCTCTTTAAATATTTGTTCAGTATATGTGGTGGGGATGGGGAGAAACTGATTTCCTATTTTTATTATATACCTCTTTCTTTAGTTCAAGATAAAAGATTTATTGAAAGATTTATTGCACATACTGAGTATTATATAACATTTGAACTTATTTGAAATTGCCTTTAAAACACAATTCGCCAGTATGATAATAACTACTTCGGAGGTTTTAACATTTAGATAATCGATGATGCCACATGTTCTCAGTAAATGACACCCCAGAATGCATTATTTTGTTTTGGAATTGAAGCTATTTTCAGCTACTGACTTTTAAAGACTGGCTGTCAGCTGATTGGCTTCAGTAGATGGTACAGCCTCCTGTTGCACAAGGCAGCTTAGCAGAGGGAGGTTAGCTCCAGGAAGAAATATGTCTTTCATTTTGCTTTGTTTTTCCATGCAAGAGCATAATCTAATTTGGCAAGAGAGAAGACCAATTTGTATATCTCTGGTTAAATAGAGTCAAACTAAGGGATCTCCACCATGCCAGAACTGGCAGAGGGGATTAATCATGCCTAAGTCTGCTTCTACAGATCCTGACTTGCAAAGGCTCAGTTTGAAGACTGGATGCCACCACCAGTTTGTTACTGAAATATAGTGTTACTTGTCCAGCTATGTTATCACTTAAATTTTCTTTGTCACAGTATTACTGTCTGTACGTTAGGACAAAGCACCCTTCATTTATCCTGCCTCATAGAAGGTATGGTCATGTTTGCTGTGATGATTAATTTTTTAATAATTTTTATTTTTCAGTTACAGTTGATATACAATATTATATTTTTATAGTTTTAGGTATACAGTATAGTGATTACACATTTCTATAACTTACAAAGTGATCACTCTGATATAGTACCCATCTGACACCATACATTGTTATTACAACATTGACTATATTCTTTAGGCTATACTTTTCATCCCCATGACTATTTTGTACCTACCTATATTATGTCTTAATCCCTTCCCCTTTTCCACCCACCCCTCCAACCCCCTTCCCATCTGGCAACCATCAAAATGTTCTCTGTATCTCAGTTTGCTTTTATTTGTTTATTTCATTCTTTAGAGTCCACATGTGTAAGTGAAATCATATGGCCTTTGTCTTTCTCTGTCTGACTTCACTCAGCACGGTATCCCCTAACTCCATCCATGTTGTTGCAGATGGCAAGATTTCGTTCTTTTTTTAGGGCTGAGTAATATTTCAGTGTATATATGTACCACCTCTTCTTTATCCATTCACTCACTGATGGACACCCAGGTTACCTCCATATCTTGTCTGTTGTAAATAAAGCTGCAATGAATGTATAGATGTACACGCCCCTTCGATGTAGTGTTTTGGGTGTCTTTGGGTAAATACCCAGAAGTGGGATTACTTGGTCCTTCTTTGTCTCTTGTTATAGTCTTTGTTTTAAAGTCTATTTTGTCTGGTATAAGTATTGCTACCCCAGCTTTTTTTTTTCATTTCCATTTTCAAGAAATATCTTTTTCCATCCTTTTACTTTCATTCTGTGTGTCTTTTGATCAGAAGTGAGTCTCTCGTAGGCAGCATATGTAAGGGTCTTGTTTTCTTAGCCATTCAGCCACCCTCTGTTTTTTTGATTGGAGCATTTAATCCATTTATATTTAATTGTTGATAGATATGTAGTTATTGCCATTTCATATTTTTGTACTTTTTTCCCCTCTTTTTAAAGAGGTCTCCTTAACGTTTCTTGTAATAAAGTATATGATATTGAACTGTTAGCTTTTTTTTTTTTTTTTTTTTTTTTTTTTTTGGTCTGGGTAGCTCTTTATCAGTCCTTCAATTCTAAATAATAACTTTATTGGGTAGAGTAATCTTAGTTGTAGGTCCTTGCTTTTCACCACTTTGAATATTTTGTGCCAATTTCTTCTGGCCTGCAAAGTTTCTGTTGAAAAATCAGCTGACAGCCTTATGGGAGCTCCTTTGTAAGTAACTAACTGCTTTTCTCTTCCTTCTTTTAAGATTCTCTTTGTCTTTAACCTTTGGCATTTTAATTATGATATATCTTGGTCTGGGCCTCTTTGCGGTCCATATTGTCCAGGACTCTCTGTACTTCTTGGGCTTGTATGTCTATTTCCTTCACCAAGTTAGGGAAGTTTTCTATCATTATTTCTTCAAATAAGTTTTTTATTATTTGCTCTCTTCTCCTTTTAGTACCCCTATGATGTGAATATTGGCCAGTATGATGTTGTCCTAGAGGCTCCTTAAACTATCCTCATTTAAAAAAAAATCTTTTTTCTTTTTACTGGTCTAATTGGGTGTTTTCTGCTACCTTATCTTCCAAATCACTGATTTGATCCTCTACTTCATCTAATCTACTGTCGATCCCCTCTAATGTATTATTTCAGTTATTGTACTCTTCATTTTTGACTGGTTCTTTTTTATGTTTTCTATCTCCATTTTTATGTTTCTTATCTCTTTGTTGAAGTTCACACTGAGGTCATTGAGTATCCTTACAACCAGTGTTCTGAACTCTGCATCTGGTAGATTGCTTGTCTCCATTTTGTTTGGTTCTTTTTCTGGATATTTGTTCTGTTATTTCACTTAGGACATGTTTCTTTATCTCCTCATTTTGGCTACCTCCCTGTGTTTGTTTCTATATATTAGGTAAAGCTGCTATGTCTCTCAGTCATAATAGAGTAGCCTTATGTAGTAGATGTGCTGTGGGGCCCACTGGCACAGTCTCCCTGGTCACATGAGCTGGATGCTCCAGGTATGTCTCTGGTGTGGCTTGTGTTTGCCTTCCTGTTGTAGTTGAGCCTTGGTTGTTCTTTGCACATCATTGGGAGGGATTGACCATCAGGCTGATTGGTTGCAAGGACTGGAAGTGACTACAGTGGAAGAGCTATTGTGCAAGGCTGACCCTACAGAGCAGGTTTTGCTTTAGCAGGGCTCTGGTGCCTGCCGAGTCTTCCCTTTCTGTGTGTTGTTCGTGGAAGTGGTTGAATGTTGCTCTGGTGTAGTCTGAAGGCTGACCACTGGGTGTGTTGGTTCTGGGGCCTCTTGCAAGGGGCTCTGTTGTAGGCTAAGGTGAGCCACTGCCTATGTCCTGCCTAGGGCCCCTTGTTATGAGCTACAGTGATCTGCAGATGGTTGCTGCTTGTGCTGGGCTTAGAGGTGCTTGGGAGAAGCTAAGCCGCAAACTGAGGCAGCTGCTGCTAATGCTGGGCATGGGGCTGCTTAGCAAGAGAATAGGGGACACAGTGAGGCAAGATGCTGCTTGTTTGTGGTTTGCAAAACTTTGAGAGATTTTAGGAAAGTCCACAAAATGAGCTACGACGGGCTATTTGTATGGAAAAGCTACTGGAAACAACTTGGGTGGGCCCACAAGTTCAGAGGGGCAGGGTCTCAGGGGATGACCAGGGTGGAGCAAACAGTGTTAGCCAAGCTACTGGAGACAGAGATATGGTACCTGCCTAAGTCTGAATGCTGGGCGAGGGGTGGACTCAACTAAGGAACAGGAGCCCTGCCAACACTTCTGCCTGGGAGAAAGCTGCCCCTCCAACTCTCACCCTGAAGCTAAACAATTCAATTTCCCCCCTTTATGTCCCTGGCACCTTTCAGGCTACTGCCCCAGTGCTGGAGCTTAGAATGAGTGAGTCCTTCAGTGAGTAAGTTCATGTGAAGTTCTTTAAGAGGAATGCCTGGTACTCTAGCCACCCTCTGTCTCATTGAGCCACAATTTCTACTATTTTCCATAGCCAAAAGTTATGGGGACTACTTCTCCTGGCACTGGAACCCTTTGCTGGGGAGCCTTATATGGGGCTAGGACTCCTCACTCAAGGAGTACCTCTGCAGCCGAGATATCCCTCCCAGTTTTTAATGGCCGCACATGGATATGGGACCAGCTTGTTTCTCATCTCTGTACCTCCTACCAGTCTCCATGTGGCTTCATCTGTATGGCCTTAGTTATAGGACTTCTTTTCAGCTAGACTTCAGACAATTCTCAATGATGATTGTTTTGTAGTTTAGTTGTAATTTTGATGTGGTAATGAGATGAAGCGAGCACCGCATTTTTCTTCTCTGCCATCTTGACCTGAACTCCTGTGATGGTTAATTTTAAGTATCAACTTGACTAGCCCAGATAGCTGGTCAAACATTATTTCTAGGTGTGTCCATGAGGGCGTTTCTAGAAAAAAAATAGCATTTGAATAAGTATACTGAGTAAAGAAAATCTCCTAACCAATTCAAATGGGCATCATACAATTCGTTGAAGGTCTGAAAAAAACAAAAAAGTGGCCGAAGAGCTAAATCATTTTTTGCTGAGCTGAGACATCCATCTTCCCCTGCCCTCCAACATCAGTGCTCCTAGTTTTTGGGCCTTCAGACTCAGACCAGTACTGCCACCATTGGCTCCCCTAGTTCTTCTCAAACCTTCAAGTTTGGACTAGAATTATATTATGAGCTTTCCTGGGCCTCCCACTTGCAGATGGCAGATTGTGGAACTTCTCAGCCTCCATAATCTTATGAGCCAATCCCTCATTAAAATTCTATTACCTAAGTGTTGCTGACCTACTTGTTTTGTCAAGAGGCCCCAAACCCAATTTGAAATCAAGGAAGCTCACTGTATATAAAATGCTGCTTCTAAAATATCAAAGCTCTAGGTCTCAGCTCCAAAACTGGACCCCCTTAAGTGTCCTGTAGATGCCACATAGTTTAACTTCATTGCTTAACACCAAATCCCTCCACCCATGCCACCCAAGATAGCACTTGATTATCAGGCTCTGAAGCTACATATCCAAAGATGAAGTGTTCACAGTACACACAGATGGGAACACCGATGTGGCTAATCAAATTCAGCTTACCTGAGCCAGTATGTAAGGAACTCATGAAGGAGTAATTGGGGTATTTGGGCTGGTCATACCCTGAAGTCTGTAACTGGATCCTGAAAAGGAAAACTAATGAAGGAATTTCAAATTTAAGTTAAGGTGACCCTGTCTGCTTATGACTTTTCCAGTGCTCTGGTGTGGATCTAATCTCCCAATCTTGTTTGCTCCTGGCCAGATTAGGCCATTACTTTCCTTCCCTGGACTTCGATTTCCTTATCTGCTAAATGGGAAATTCCAGATGGCAGATAGTGCTTCCTCAAGCTTCAACATTGTGTAATTCTAAATATCTGATGCCATTAGGAAATGCATATTTTTGGACTCAAGATGAGCACTGGCTTCGGCCTTGAAAATTGAATTCTACTCAGAAGCAGTGAATATCAAAATGACAGAACTAGTTCATGATCAAACTTTAACTGCTTCTTGACACAATAAGAGAGAAAGACGTGACAGAGAAAGTGCTGTTCTCTATTAGAAGTCTCTTCCTCCTTTTATGGAGTTAACATACCCTTTCTTTTATAACTTGATAGGGATAGTATCATGTATTTGCTTAATTGTGTAGGTTCTTACTTGGCAAAATAAAGTTGGAAATTGCACATTGGCCTCCAAATTTTTATTGTTGAAATTTTACCAGCTCATGGGATTTAAACATGTAGAATCACTGCTGAAAACCTTACAGTTGAAATTTCCAAAGGCTTGATTTTATACCGAGATAGTAAAGTGGGTCTTTTCCCCGCAAACACTACATAAATGCATAGAAGAAACATGATATAAATCTTAAATTGTGAAGAAGTCTGTTCTTCGGTAGACTTAAATTTTGCTGAATAAGTCTCAGTGCTGTACAGTCAGTCTTCAGAGCCTAGGCTCAGGCAAGGAGAGCTTATAGAAGTCTTTCGTAGGATCTCCCACTGGCCAATGAACTAAAGTTGATTGCAGTTGTGTTTAACTGTCTTAGCTGAGCATTTCATACATGTGCTGGAGCCTGTGTGCTGGACATCTGTGGGCCAGTGCCCACACTCAGTAGGTCTGCCAGTGCCTGACCTCAGAAAGCCCAGGGTGGTGTCTGCTGACTGATCTTTGTTTGACCTGCTATTTGGTTCTGAGCTCCTGCACTGTAACTCCTGACAAGCTCCAGCTGGGGCCAACAGTCCCATTAATTTGCATTTCCTTGAGAAGAGCTTCATTCATGTCATCCTGGTATTTGTTATTCACTGAAGCAGCTTAATATGCAGAAGCAAACCCTTCTGCAGAGCTGTTTTGGTGTGTGTGTATCAGGTTATGGCTTTTTAACACTATCTTTTAAGAATTTTTTAAAACGTTTTGAATGGTAATACATATAACGGTTTAATCTTCATGATGCTTTTAAAAGGAATACTGTAAAAAGTGTCCCTTTTGTCCCTGGTTTTTGGGTTTTTTTTTTTTCCTAATATCCAACCCCAGTGGTCACTGTTACTTAGGGCCCTGTTTATTCTCCAGGATTTTTTATGCATGTACCTACCAAAAATATATTTTTGCCTTTTGTGTGCCATACACAGTATCTGCATCATGCTTTCACTTTTTTATTCTAGAGAGCTTGCCATGTCAATACGTAATAAGCCTCCTGATCTTCTTTTAATAGCTGCATAGCATTCTGACGTGTGGCTGAACCATAACTAATTTGACCAGTTCTATTCTGAGAAACTAGATTGCTTCCAAATCCTTAATGAATAACCAGGTACACATGTCATTCTGTACATATGCTACTTTATTTGTGGCATAAATTATAGGCATGTATTTGCCAAATCAAAGAGTTAGGAACACTTGTAATTTTGACAGAAGTTGTGAAAATATACTCCATAGGAAAAACATCAGTTTACTTTCCCACTAATAGTGTTTCAGGGTGCCAGTTTCCCTTGAGGTGTATCAAAGTTTTGGACTTTTGTGATAGGCAAAGTGGTCTCAGTGACATTTTAATTTGCATTTATTTTATGATGAATGGATGGGGTGGTACATCTTTTCATATGTTTAAGTCATTTATACTTCCATCTCTGTGAAGTACCTAATTATATATTTGGCTGTGTTTTTAATTAACTTTTTGGGTTTTTTCTATAGTGTTTATTGGAGCTCTTTATTTTGGAGCTTTTTATAGTGTTTATTGGAGCCCTTTGTGATATGGGGTACAAATAATTTTCCATTTTGTCATTTTCTTTTTTTTAACTGTATTGTTAACTGATTCTTCATGTGAAGTGTTCAGTTCTAGACTATTTCCCACCATTATACAAATATCCAAATGGATTGGGGGCTTCCCACATGCTAGGCATATGGCCATTCACATTACCATTCATTTTGCCATTTTATTTCTAGAGATTTAATACCAGGCCTCAGGAAACACAGCTTGTAAATGGCAGAGCTTAAACTTAAACTACAAGGCTACAAGGAGTTAAGAGCATCTTAACTACCACACAAGGTATCCAGTATGATTTAAGAGAATGCAAACTAATCTTAATGTTAGCCAGAAGAACACAGGCTTATTTGTCTACGTGGTATCTGTGAAGATCAGACCAAGATAAACTTGCATAGAGCTTCAGTGTCCCATCTAGAATGTAGCAAAAAGAGATCTTGAACCTCTACATAAAAGTGTATTATTCTACTACATTGTTCTAGTTTTTCACAGTGAAAAATTTAATTACAGAAAGATTAGTTTACTTGTCTGATGTTATATTAAATATATGTAGTAAAAGAATAAAACCAATGATAAACATCATAAACATCAAAATTCAGGCTAGTGGATGCCTCTAAGGAGAAGGGGGGTATGTTATCAGTAAAAAAATACAAAAGAGATTCCACCAAATGGATAAATTTTATTTTTTAAGTAGCATTTTGGGATCATGGATATTCACTGGTTTATTCTTTGTAGCATTTTATATATCATAAATATAGCAAACAATTTTTCGAAGATGTACCCAGAGAGGGGGAGAAAAGATCATGATATAGTTGGAAATGGAAATCAGGCTTTAAAATTCCTTAAAAAATTAAGGTTTCTTTTTCCATAAATATAGATATAAGAAAGACTTTACAGATTTAGATCCCATCCATTTCTACTTTGATGGTTGGTCAGATATTTTAAATAATTATTTTACTTATTCCTAGCTAAAAATATTTATCCATTGTTCAAAATTCATGGTCTAAAAAATACATGTTTAAAATTGCTCCATGTACTAAGTCCTGGATCTTATACTTAAAGCATCACAACTATGGTTTCCCTAGGGAAGGTGGAATGATTTTCTCAGAAAGGGATGATGAAGAGTTTTCAGGCTGAAGAAACACTGTGATTGGCAGGGAATACCTGCTTGTAGTGGCCCTCACTGAGCTAGCATCTGTTTTTACCCGGTGACCACTAGCCTTTGTGACATGAGATTCAAGAGACCCACTATCAAGGGGTGCTTTTCTAGAAGGGAAATTGACCCAAGACTAGTAGAGCTAGAATTTGAAGTCAGAATTGTCTTTGCTGATGTTTCTCTCTCTTTCTCTCTCTTTTTTTAATATTTTAACTACAGCGAAGGGAGCAATCTGACCCCAGCACATCACTACCCAGACTTCAGATTTAAGACATATGCTCCACTAGCATTCCGATATTTCAGAGAACTTTTTGGTATCAAGCCTGATGATTACTTGGTAAGAACCTATAATTTTCCTTTTCCAGAAATGTGTGATGTAAACATTTGTCTCATAGCAACCACGACAAGTGACTTGTGTCTCTTATTTTATAAAGCTCTAGAGCATAGTAAAAGCTCCAAGTTTTATAATGACTATAAATTTAGCTTCAGAACATGTGATTTGACTACAGTTTTTAACTGATAGCTACAAAATCTGCTATGGTAATTGATATTTAAATAACTGTGGTATTGGTTGCTACTTCAGAGAATTATTCTAACAGATATATTATAATTAGTTCTAAATACTCCTGTGAATTTTGCTGATTGGATTCTATTTGAAAGCCTTCCTATTTTAATTGCCTTATTTATACCATTTTTCTCAAAACTGCCTTAGCCCACAACCATTTTTACCTTGACCTACAATTTGAATATCATTTTAAGGAAGCTGGATAGTTTTGTTCTCAGAATCTCTTTATGCAGGCTCTTTTTAAACATGTTTTTATTTGGTGTGAGGGCATGTTTTATCTTTAGACTTGTCTTTTCTCCCTATCTTCCTTCTGGCAGGTACAAACACAACAGCCTTTTTGTGAGGTAGTCTGATATGACCTCAAAGTTTTACTTTATTCCTGTTCAAGAAGTCAGGAACTTCCTTTCTGTGTCAAGAGGAAAAAGGCTTATTTCATAATTTGATCACCGTTAACACCCTGGGGCTCTTCAAAATTGGTTTTCAAGAAGCTTGTAGGATGGATGCCATCTACTATTTATTGTTCATCCCATTCTGAATGATCTTAATAAGACTTGAGCCAGATCCTGGAATAATGCTTTGCAAAGGAAGCATAGTTGCATTTGTCACCTAACAGAGTATTTAATGCTCTTATAATTTGGGTATGATGTAAATGATTAAATTCCAAGCCGATTCCATTCTGTGCCGATGACAACCCATGAATGACCCTCTTCTTTAGTTGAGCCCTGAGAAAATTATATGACTTCTGCCCAATGAAATAACACTGGTTCCTCGAGACACATTAAGTCTACTTAGAGCTGTGACAACTAAGTAGAAAGTCACTGGGTGTCGTGTTGCCCTTAAATGCGTGCCCATGTAGCTCTCTGCCTCGCCACACTCCTTTAACTTAGATGTCAGGCACCTCTACCCAGCATCACCAACCCTGCCCCCCTAACCACTCAAGTAAACAAACATACACATTTGAAGAGGGGAGAGGTAATAAGAAAGGTTCTTTGTTTTCTGGCCATGTGTAATTGCTGAGAGTCACCATCATTCAGGAAATGTGTTTGGGGAACTCAGTGGGGTCTTGGTAGAGTATTGAAAACAAGATTGATCCCTCATCTTCTGCCACACATTAGAAATTAATGGGCTCTCCTTATGAATTTACATGAGCTTCTGCCAGCCAAGGAGATGCCATAGACTTGCATTTCATAAGAGGTCCAGTCAGTATGATGAGAGTGCTGCCTGACTACCCTTCACCTCAATAAGTTTCTCTTTAGCCCTCATGTGGCCATTGACTTCCAGGCTAGGAAGCCTGTGCTGTCACTCGTTTTGTCACAGAGTTGCTTTCCTTTGGGAAGGCCCTTTTCTGAACAAATTCTCACACAGCTTACAGTTCCCCTAATGAGCCTTTAAGCTGGAAAAGTTACTTTCATAATGAGGTTAGAGTATTTACAAAGGAGCACAGGAGAATAAGCTGATGGCTTCTGGGAGCAAAAGTGCTCCTTCATGTACCTGGCAAAGCGTAAATTAATCAATCATTGGATACTTTGAACACTTATTGTAAGTAAAATACTTTACTAGTAATTACATGGAGATTCAAAAAGTTATGTCATGACACACAGGAACTTAGAATCCAATTGGAATGATGATTGGTTTGTGTGGGAAAACAACCAATTCTACCAGGCAGTAAATAAACAACTGAAGCAAAACAAATGCTCCAGAATTTTGGGGAGAGAAGGGGTTCTTTCTCTGTTGGATTGATATTGGGATGGCTTCTTACGGGAATGGTATGGTTTAACTGTGATTTTAAAATTACGAGGAATTTGAGTAGGTGGAAAAGAAGGGAAAGATGTTGGAGGGCTGAGGTAGGACTGTGATACCAGAGACACAAATGTATTAAATGTTTAGAAGGACTCCGAATGGGCTAGTATGGTGGGAGGGGGCGGTTTTGAATAGGAGTATCAGAAAGATAGGACCAGGTAATTCAAAGAAATGTTTTTTTTTCTTAATTATAGAGAGTCAGTGAAATGTAAAGCCTGACTAGGTATTTGATGATGTTGAGGAATTATTATTATTATTATTTCTTATTATTATTATTATTATTTTGGTGGCATGATGGTATTGTGGTTCTGTTTAAAAGAAGAGTCCTTGTCTTTTAGAGATGTATACTGGAATATCTGTGGATAAAATGATTTGATGTCTAGAATTTGCTTCAAAAGAATCTGAGGCAAGCAGGCAGGGGAGTGGCTGTGAGTATAGAGGAAATAAGATTAGCCCTGAGTTAGTAATTGTTGAAACTGAAAGGTAGACACATGGATGTTGATTATATAGTTCTCTTTACTTTTATATATGTTTGCAATTTTTCATAATAAAAAAATTAGGGGTGGGGGAGCTAGAACCAGCCAGGTAAGTGTGCTTTGGTTTGATTTCATTTTTCCACCTCCCTTAAGTGTGCACACAGTTCAATAACTGGATCCATCTCTGGGACCTGCAAGAAATGGATAAAGGGCAGTAGGCCTATAACTAAACATGGTCTGGTACCCAATGGCTATGGCCACCCACCTGCATGCACTGGGGACACCCACAGCCCAGGACTGAGGCAGTTCCCCCTTTGGTCTCGGAGTTTCTAGATGCTCACCTCCAAACCACCCCACCCAATGATCTGGAGTGTGGTAATTAAGGAAAGGGTCTTTCGGATGACACAACATGCTTCAGAGAGTCGGGCATAACCCTCAGAGACTTTTTAGCCCAACCCTTCATTTCAGATGAAGAGTCTGAGTCTGGGGTCAGTGAATAGAAATGCCCAAGATGACCCACTCAGATGGGGTTAGAGCCCAGGCCAGAAAATGGTCTCCTCATCCCCGTCCTGGTGCTCTTTTTTCTTCATCATCTGGCCTCATGCTTCCCAAGTCACAGGCCTCTCATTAAATGTGGTGTCAAGGTAGCCACTCCATAGCCCATCAAACTGTGAACTGTGATTATCCATTCTGAGAATGTAGCCAAAGAGGTCAAACACCCCTAATAAAGCATATTTTCGAAGAATTAAGCCCAAGTAAAGCACAGAGAAATGAAATAAGACATCCCTTGAAAAACTGTGTGAGGCAAAAAAGGATATGGTGCCAGTCACAAAGTACATCCTGCCATATGTCAATCTGGGGCTCTTTAACCCCAAATTTGTGAAGATATACTGATCTAAATGAGGAAAAGGAAAGGGTAGCAGTGTGTAGTGATTGATCACTCTTTAAGATAGGTTTGATATTGGATCCCCTGATAAGTATGTACTTCTCCTTAGTTTTGTGCTGTCATATCTGGATTTCAGCCTGAATTATTCTATTTACATTCTCAGTACCATTAAAATTCACCATGTGCGTGCTTATGGCAAGTGTCATGTTGAAATGTGCATGATTTGGATTATGAGACGCCATGGTGAAGGTGCTTCTGCATGCTCCACACAGCAGGGTGAACGCTGCTTCTTCCTTATT
This sequence comes from Pteropus medius, assembly GCF_902729225.1. NCBI lineage: Eukaryota > Metazoa > Chordata > Mammalia > Chiroptera > Pteropodidae > Pteropus > Pteropus medius. The sequence goes on from NW_024340692.1 coordinate 16,266,595, forward strand.
TGTCCCTAAATTAATGCCTCCCAAGGAGAGGCCAAGGGGCCCCAGAGCCTTTTTTCCCATCTCTGCTTGAGCCACAGGCCTTTGTTTCATTTTCTTCTCCACCAAGTGTCTGGGTATTCCAAAATCCAGTGTGATTTATATGATGTCTTTTCAGGTTCACCAACATCAATAAGAAAGAGAGCAGGGTGAATATTTAACACTGACAAGGGGAAGAAATGGCAGGAAAAATGACCTCTAGCACACTGTGCAAGTTTACATTGTTAATTTGCCTTGGCAGGGCCCAGCTGGGTTGTACTTTGCGTTCTTTCCAGTGGGTATAGTAGGGAGGCCCTGCAGGAAATAAAAGCCAGAGAATTAATACATTTGAACAGCTGGCACAGATGAAAGTGCCTGGAAGGCACATAAAACCCAGGAGTGCACATGGGGTCTTGTCGATCATGGCTAATTAAAATGTTCTTATCTTGCCTCTTATTTGCTCTTAAAAAGCAACATTTCAGTGAAGATTGCTTAGATCATGGTGACTGAGTTGTAGGGTGAGAAACCATAGAATTATAGATGACAGTGTAATATTCCTGTTCAGTATCACGATGCCAATTTATTGCACACTAATGTTATGCTAGTAAGTATCCCCCAAAGGTTGTTAAAATGAGTCAAAACAATTTCTTTTCCCCTTCATATTCATTTATAAATTACATAACAAAGGAGTATTTGACAATTAAGTACCAATGAAGTAGTCTCCATATTATGTCTCTGCTCATAGAAGAATTTGAGACTTTAATTGGGAGCAGATGTTCAGGTCTGAATCGTTTTCTCTAGAAGCGCTTCCTGAATCACCCCCTAATTTCTGTATTTGCAGCCTCTAATTTCCACATTCTTTGTTGTTTGTACTTTCACAACATTTACTCCTATCCATAAAAAGATTCTGAGCTGAGAAGTCAAACCCCACGGAATAAAGAATCAGAATTTCTAGAGTCTGGGATGTACCTTCACTCTTTGAGAGCTTGGGGTCCACACCTTTATTTTCCAAGATCTCAAATTCATAATTATTCAAAAGACTCACCTTTTTTCTTCTCTAAGAATAATAACTCAGTGTATCTTTCAGTAGCCCTCTGGTTGCGGGAGTCAGGCCGAAACCCTCAATACATCCTAAGGCACTGCCAGCTCTTTCTTAGCTGCCTGTGGATTATGTGCATTGCAGGTTGTGTGCCTGTCTCCCCTGCATATGACCAGCAATAGCTAAGTGGTCTTTGCCAGAGGTTTCAAAAAGCATCCCCTTTAAAAACTTTCAGCTGCTTTCACATAGGTTTTATTATCTTTTAGAGATGAGATTCCTCAGGCTCCAATATGTTATGTTACCTCCTCAAGGTTACATAAGTAGCTACTGGCAGAGCCATGATTTTACAAACATCAGTTGATTCTGAGTCCCATGCCCTTCCCACTGGTTACCCTGCCACATGGACATTGCATTCATGGCTGGGAAAATGCCCTCTGCTTCCCCTGGGCTTTTATGGCATCCTTTGTTTTCCTACCTTATTCTCAACTCTGCATAAAGGCAGAGGCTCTAGGGCTGTGTAGCAAGAGAGCGTCAAGAAACAAGGCTGGAGAAAGGAGGAGGAGGTAGAAATGGAAGTCGCCTGTGACTTTTAGGAAGGCAGAAAACACTCGCTTCTTTCTTTTCTTGGAGAATTTTCTTTTCGTTATCCACGGTGCTGCTAAAGCAAGACAATTTAAAAGGTGACGTCTAGAAAACTGCCTTTTAATTATTTTTCTCCCAGTTTCTCTCTCCCTTTTCCCTCCCTCCTCCCCTCTCACTCCTCCTCTCAGACTTTTCTATGATGTGGACTTAGATATTCACAAGACCAAATAAAAAGCTTCGAGAGATGTTCAGCCCTGCTGTTCTCAGAGGCCTTCCTCCTCAGGATATGGTTCTTTAAATCCCTGCTTTTGCTACTCGCCAGGGCTAGTCTGTGATCACACACATTGGCCTCCTTACTTTCTTCTCTGCCCTCAGCATTTCTCTGGTCAATAATGTGAATTATTAGTTAAGAAACACTGAGCTCGATAACCAAAAATTGCCATCTCTGCTAGTTTTTGGCACTTTTGGTCAGATTTACAGCCCTTCAGTTGTTGGTGGAGTTCAGTCATTTATTTGACAAAAATTATCTAATGCCTACTGTGTGCAAGGCACAAGTCCCGAACTGTATCACAGTATAAGATATTCATAGCTTCAACACTATAGAGTTCTATAGTCTAATGGGAGCTTGGAATAAGTAAACAGGCATTTAAGGTGTTTTGTAGTTACTTGTGATCAGAACATCCAGTGCCAGGAAGCAGTTAATCTAGACTGGCGGAACCAGAAGAGTTTTCTGGAACAAGAGCTGTCTAGCAGACACTAAAAGCCCAAGTCACTGGAACAGCCTCCTCACTGTGCTCCCTGCATCTGCCTTTTGTCCACCCACAGTGGATTCTCAGCAAAGCAGACTGAGTGGTGCTCTGCTCCAGACCCTCCAATGGCTTTCAGCTCCCCCAGAGGAAGAGCCATTGTCCTTACACTAGCCTTTGGCACTCTTGTGTGGTCTCGACAACTCGACCCTTCTGGCTTCATCCCTTGCAGATGCCCCCCCCCTTTTCATGCTTCATTTTTTTCAATAGCATCACATTCTGCTGTATAATTTATTTCCTTGTTTACTGTTTCCTTCTACTAGGATCTATACTTCATGAGTGCCTGAGATATTACACATGCTCAATAGATATTTTAAATGTCGAGTGAGTTTATGAATGAATAGTAGTCAACCAGATGAAGGTAGTATAGAGATTATTTCTGGCAGAAGAAAATGCAAAAGCCCAGTAGTCAAGAGTGTGTAGCACATTTGAGAAAAAAAAAAAAAGTAACTTTTTATGACTAGAGTTGAAATATAAGGAGGAAAGTGATAAGAGAGAGGCTAGAGGTCAGGGCTGGGCCAGTCATGGCCTTGAAAGCTCTGTTATGAAAGTGGAATATTATCTTCTCTCTAGACTGTGGAAACCACTGAGAGATGTGAAAGCATGGAAGGACACAATCAGATTTGAATTTTAGAAAGATCTTGATGGATAATGTACTGGAGGGGTGGAAAGTGGATAGTTGAGATGAGGTGGGGCTTATGTAGTAATCAGGACATGAAATGATGAAACCATTGAACTTAGGCTGTTGGCAAAAGAGATGGCATGAAGGGGATAGACATAATCAATAGTCTGGTTGTAGGAGGTGAAGAAATGTGAGTCATTAAGGATAAGGCCCAAGTTTCTGGTTTGGGGAACAAAGTGAATAATGTTTCCATTTTCTAAGATAGGGAAAAGAGGAAAAAGATAGAGGTTCATTTGGAGGTGGGAGCAGAGATGATCTAGAGTCACCATGCATGGTTGTGTAGGGTGTACACGGCCCAAGAATACCTGGCCACACTGAAGGAATGGAGACCAGAATCCAGCCCTTCTCCTCACAAACCTTGTATCTTGCCCAGCACTGTATCTGCCAGGAAAAAGAGGCACTTCTTTCTAATTGCCACTAAGGCACTGTATGGGCTAACCACAGCCCTGAGAAGAATTGGATTTTGAACTTGTAGCATGTGAAATGTTTGTGGTATTTCTAAATGGGAATATCTATTGAAAAGGTAGGTGTACAGGTCTGGAGCTCTAGGGAAAGATCTGGGCTGGAGATACAGATATTAGAGTCATCTCCTTATTGAAACCGTGAGTGAAAGTAACTCTATGACTAGATGACCTCCCATCGGTGAATAGTGAGAAGAGAATAGCCGTTGGTGTTTAAGTGACAAATATACAATGTGGATTATACCTTCGATTGTTATCTTATGGGCACTTGCTGGAAACAGCACCTTAGTCAACACTACAGTTTGAGTTATCTCATTGAATAGATATAATGATTTATGATTCTATCATATAACAGTGAGAGTGAGAAGGGCATGTCTGTTTCCCATCATAGAATTATTAAGATGAATGGATCACTTAAAGTTTTAGAAATCTCACCAAGAGCCTTCTTAGTGTACCTAGAGCGTTTTTTCTTTTTTTTTAAGCTCAAGGAGAGCGCTGCTTGTTTCAAAATGGCTAAGATACATAATGTTTGGAAGCACTGTGTACATTAAATATATTTTTAAATGTTTATTTATTTACTCTTGTAGTATTCCATCTGCAGTGAACCTCTAATAGAGCTGTCCAACCCAGGAGCCAGTGGATCCTTGTTTTTTGTGACCAGTGATGATGAATTTATCATCAAAACAGTTCAGCACAAAGAAGCAGAGTTCCTTCAGAAGCTACTGCCAGGCTATTACATGGTAAGTAACTGTACATAATTAAGCTTCTACTTGAGATTTAATTGCTTTCCTCAACAGTTTTTTTCTGTTTGTTTTTTCAGTGACTCTTTGGCATGTTTCTTTGATGAACTTTATTTTGCATTTAGACTTCACTATTTCATTCATTGAATAGATTTTAAAAAGTAAAGTAGAACTGATTAGTAGAGCATAGCTGTTGACTCACTCAGTCCTGGGTTCAAATCCCAGTTTAGCCATCAACTGTGTGACCATGAGTAAGCAAGGTAACCTCTGAGCCTTAGTCCCCTCAGTCTTTAAAATCTGGGAAATACCTGTCTCATGTGGTGGTTGTGATAAAGAAAGGATACAGATGGAAGATAAAAGAAGCAATGCATTGCAAAGCCCTTTGCACCCAGTACATAGCAGTAATATGAATGGTTAACATTCATTGACTGTTAAACTATGTGTTTTACACAGCTGTAATTGCTTTGCATGCATTAACTCATTTCATCCTCATAGCAACCTCAGATACTTCAATCATTGCCATTTTGTAGATGAGGTAATTGAAACAGATAAATGGAGGAAGTTACTGGAGTTATTCAGCTAGTGAACTGAAGAGCTGGGACTTGGATACAAGCAGGAGGGTTCCCAAAGGCTGTTTGTATCTTTAACCCCTGCACTACATACCAGCACGTATTCAGTAGTAGCTATTGTTAGCCACTACACTTCAGAATTTAGGACTTCATAGGTTGAATGCGATAAGGCAAAAATCACCTCTCATTTAACATTTTTTTTACAGACAAAGTAATAATAAGCTATTCCAAGCAGATTTACTAGACATTTAGTCCAATTTTTTCAAAAAATAAACACTTCTAAGTAATCTTGTCATTTTTATAACTCTCATTTCTTTGTACTCTCATAACAGCTATTAATTATCTGTGATTGGAATGACGGCAGGAAGTAGTTTAGATTTCAAAAGCCCCAGTTCAGCTATTCACTTGCTTGAAAGGAGATAACTGTCATCTCTGTTTCAAAACAAAATTGATGAGATGCCACACAGCTCATTTACATGTAAAAAATTATTAAATTCCAAAATCTGCTGGAGATGACATTAAAGTTACTCTCACATATAAATATAGGAATCAGACCCCTAAATAAAAATCTTAGTGGACAGACTGCACAGATTTTTTTAAAGGTTTTGATTCTGACCAAGAAGTTGGGCTTTTTTTTTTTTTTTTTTAAAAACAAATTGTCTATGTTAGAGAATACAGAAATTACAGAAAAGGAAGAAGAATGCAACCAATTTCAATTCCTTTCCCAGAGATACATATTACTAATATTTGGTATAATTTGGTATATATCCTTTCAGATATATTCTGTTAGTGCACACATTTTAAAATAATCTAAAATTGGGATCAAACTGACATTGTACTCTGCTAACCTGCTAAGTGAGTAAATCTTAAACTTCTATAGTTCTAAGCTTAGACTAGTCTCAAATGAAGCTCTTAAATTTAAATTAATTAAAATTAAATAAAAATGTAAAATTTAGCTGAATAGATGGTTTTATCCCAGTCATGTAAGGTAGTATAACAAACAGTATAATCCATCCCATTAACAAGAAAAAAATAGGTATATCATGTGGTTATTCAAATAGATATTGAAGAGAAACTAAGGCACTCAAAATTCAACATTTTCTCTTAACTAAAAGTCTAAAAAATGGGACAATTTTTTAACATAATAAGTAAACAAATGAATATACACATATTATATCTTTATCAGTCTCCAGGAGTTCACATATCTCAGAGAAGAACAAGAGCCATTTCATTGGAAATAATAGAAAAAGACAAGGATGCCCTTCACAATGGTCCTTTCTGATATATTTGCTTGAATTCCTACCAGTAAATCTGGGGTACAGAGAAAAATAGAAGAAAAGTGTAAACACTGTTCTCTGCAAGTGATAAGAAAATAAACTAGTAGTTTCTAGAGGTGATAAGAGTCCAGCAGATTTGCAAAACAGAAGATAAGTCTACAAAATCCATTGTATTCTATTATATAGATCATTAGAGTTGGAGAATATAAGGGGAAAAAAGATGCCATTCAAGATGAAAATAATTTGTAATGAACATTATTAGAATAATAAAGATAAATTAATGAAGACATACTGTAATTCTGATTAGGAAAGCAAGTGAGTATAATATATGAACAATAATCCAAAAAGATTTTTCATAATAAGAACTGTAAAATACGTGAGTCTACAAAAAGAAATGTGAGACTAATATGAAGGAAACTACAAAATATTATTAAAGGACATAAAGATATGAAATAATAGAGATATGCATCATCCCTGAACTCAATATTGTAAAAATTTCAGTTATCCCCAAATCAACTTATAAATCCACTCTAATTCCAATTTTCTCAGAACTTGACAAAGTCGATTCATCTGAAAATTGAAACAACTTATTTTTAAAGCATTTAAAAAGTTAAACAGCGAAAAAAATTAAAATGTTGAAGGGGAAAGTTTTAAAAATGGACAAAACATTTTTGACAAAGAAATGGTTGGCCTCTCTTAACATATACCAAAAATCTATAAAACTATACTAATGTTAAAAATACAGTAGAACTGTATTAGTACAGTTCTAGATAGATAGATAAAGGGGTTCAAATAACGTGTCCAGAAATAGACCCATGTGGTTTCACGATTTGTTTTATGATTTAGGAGGAACTTAAACTTAATTGGAAAAAGCAGACTATTCAATAAATGGCTACCCATTTGAGAAAAAAATTAAATTCCCTATTTCAGAACTTTCACACACAAAAAATAATTCCATATGGTGTAAAGACCAAATGTAATGACCAAAACAGTTAAAGACCTGGAAGAAAATAGAAGAAATTTGTAACTTTGGGATGTAAAAAGCTTTTTGTTAATTAAACAAAAGCTTCCCTGAAAGCTCAATGTGACTACATCAAAAGTGAAAACATCTATACAATGAAAAAAATACCTGGCACAAAATTAAGATAAGCACATAGAATATACCTAGAATGACACAATGACAGTGGGAACACTAGTTTCTTCAAAAGCTGGGAATTGAGGGAAGGACCGGGGATGGTAGAGAGACTCTGTATTATATATATATGTCCTTTAACAATTTACTTTCTTTTTTACGTAGACAAAAATAGGCATGTGTTCTTTGTTTTTATAATGAAAAAGACAATATACTGAGAGAAAATATTTGCTTTATATAGAATAGGAAAATGATAACCAGAATATATCAAGAACTCTAACAAGGACAAAGACCTATAGAAAAGTAAGCAATAGGATTAACACAGAATTATCTTTGAGGTGGCTAAAATACATCAAAAATATTAAATTTTTCTAATGATCAGTAATATTCAAATTATTAAAAACAAGTTTCCATTTTTCACTAATCATTTTTACAAAGATTTTAAAGTTTGATACTCAGCACTGGTAAGAGTGATAATAAATATGCCATCTTAAGAAAGCATGCTTGTAAATCGATCTGGCCAGTTTGGAAGGCAGTTTTTCAAGAGCTATTAAAATTTAAAATGTTCATCTCTTACATCCAGCAATTAATTTTCCCTTTAGCTACCTTAGAGAATAGTCACATATAACACTAATTAATTCTTTGCCCATTTTTACTCGGAGCTAATGTAGGACCTTCTGTCCATTTTTAATTCAGCCATTTTTAATGTCCTGAGTTTCAAAAGATAAAGTTGCTGTTCCAACAAGCCAGTTTAAGAACTAGATTAGAAACAGCAAAATTTTAGCAATGACCATTAATAAAGATAATCACATTCCATTTTTAATTATTATATTAGATTTAAACACAGCTTATTTTGTAAAAGTTGAGATTTTAACTGTTTTTCCCCTTTTTCTCTTTTTAGAATTTAAACCAGAATCCAAGGACTCTTTTGCCAAAATTTTATGGACTGTATTGCATGCAATCAGGGGGCATTAACATCAGAATTGTGGTAATGAACAACGTCTTACCACGCTTCATGAAAATGCACTTTACATATGACTTGAAAGGCTCGACCTATAAGAGAAGAGCATCCCGAAAAGAGAGAGAGAAATCCAATCCCACATTTAAGGACTTAGATTTCCTGCAAGACATGCATGAAGGGTTGTATTTTGATACAGAAACATACAATGCGCTCATGAAAACGCTTCAGAGAGACTGCCGGGTAAGGAAATGTCGTTCTGTGATTTCTTTTGAAGAGACTTTTGTGGTAATGTACCTTTGTAAGAAATGTCCCTAGGAGACACATGGAATTCCATTGTTCCCATTCCTAGTGCTGATCCATGCTTCCCTGCTGTAGAAGGGCTCGGTGGACGATGCGGGGATTTTCTAGAGGGTTTGTCGGCTTTCTTTGATAAAATGAAACCAGAATTGTTTTGCATTTCATCCTCCCCTGTGGGAAGGTAGAAGGAAAAGAAATTTGGGTTTAATGCAATGATTAGGCCATACAGAAGTCTTGGAAGAAGCAAGATTCTAACTGGAGAGAGAAGTTCAGAGAAAATGTTCTTTGTGGTGTTGGTAAGTGGATTCCTGAAAGTGCAGTGTGGCTGCAGAACCGTGTGGGAGCCCATTTGCTCAAAGTGTCTCATGCAATCGGAATAAGAGGGGATCAGGAATGAGGCTTGACAGAGCAAATGCCATTCCACACAAACCTAGCCAGAGTGAATTTCAAAGGTTAGGAGAAATTCATAATCCGAAGTACCCACACTGCAATGTGGGGGGTCGAGGTGGGGGAAGGGAGGGAGGCGGAAAGTGAGTAAAGCCCTGGGAAGATTTTGCTGATATGGTGAATTTACAAAGTAGGTAAAAGTCCTTTTGGATAAAAAGATGAAAATGTGACTCTGATGGGCTCTGAAGGATGATGATCATTTCATTAACAAATTCTCAGGAATGTCATTTCCTGGCCCAGACAAACTTAGAAGAACTTGGGAAAGGTGGGCAGAAGGCGTGCTGGTGCAGGGTTGGGTCCAGGCCGGACCAGTGCTTTCTGGAGGAGCAAAATAGGACTCTCAGTGCTTGGTCACTGGGAAAAAAAGGGCGTGTCTCCCAGGCTGTGGCTTTCTGGGCCCTCTGTGGACCTCAGCAGATGACCACATTGTTGTAGAGGAGGGAAGGACCCTTCTCTGACAGACTCGAGCTCACCTGAAGGTGAGGAAGGCAGTCAGTCTAAGCACCCATGTAATGTGTAAGATGGGGAATCCTCACTGAGAAACACAGCCCTACTAGTTCCGGGTTTTTATCTTTCTGTGTGTTCTAACACGTATGGTAACGTACAAAGATGTGTTCTTGGAATTGTTTGTTTCATTGATAGAGATGTTGCTTCACGGCTCCTATTCTTTAGCTATAATTTTGAATGTTTAGAATGTGCCAGGCTACTCTTAAGATTTTTAACACATTGTTTCATTGAATTTCTCAGCAACCATTTGAAGTCAGTACTATTCATGCTCCCATTTTAATTGATGAATAATTAGCTTCTTAAAGAGATTAAGAAACCTGTCTGGCATTACTTAACAAGTCAGTGGCAGAGCCCATACCTGTTTGGGTACAAAGCATGTGCTCTTAACAGTTGAAATGTAAATATTCACTGGAAGGATTTTTTTAAATTATTTTTTTAGATGTCAGGGGAAGAACAGTGGGAACCGAGCAAACAGAATGTCCAGCTGAGCTATTCAGATATCTGAGTGCATATGAGTGATTTATGGCTTTCTTTAAAAAAGAAAAAACAAATTTTAGCATAAACCTTTTCCTGTGCTTTTTCTGCCCTTAGAGGATGTGGGTGAAAAGTGACTCAATTCCCCAGAGTTTTGTACAAGCCTCTCCAGTTTTAGATTTGCTGTGTGTGTGTGTGTGTGTGCGCGTACGTGTGTATGTGCACACTCTTCTTGCCTCTTTAATATGAAAAGCCTTTTTTCTGCTGTCTTCTAAAACCACAGGCTTCTATGCCAGAAAAAGAAAAGGTCAAATGTAAAAGATCCGTGGCTCAGGATTTGTCTGTTTATTCCTATTTCCTGGGCCCAATACTGATAGAACAAAGTCAAACACGACTTTAAATCAGGAGTTGAGACCCTGGAGATTTGCCTTTTTATATTTTGGAATATTTGTTGTTCTAAGGAAGATAAAGGTCATTGTAGAGGTATCCTAAGGCTAATTCTTCTCACTCGTTGCATCTTGTGTGAGACACAGACCACAGAACTTCTTAAATTGTATGCTGCATTGATCTTCAGAGGGGCTTTTCTTGGGTGATATGAGAGCGTGTAAGTGCTGCACTGTGGGGGAAGCTGAGCCCCTTCTATGATCTGCCTCAACTATGACCAAGACCTTTGTGATGTGAAGTCAGCAACTGGTTATCTGAGCAGAGCTGCCTCAAGGAAGGCATGTTGCTGAAATGATAGAGCCTAATATTTAATAGTCATGGACTTCTTTGCAAAACTGATGAAAGCTGTGAACTGTCTCCCCAGAAAAATGCCCATCCATACAACAGTTCAGGAATCCCTTGGAGCTCAGTGTTCCCCTGCACGACGCGCCGCATTACTGCCAAGACGCCAGCACGCACACGCACGCCGCAGCACACACACACACACACACACACACACACACACACTCCCCCATCCTTGAGCCATACGGCAGTCATCTCTCTTTCTTCAGGTCATCTTCTGAAGGTCCAGCTCCTTGCATAGAATCTGTGATTGGCATCGCTAGGAGTGCCTCTTGCCCTTACATCTCCCTCCCTCTGCCGAACTGAGCTTTGATGCCTCCCTGTTCAGATCAGGGAGGCTGTGAGGTCACCCCAGGGCTGATGCCAGGTCAGGAATCTCTGCTGTTAACATTCCTCTAAGTGGCGTGGTCATGTTGAGGCTCTAGAAACAAATCAGTCAGAGGACTGTATTAACCATGTCGGCAGCCCAGCCAGAGAAAGGTGAACTAGATCTGTATCAGGATACATCCTTTCACTCACTTATCAGACATGTATTGCAAGCCTACTGTATGCTACTATGAGGCTAATGATCTCCATTTTTAATCAATTGCCATACAGCATATTAAGTGCAACGATACTATTCTAAGGCATTTTGAGTGTCAGAGTAGATGACATCACAGCTTGATTTTGAAGGGTGAGAAGAGTTCCCCAGGTAGGCAAAGCAGTAGGAGCATATTTCTGGAAGATAAAACAATATAAACTAGGCATGAAATAGCTTTATGCATTCCAAGAACTAGAATTGTTTGGTATAACAGTGAGAGAGAGTATGTGAAGTAGGAGAAAAATGCAGTCAGGAGCCAAATAATGTCAAAAGGTTTTCTGGTGGTGCCAGGGTCCTCTTAAGAGCTTAGAAGTAGCAAATCCAAGAATCCCAGACCTTTGGACTTCAGCTTTTCTATTGTTCCCAGATAAATATAAAACTCCTAACCTCTTGCTGACCTCTTACTTTCTGTCTCCCATCTCGTCTTATTTCTGCTTGATGTCTCAGACCCCAGGATTCCACTTCCCTTGAATGACTGCTGGCCAAAAGATACCTGTATGACTCATAGACCCAGCTTGACCTGCGTTCATTGCTTCCCGCTCCGCACAGACTACGTCCCTTATTCCTCATCAGAGTTGCTGCTTCTAGACATTGCATCCCCCCCACCCCATTTCTTTCCCCAGCTTCCCCATTCCAGCCTCAGACCTTTGTCTATAAGCCCATCTCAGACCACCTCCTCCACATAGTACATTAGCCACTCAGAACTCTTCTAGAAAACTGAACTTATTTTATACTTCAACCCTGCTGAGCCCACAAGATTCAAACAAAGGGCTCTTTCCAAAGACAGGGATCCAGCTCTTAGAGTTCTCCCCAACCCCCATGTTTCTGTTTTCTGTTGCCCGTGTCTGGGAAAAATGGACATGCAAATAATTGGGTTCCCTTTCTTAAAGCATTTCTCTCCCTTGGCCTCACCTTTTCCTGCTGTGACAGCCATCTACCCCCATAAATGAACTTGGCTCAGGGTAATGCCAAAACATCACAGGTCACTTGCTGTCCTTAAGAAACAAGAAATAAGATTTATTCAATCCATCCCATGTGACAAACAAGCTGAGAGTCATGTCCTATTTGACAACTGCTCTTCCTAAGTACTCTGTAATGTTCCCTCCAAGCCTGCTCCTTTTCCGGTCTTCCCTGGCCCAGGAAACAGGATCATCACACAGCCAGTTGGCCAGATCAGTACCCTGAAGCTACCCTTTCCTTCCTTCTTCTCTTTCTTCTTTCTCCACATTCAGTAAGTTACTATGTCCCATCCAGTCCACCTCCTAAATAACTCTTGGATCTGCCCTCTCCTCTCCATATGTACAGCCACTGACTTGATTGAGACTCTGATAATTCATCTCCTGGAATCTTGCGGTAGCCTCTTTATAGGTTTCAGTGTCATTTCCTTCCAGCACATCTGCAACGCTGCTGATCAGATAACAACCAGCTCCTTAGCTGAGGTTCCCCTCTGCCTTTGGGCTGAAACCCATACTTCCTAACTTGGAACATTAAAATTCTTCCTGATCTGGTCTCTGCCACTTCTCCACATGCTCCTTCAGCTTCCTTCTTCAGCTTTCTCTCTCTTCTCTCCCAGATTACTCCCTATTCTCCAGCCATTCTGATCTACAGGACACATTCTGTAAAGGTTTTGGCCTTTTCATGTATGTCTCATGCCTGGACCATTCTCCTCCTCTCTTCTTCACCTCGTCCTCACCTCCTCATCCCAGGACTACCCTGTTGTGGTTCCCCATCCTCTTGGGTTTACTTCTTTTGTGGGATTTAACATACTGTTTTGTTTATTCGCATGTAGGTCCTTGAGGCTGAGGTTCAAACCTTAATCTCTTTCTGTATCTACATTGCCTGGTGTTTAGTAAAAGATAATTGACATTTGTATTTGAACAAAGGAATAAACACAATAAACTATCTGATGAGAGAGAGGTTTAAGATACCTCCAAGAAAATCCGTCTTTGGTGACTTTTGTGTATCTAGCTGTTTTTTAACTCGTTTCCCGTTTAGAGAAAAAGTGCAGCTTACTGCCAGTGTTAATTTAATTTTCCATAAACACTTTGAGGATGAAGCAAATCTGATTGGTTTTCGATGTGCAAATAAAATATAAAAACTGTTCTTGGAGTTATTTCTAAACAGAACTTGTCTCTAATCCTAATGTAACAGATATATATACTTAAATCGAATTCATCAAATCAATCTTCTGTTAACAACTGTTCAAGAACGATGTTAACATCACGTGTAGGAGCGCTATGTTTTCTAGGATTTGACATTTTCAGTGATTGAGAATTACTACATTTTTATGTGGAAATACCACTACTAAAAACAGAATGCTATAAATAGAATGATGTCCTTTGTTTCCAAAAACTATCAATATACTAGAGCAATGTGAAAATAATAATAAAAGCGAGATATTTCATGGCAAACTTTGGGGGTAAGGTTAGAACTGTAACCCGCGAGTTATCTCGGGGTAAACGCTGCAGCCGCAAGCACTGCCAGCGAGATTCTTGGGGCAAATGGGAAATAGGTTAAGTTCTGCCCATTTGGGAGCAAGGATCCAGTTTCACTGCAATGCCTGCCAAACATGGTGTTGAAAATTTTAAAATATGATCTCTGTTTTGAATCACTTGGGATTATTTGAAAAACTGTACTCTTTGTCCCTATATTAAGTCATTTGTGTAACAAAAGTATATTTATGTTGCAATTATTTACCCATAGAAGCAATGTTATAAGTAGTCATTAGATTTTTATTTCATTTAAAACCAACCCCTGTCTCCCTTAGGTGTATGTACTGTCTCTCCAGCTAGACTGTAAATGCCTCAAAAAGGCCACAGCTCATTCCTTTACCTCTCTGCAGCTGTAGTACCTGGTTTTGTAGACAATACCTATTAGAGGATTGTGATTTCAAACTCTCTTAATTGGAAATTTGTGTATTAATTTTTGGAAAAACAATTAGGAACTATTTTGTATTCATTTTTAATTTACTATATTAATTTAATTTAAATTTCTTCTCTGACATATCTATAAAAATCTGAAGCATCCCTTATCATTTAATTAAGTTGATAAATTGTTACATCCTGCCAAATTTATTGATAACTCTGGGGAAATAACATCGACAAAGAATATTAGTGAGAATGTGTGTTTGTGATCCAAATATTTCTTATTCCTACAAGTGGGACTCAGACACAGTTTTGATCATTAATGACCTAAATGACTTATTTCACATTTATTATCATTTTCGTTGAGCAGAAAAGTTATTAATTTTTAAATAGTATGGAACCAATTTTCTTTTTTTACACAAATATCTGTCACCATAAATATTAATAAGTTCTCAGAATTTAATGAAACCAGCTTTAAGAATACTGAGACTTTTCGATGTGCAAACTGGGATCTTTCTAATCTTGTGTGGCGAGCTCTAAATTTGTAGATCAGATTCTTCTCAGATATGGGCATGTTTGTATGGATTGCACCGTGGATTATTTTTTATAATACTAAATTTAGCTCTATGGCTAGTTGCTTATCCCTCAGCTATAATATTATTTAACATTATATATTTTTGCATTTAGTTTAGATAGTTTCTTCCCCTCCCCCCCCCCTTTTTTTTAGGCAAGGCAACTAACCCTTGGTTGACCTCACAGATTGCAAGGATCTTGTCAGCTTACAATCCCTTATTTTTTATTTTTTACGCCTACAGCACCTGGTATTCCTAGGTGCTCTCCCATCCAAGTAGTAACCAGGCCCGACCCTGCTTTTTTAATGTTGGCTACCTTTTCAGTTACCATTAAAGAGGAAAAAGTGCTTCAGACCTAACAGAAAAGAGATGCACATCTCTCTTACTGATGACAGCACTTTCATTTAAGCTATTTCCTATATCAGTAAGGAAAAACTGGATTTTGTTTTCAGACTTCAGCTAAAGCATGAGACTAGGACAGGAATATCATCGACTCCACATCTCTGGACCATACCTTAAAAGATTAGAAAGGTATAGATAAATTCACCGTCATTCAAATTATGTTCTACAAACACTATTATCCCATGATCTATTTATTTGCTCCATTGTTTTAAATTATGAGTTTTGCTATCTATAATATTAGTTGTTTTGATACTATTGCAATAGAAACATAAGGCAAAATTAAAGTTGGTAAACAAATAAATAAATAAAACCATGTCATAGAATTAAAGATTGTTTGAGCTGGAAAGAATCATAAAGTTCCTGGGAAACAGTGGAACAATACCATCCATGCTCTAGTCTGAGAGAAAATGGTTTTGAACATAGATGTCTATGCCTAGCCAAGCCAGATTTCCTTGTGAGAGTGAAAATAAAGACATCATCATGTACGCAGGGACTTCTAAAAGTTTTCCACCTAGAAGTCCTCTTTAATAAAAAATTTTATTTTGAAATAATTGTAGATTCACATGCAGTTGGAGGAAACATACAAAGAGATCTCATGTGCCTTCAGCTGATTTCCCCAGCGGCAGCAT
Organism: Pteropus medius; assembly: GCF_902729225.1. NCBI lineage: Eukaryota > Metazoa > Chordata > Mammalia > Chiroptera > Pteropodidae > Pteropus > Pteropus medius. The sequence goes on from NW_024340692.1 coordinate 16,282,417, forward strand.
CTTATGTGACCTTAGAGTGATATTGCAACCAGGAAAGTGACATGGATACAGTCCACTGACCTTTTTCAGATTTCACCAGTTTTACCTGCACTCGTTTGTGTGTGTGCATGGGCGTGTGTGTACATTTTTATGCAATTTTAGGCATATGTAGATTTAGGTAACCACCATAGTCAAGTAAGAACTGTTCCTTCACCAAAATCCCTCGTGCTACCCTCTTATATGTAGGCACAGCCACCTCCCTCCCTCATGATCCCTTCCCAGTCCTTTGCAACTACCAATCTTTTTTTTTTACTCTCTATAATTTTGTTATTTCACGAACGCCATATAAATGGAATCATACAATATGTAACCTCTGAGATTAGCTTTTTTCATTCGGCAAAATACCCTTGGGATTTATCCAGATTATTGTGTATATCAGTAGTTTGCCCCTTTTTATTGCTGTGTGCTATTTCATGGTATGAATATACCACAGTTTAACCATTCACCCACTGAAGAACATGTGGGTTTTCTCTAGTTTTTGACTGTTACAAATAAAGCTACTATAAACATTTGAATACGAGTTTTTGCATAAACATAAATTTTCATTTCTCTGGTATAAATGCTGAGTGCAGTTTCTGCCATGTGGTAAGCACAGGCTTGGTTTTCTAAGAAACTGTCTTACTCTTTTTCAGAGTGGCTGTGTCATCTTAACATTCTCACCAGCTATGTATGAGTGATCTAGTTTCTTTTCCTCCTCACCAGTATTTGCTATTATCACTATGATTTTTTATTTTAACCACTCTGATAAAGATGTATTTAAGTCTCTTGTTAAATAATTACCTGAGCATATACTCTATCAAAGGAAAAGATAAATCCAGTAAAAGAAGCAGCTTAGGGATATAGGAAGAGTGGTGAAAATGAAACAGAAAACCTTACAGTTAAGTCTAATGGCTGATCATATATCCGTTGGATTTAATGGAATTGTTAGGGATTAATAAGAGGCCTAAGGTATAGGACTTTACCATGGGTTTCTAATAATAAGAATTTCTATGAGAATTTAAAGGCTCACAGCACTTCATCTCACTTTATAGTCACTGGTATTTCTACATTATATTGTAATTACTTGGGTACATGTTTAATGTTTGCCTACTAAAATCTGCTCTCTAGGAGCCCAGGAACTGTGGGACTGCATTTCCTACCCTTCGAATCCCTCAACGGTTGTCTCAGTGTTAGCCTAAGAGATAACAGTAGCAAACATTTTTAAAATGTGAATCTTACCTAATCAATAAATATAATAAGAGCAGGCTTTGGTAATACCTCACCAACAGTTTGGTATGAAATAGAATCAACGTTGCGAATTTGTGGATAATCATCTGAAGTAAATTCATATTGCTCATTCGGCCAGCGTCTGTTAATGACCAGTAAATTGCAACTGTGTTGACCTCTCAACCTACTCAGTTATTTAGGTGGTACCTGGTGTCCCCATTTAAGACTCTACAATACTGTTCATTAGTCCTGGAAAGGGACTGTTGTTTGCCCAGGCTTTTGCCAGTTGCTGCAGTTCAGCTCAAATCAGGTGGAAGATGGAAATTAGCTTCTCTTGGCACTAACAGAAGGGACATGATGGTCAGTACAAATGAGTTTTAGGATAGCTACAAAAATCAAAATACTCTTCTGTGTTGTTGTTCATGCCTTTCTTTCTACCCGAATTGAGTCATTCTCAATATTCAAAAACCAACTGTCCCAAGTTATGGTAGAGGGAGAGTTCCATCTTAAATATAGCCTGTAGGTACCAAAAACACATCGTACATAATACATAATCATAAAATACATATTCAAGATGCAGTAATTAACACGTGATTTCGTGGACTGTAAGAACACATTTCTAAGGCTCAGTTCATCCATAGGTTGGTTCAGTTAACTTTTATTGTGGACTTGCTCTGAGCCAAACAGTGCTCGATGTTATAGGTAGATTCGTTTATTAATCCTCACAACAGCTCTGTGAAGCAAGCGGCATGGTGCCCTTTTGACAGATAAAGTGGAAACTTGGGAGGCTTCCCTAAGTGCACATAGCTTGCAGTGCTGGATCCAGGATTTATACCCAAGTCTCTCTGACTCCAAAAGTCAGGTTCTTTCTTCAGTACATTCTCCTTAAGAGGCTTGTAGGTGTAATGGAGGAAAGTCTGCTAAAATGAAAACATTAAGTAATGACATAGACGGATGGAGACAGGAAGAGCTGGAAGTGCCTGATGGCTGATTTTCTAGCTCTGATAATAAGCTATTGGAGAAGGTGCTATAGGAGTTAAGAAAGGACTCTGTCAAAGTCGAGAAATTGGTTTAGCCAGGGCAATGAGTTAATGAAATCTTGCAACTACTTCCAGTAAGGCGTGAGAGAGGAAAATAATGCCAGTAACTGAGGAACACAAAGAAAAGTTAGTGATCCAAACACTTAATTTTAAAAGTGTGACAAAAAGCATAATCAAGCACACTGACACTTGCGAACTGTTACCAACCTGTGTGCACATGAAATCCTATTAACTTGAAAGTAAAATTCTTTTTGAGAAATGTGATGGTTATAGTGGAGTTGTTTTTAAAGATTTGTTTTTCAAATCTCGTGGCAAGGGAGATCAGGGACTAGGTGTGTGCCATTGAATCCTGTGTGAACAGCTTTTGAGAATTCTCATTAACTACAGAAATTGAAGGATTATCAAGCCAGTAATTGACTTTTTAACCCTCACTTCAAACCAAATGGAGTATTACAAAAATTTCTACAGAAAGAATAAAAATGAGAGACTGAAAACATCTTCCTCGACCCTAAGAAGCAAACTTTTCTTTTTTTTCCTAAAAGAAATAGTACCTAAAAATTAGAGAACGCACATATTTCCTCAGGTGGTAGTGGTGGTAATGTGTCTAGCTAGCTTTCATTTTAAGTAATTTATCACTTGGGAATTATAATCCAATTTAATGTTAGCCCAAGTCTTTGGGCTAATGAAATGATGCTATATCTAGTATTTTAGGGTTCCCTGCTTTTGTGTGACAAGAACCTACCTATCCTTGATTTTGGACATGACCCTAAGCCTAGAGGTAAGGTCAGTGTAGGTCCCAAATTGGAGGATTCACAAAGTATTTGAGGAAGGGAGCAAAGGGAAGGAAATGTCCCCACAGGCCATATCCTCCTCCCTATTGGAAATCCTGGGAATCCAGAGAGAAGAGCATAGCAGGAAGGGAAAGTGGCCACAGGGGAGCATGACAGCAGCAGCCCTGGCTTTCAAGATGTATCTTGAAAGCTTTTGAGGTTGACCACTGTGGATCGGTTGTGGATGCTAGTGTTAAGTCAGTCGCACAGATGACCATGTGAAATAGAGCAGGGTTGTAAATACTCCAGCCAAAGGATACAGAGGCATTGCAAACCTTAGCAACTTACAAAATAGAGTTGAGGCTCCACAGCTTAGGAGAAATTTCTGAAATCTGGTGAGGGACTGAGTTACAGGGAGTTAAGGGGTATTTGAGAGTTTTTGGGGTCCAGGAAAATGTTACAAAGTTTAGAAAATGATTCATAAATATGCCTTGTAGTATGTTACTCAGCTTGCTATGCACCTGTTAAACACAGTCTTATCTTTAACTTAGATAACTGAGAATACTTTTAAAGGAGAAAAATGGGTTTGATTTTTATAGGGCTTATTTTATTCATTCAACATCCAGTGCACATTTACTGAGTACCCACGATGTTGTAGGAATGGCGCCTGCTTGACTGCCTGTGAAAGGCAAGGTACTTTGGCCACACGCTAGTTCCAGTTCTTTCCAAAAAGGTCATACACTGGCTTCTGAGAGGCTTTGGCTCTTGCATATGGTTCTTCATCCCTGTCTATATCAGTCAACTCTTTATAAGCCTCCCTTCCTCCACAAGTTAATATCTTTGATGTCACCAATGTTCTCCCATCGAAGACATTTCTAAGTTTAGAATTTTGACCCAGCAAGTATCATTCTTCTCACTTTTGTCCCTATATGGGGAGGTAGAAAATCTCCATGGGAGAATTTCTGCCTCCCCCTAAGAGTGAAATGGCCAAAAATAATGTTATTAAATGAATTCGTATGTTAAATTTTAACTTTTCATTAGAAAAGATACATCTGTGTACTTTCCTACATGCATACTTCAAAAAAGCATTTTTAAAAGATACATAGTCCACTGGATGTGTCAGCTGTCCATAGCTATTAGGAATGTAGGGAAGTTAAAACCTAATGTTTATTTAAAATATCCTCATCCAGCCTGAATCTGAGTCTGGCTGGAGTCCGCATCTCATTAACTTCCCTTCATTTCTGCACACGAAGAATTCCTTTGTAAACTGCCTGATTCAGCCAGCTCCAGTTGTTCCAAAGATGAGCTCTTCTAGATGCCAACTCAACATGTGTTGCATTTTCACCACTACCTGGTAATCATTCTTCAGGTGATGACGGACGTTCTTTGGAGGTGGGGAGTTGCCATCCTGCGATAGTCCTCTTCTGAAAGAGCTAGCCGCCTTTTTTTCTAGATTATTAGTAATTTCAGAAAAAAATGTCAACAACCGAATTTTCATGGAACAAAGAAAGCAGTGAATCCAGGTTGCAGGTTTACTTTCTCTATGCTCAGATATGCAGGGAAAATAGGGCTTCTTAATTTTCCACGGCTAATCTTGCTCACTAAAACCTACTTCCCCAAATTTAAATTTACCAATTCATAATATTTCAGTCTCTTCTGATGTAAACAGTCACCTCAATTAAGATAGTCTCCTTATTAAAAGTTGTACTCCCTTGCAGGGCTAGCGTAAATTGTCCCTTTTATTACTCCATCTTTTTTAGGTAAACACCATTGGAAATGTAGAGTCTCAATTACATGTTGACAGTGCACAAAGACAAGAATATTGCTACGGGCCCCTCCACTTTCCACCTCAAACCATCACCCTCATGCTGTGGCATTGAGTCACCCTTTTATACTTTCTTTAATTTTGACCATGTACATATATAACTATTTAAAAAGTAAATTATAATACTTCAAGACGCCCAAAGAATTCATTTCTAGTGATACTTTGCACAACCCAGGTTTTCCGTCACTCCTTAAAACGCACACTGTAGGTAGGTACTTGCTGTTTTTAAATTGTAAGTTGTTCGGTACCAGTGGTGACTTTCCCAGACCTAAGATTCTTTCTGCCCCGTGGAAATGCCGCGGTGATTTCAGAGGATGGACTGGCTTGATTTCTCTGGCTTCAAACCACCACAGGAATCTCGTTTGACAAATCCTGCCTCACCTTCCTTCTGAATTAATAATACATCATTCAGCAAATCGTTTTGAATTCTTGCTGTGCATAAAACTCTGTGCTAAGTCCACAGGAGATACAAAAATTGAATAGGATATTGTCCTTGCCTCTAAGAAGCTTCAAGTTTAAACTTTAAGTTTATACCATTTAAATCTTATTTGTCATGGACTGATTCTCCCATTCTTCTCTCTTTGTTGATGAAAGTGGGCAGGGGAGTAAGAGTACTTAGCGAGAGAGGCAGTTCTTCAGAGGGGTAGACTGCAGTAGACAGTGATGAGGATTCAGGAATTCACCTCACATTGAAGTGGATGTGGAAACTTGGACCAAGCATGGCCTCTGAGTCTCACTGGGCAGCTGGCCAGCCTCTAGGCTCTTGGCCATTAAACCATAAATCATCCATGGTGAAGCCAACTAGAAGATATATAATATAATTGGAAAAACTTGGCAATTTTAATATAAAATATTACTTTTAAATATGTTTACAAAATAATTTATTAAGACATCTTTATTTGTAGAAAAAAAGTGTCTATAAAGAAAAAACATTTAAAACTCATCCAATGTAGAAGTTGATAGGTATATACATACACTCATATATAATCTTTTGACATGATCAATGGCTACTTCGAATGCTTATAAGGTATTCCTCTATTACTTCCAGCTTTTTGAGTGAGCAAAAAAAGCATTGGTACAGATCAATCTAGCACAGCCCAGAATTCTAAATCACCCTATTAACACAGTGAAAAACGCATTATTGCCATATCTAGGCTATAGATTGAATATTTATTTCAGTCTACTTTACCAGCCAAAATTATATGGCTTGTCACAGCCTGTTTTTTCTCCTTATTATATTGGCAAGGAACACTCTGTGCTTTATTGAGGATATTAAGTTAGAAAGGCTACATTCAGCATTAACTTGACTTGCACATGCAAGAAATTCTGGGGCTCAACTCCAAGGGGCCTATCCTGGAAGGAATGGCAGATCCTTGGATTCATTTTTCCCTGAACCGATGTGTCCAGGAATGTCTATTTGCATAAATTCCCTAGGATACTATTTTGAATCATCTTATATTGTGGAATTAACACAAAGGTTTTTGCCAATCATTCACCCTTGATTCAGGGACCATACTACAGGCCAGTCGGAAAAATTACTCAAGGCCCTTGATATACCTTTCTGTCAGCTCCACGTTTTGTTAACTTGGTTATTGTTTTGATCTTTTATCGAAGAATGGTCAGGGGAAATGAGTATAGACCATAGCAGCTTTTCTGCTTTAACCACTTTAGTTAAGATCCCAAATTATGAATTTTTATTTTTTATCTGTACTGTCTCTACCCTATCATCAGCAGAGATAGTGGTAAGTTAACACTGAACAGGTATATAAATGCATTTTATTTAAGTGTATTTCATTTCAAAGGAGTGTATTAAACTTTATTTTTGGAAAGTACAAAGAGATACAAAAGTGGACAGGATATTACACGGAAACCCCATGTAACCTATACCCAGCTTCAGTAATTTTCAACTCATGGCCAATCTTGTTTCATCCCACTGTCCTGGTCCTCGTAGAATTTGAAGCACATCCCAGACATCACGTCATTTTACCTGTATATATTTTAGTAAGAACTCCAGTTTTTAACTGCGGACTCCTTTTTAGAAAAGTAACTGTAATGCCATTATCATACCTTTACAAAATTAATCATTCTTAATAATCATCAAATAGGTAGTCAGTGGTCAACCTTCTAATTGTTTGAGAAATTACTTTTTTACTTTGGATTGTGATTTAAATAGGGCCTACTTGTTCAGCCCCACCCCATCACTTCTTTTTTCATTGTGAGAGTATTTACTGAAGACATGGCTTTGTTTATCCCATAGTCCAGGTTTTGCTGATTACACCCTCATGGTTTCTCATGACATACTCCTCTCCTGTTTGACCTGTAGATTGGTTGTTGGATGTAGAGTTTTCATCAAACTGAGGCTTGACTTCCTATCTGGTGTTGTTTCCTCCTGTCAGGAGACACAATGTCAGAATGCCTTTCTTTCTGTGATTTTAGCAGCTGTTGATGACCACTGACTAGATTCATTAATTCATTAGGGGTTTTAAAATGGTGATGTCCTCATTTTATCACACATTAGCTAGAATGTTCAAAGGACTTCTAAACAAGAGAGTGCCTGGCACACAGTAGGTGCTTAATATTTTATTGAATATTTTATCTCATGGAATATTAATATTTTATCTCATGGAAATGTATTAATTTCCATGAGAACCCCTGTGATGTGGGAAATTATCGTGTGCCTTTGATAGAAAACTTGCTTGCCTTTGATAGAAAACTTGCATCGCTTTTCATCCTAGAATCACCATCCTTCTCCATTTTGCATAAAGCATTACTTACAGATTACTTAAGTTGCATTATCCTTGCCACTCTCAATATCTTTTGGTGCTGGATATCATTTTAAATGTGGCCGTTTTTTGAAGTTCTTTTAGACTTATCTGATGATTATCCTTTCTCAGTCTTATGCCAGCTTAACTTTGCACTCCTGACATATACTGGAAAAGCAGAGAAAGCGAGGACAGGAAAACTAAGGAGGCCCTGAGATGTGTTTCAGAACAGAGCCTCCACCTTAGGGCCAGCACCAAGCACCTTTTAAGCTGTTGGAGTGGTTGAAGGTCTTTGCAGTTGACCCAGCCTGTGACACACACTATCCACAAAGGCTTCCTAAAAAGAAAAGTGATATTTTTACCAGACTCCAAATTCAGCCTTGTTTATCGAAAACAAGCTTGCCTTTTATCATCCATTTAGTCGTGTGTCTACAAAACAGTAAATTAAGAGTGTCTGTAAATAAAAGCTTGAATTTTGCCCTTGACACAGTGTGTATAAATACCTCTGGTGTAGGTCGATTTGAAAACACTGGTAGATTATTATCTTTATTTTTTCTGACAACATACAGCACATATTCACAGTAAATGCTTTCAGTGCTGAAGATTTTTCATGAGCATTGTAATGAAGCACAAGATCAAGTTCTCAAATTTAAGACACAGATGTAATGCTGTACATTCTTACTGTTGAATATTTTGGTATTTACTTGTTTGTTCACATGAAAAGCATTATAACAAATACACATTTCTGTTATGTTCAGAGTGCACAGCAGGGAGCACAAAGTAAAACCAGCCTTTGGTGAGCACAGCAATCTTGTGTGTATCATGAGAAAAATATAGTTACAATCTGAAGTCAAATTTTATTCCAGTGAGGCACACTGATAATGTGCATTGGTTTTCAGAGGGAAATCGCATTCCCAATATTTTGTTGAGATTATAATTTTCATGCAGGTAAAAGTTTAGATAGGCTTTGAAAAACCAGTAAGATTTTAAAACATAGTAAGACCTTCCAGAAGAAACAACATAAGCATCAGGGCTTAATCTTCAGTGCACATTTACGGGTGTAAGGGGTTTCGATCTGACTAGCGTGGAGGTGTCTCTAGGCAGGTATTAAATAACAGAGAAATTGGCTGGAGCCTAGTCGTGAGGACCTTCGGTGTCAGAATGAGGTGGTGGCACCAGGTATTGAAGGTACTGAAGGCTTCGAGCACGGGCATGACGTGACCTGGTCAAACACAGGTGTCAGGAAGGGAGCAGAAAGGGAAAAAGAGGAAGTTGAAAACAAAACATTAGCAAGGAGGGACGTTTTTATTATAGAAGCTGCAGGATTGAGCAGCTGAACGAAAGGAAAAGGAGTGATGGTGTCTGCAATCCACATTAGAATGGTTTCAAAGAAAAGAGAAGTGCGGAGAAAACTGCTTTGGGGAAAATGAGAGATTAGGTTTGTAGCAAGTCAATGTACAGAAGTTTAAAGATGTCTAGAAGGCCATTGGAAGTATACAGGGCTGGAGCTTAGGCATGAATTCGGACTAAACTAATATTTTAGGAATTGTCTATAGAGGGATGATAGTTAGACTCTACCTCTAAATATTCTCAAATCTGTTCACTTCTCCCTTAAACTCTCCTGCTGCCATCTCATTCAAGTATCATCTCTTACTTGCACTATTGAAATACTCCCCAGTCAAAAGTAGGTACCCCTTATGTGAGGTATCTCCACGGCATCCCGTTTTTCCTTCCTAGGCCTTATTGTGATCTGTAACTCAGGCTTGTATAACTTTGAAGACCATATAATTGTCTTTTTTACTTACTTCTGAAGGTCCAGCAACTTCCTTGGTGGCTGGCACAGACTAGACACTCATTGTTTTTCCCAAGAAAAAAGTAGAGGAAGAAAAGAGTCAAAGAGAGAACCTTGGTGGGCATCTTTAAGCTGTAGAAGGAAAGAGTGGGAAAGAAAAATAGGAAGGCAAAGAACCCATAGAAGGCTGGATACAGTAGCAGAGGGTGCATGGAGGTTCTTAGGGTAATTGATTCTACAGGTGGAGGAGTAACAAGAACAATAAGAACAACTAAAGTTTATTGGATGCTTTCTGTATGCCAGTTATTATTCTAAAACTTAACATGGATTACTTCAGTCTTCCCACTATCTCTGTGAGATAGGTGTCCCTGTTACCTTATTTACAGATGAGTCACAAGGCCCCAAAAGGTTAGATACTTTGCTCAAGGACAAACAAGTGGGGTAGCATGAGTCAAAGCAGGCCACCTGCTTTGGAGTCCTAACCGCCATGCAGGCACTCTAGCTCCTTCTGGCAGTGGAACGGGTAAAATGTGCAGGTCTGAGGAATGTGGCAGAGAAAATGGAGGACCAGCCACTCTTTATGACGTCTGGCCATGAAGAGAGGATAGCAGTGTCTATCATTCTGAGCTAAAACATTTCCCACGTTAGGTCACCAAATCTGCAGAAATTGTTTGTGAATAGAGCATTCCTGATGTTTCACTGGCCATGAGAGACAGAGAATATGCTTTTATTTCAGAACAGATAGTTTTGATCATGTCTTCAGGATGTTATACCAGTTGCTTTGACATTGACTTTTCTTTTTACTACATTCCATTATTATTATTGACTTAAAAGTCCTTGAGAGAGAGAAAAAAAATCTGGCTTTGATAGTAAAAAGAATTGTGGTAAAACTTGCTTTCAGTTTTACATATGTCTGTAAATCATTTCTGCTTGCTTTTTTTACAACTGAGGAAGTAAAGTCTTGTCCAAGGTTGATGGAAAAGCACCTGTATTTGTATTGCAACCTGTGTTTTGCATAGCAGATGCACAGGTACAGGATCCACCAGCCACAGCCAGGCCAGGCAGACATTCTGGAACAAAATGTGTGCCTGAGTGACAGACTAGACTAATTGGTGGCTGTCATGTTACAGAATATTGCATACTCTCAAAGCTCACAATGTTAAGATTTTAGCAGATTTATGGATTCCTTTAAGAACTGGAAGGATATGAATAACAGAACTATTTTGTTCCTAATTGATGCAGATCTGCAATGCACATGACTGAAATCTGTTCCTAGAATTTTTCATTACAGAAATTTTTGAATTTGATTTAAAATATATGCCTATATATTTATCTTTTTCTTCTTTAACTTTTTTTATGGATGATAACTTTGCTAACCCAAAATCTAACTATGTGGTTAAGTTTCCATACAATAGGAATGGAATTGATCTTTTCTAAGCCATTCACTCTGAAAGTAGGAGCCTGATGTCCTAGGGACAGTCGAACACCAGTGAGGGATGCCGACAATTCAATTTAAGAATGCAGAGAAAATGAATCTTTTTAAAATTTATTTGTAGCTTTTTCATAGTCAATTTTCTCTTGAAGTTTTTTGTTTTTTATTTTTTTTTTAATAAACCAGGACAAATATTCGACCACTTAAAACATTGGGACAGCATCAATAGCTAAAATTGGACCACAGCCTGACTTTGTATCACTTATAAAATGCACATTTTCTTTTCGGCCTGTCCTTGGGCAGGAAAAGAGACTTCAAGTACAAACCAACCAATTCAGGTTAACTATTACATTTAAAATATAAGAAAAATAATTTTCTCAAGAAAGCTTTTTGATGCGCAGAATCAATTTGTGGATGTTTTGCAGAAGATAATGAAGTAAATATAATGGAACCAGGAGTGCCTTTCAGTCCTTACCACTGTTTACCACTCTGGATTCCTGTTAGGAACGTTAACCACATTGTCACAGGGTCTGATTACAATTTACTTTTGAAATCACTTTGCTTCTTTGAGGGAACATTTACCAATGAGTAGTTTGGGCTGTGCAGGACACCTAATATACAGATGCCATATTGCAAAGTTGTATACCTGAAATTTGTAGAATGTTATTAACCAGTGTTACCCCCAATAAATTTAATTTTAAAAAATGAAAAAATTCTGTCGTAAAGGAGAGTCATACACAAGCTACAAGAAAAGAACTTTATCGTAGAGAAAGACACCTCATGGTTAGGCAAGCTTCCTGGACTCTCTTCCACTGCTGAAGGCTCCTGAGTGTCAAAGCCCCAACTGCCTCGGGAGCCATGTTGACCGCCTCCTATCTTGACCTTGTCTCCCATCACTTTCCTGTCATAGGATCACTATCTCCTTTGGTTGCATCCACCTACTTTTATTTCCTTCTCCTCCATACTGTCTGCTGAATGGATAATTAAGCAGTAAGTCTTGTTCTTTGTTGAGATCATAATTTTTAAAAAGACTTAGTACAGGGAGCCAAATGGCAACTTATAAAGACAAGCTTTGAAAAGGAGGCCACTGAACTCCAACAAGATTAAGATTTTGAGAACAGAAGCCAGACAAACACATTTCAGCTGAGTCTTCATGCTGAGGAGGGTACAAGTTTATAGAGACCACTGGTTGTCAATTTCTCTGCTCTAGTGCTTGAGTGTGTTTGCTAGAGTTGACTGCCTAGTTTCAAATCTTAGCAATGCCACTAACAAGCTGTGTGGCATTGAGCAAATTACTTTATCTCTCTATGTCTGAATTTTTTTCATCTGTAAAATAGAGACAATAATAGTACCTAATACAAAGAACTGTGAAGATTGAATCCAAGTAAACCACTTAGCACCTGGTGCATGGAAAGTACTCAATAAATACTGTTAGGAAAACATTCATGGAGAGTTACAAAAAGATGTGCATACTTTGGATTTGCATAAAAATATCATCTTGGAGCCCTTGTGATAATCCTTACTGCAATGATCTAATAATAACCTCAAATGTTTTTATTTTGATTTTTCCTTTATCAGCCATACCCTGGGAGCAATGCAGGACTTGTGTGTCTGCATATCTGGAGCGCTCTGATTCTGTGCAAATGAGACTTACGAGCCATTTGAGTTGACCAGCTTCCTGGTCCTTTTTCTTACTCAGGTGCTGGAAAGCTTCAAAATTATGGACTATAGCCTTTTGCTGGGAATCCACATCTTGGACCATTCCTTCAAAGAGAAAGAAGAAGAGACCTCACAAAATGTGCCTGATGCTAAGCGGCCTGTGATGCAGAAGGTTCTCTACTCAACAGCAATGGAATCCATCCAGGGTCCAGGGAAATCTGGAGACGGGGTCATCACAGAGAACCCAGACACGTACGTACGGCCACCCGCCCACACGCCTTCTTGGTTGGGGCAGCCCACATCACTGAGTAATTAAATGCAATCGTGTTCCTTTCATGGTGGCTCTTTGGGAACAGATTACCTCCATTCACTGTATATTCAAAATACCCACCACAATAGTGGGTTGTTGGGTGGGGAGGGAGAGAATATACTTTTATTTTGAATAAACATGTATTTATGCAAATACATGTAGGAATTACGTTCACAAATTTAGAATTTTTTATCTGCATAAGAGGATTCTGTTGTTCTAATCCTGTCCCCTGGCTAATGTGGTCTCTCACCTCAGCCAGATGTGATAGTAACAGCAGAATTAGTTTGCATGTATAAAGTACATATTGCCTAACAAACAGTTACAAACAAAGAAGATTTTTGAAATGGTTGATTGTATAATATGTGTGTACCACATGAACAAGGAGGCTGAAAGAAAAAATCATTTCTTGGGCCTTCTAGGATTCTTCAACAATGACTAAATCACAAGCATATTTCATTTTTATAAAGGAAATGTTTACATACTAAACATTTTTAAAATCCTTGCTTATAAGTCCATCTAAACGGCCATTAATCAATTTAAAATATTATTCTCTGTCAATAGAGTGAAATACTACACAGCCATTAAAAACACATTAGCATTGATATGAGGAAGTGTTCATCATTTAACAAGTAAAAAATTCTGGTTATAAAACATGATAAGTTAAATAATCACTTTTGTGGGTTAATAAATACACACATACCCAAACATACTGGGAAGGCATACCAAATGCTAATAGTGATTATCTTTGCATGCTAGGAAGGGATTCTTTATATATTTTTTTCTTTGTGCTTGTCTATATTTAAAAATCTCACAATGACTATATAAAAGTTTTGCATTTTAAAAAAAACAATATTTTTAAATACTTTTAAAATTATTGTTCATGGTTTTAAAATAGGAATCATTTTTAATTGGATTCTTTCCAACCTAACTCTTCAGAGTTGACAGCTATGGTATCATTTTCATGGGAAGTGTATTGTTCTGGATTCTCAGGAAGACTTTAACTGATTCCAGAAAAAAAAAAAAGGGATAGTCCAGAATCCTTAAAGATTGTCCATTTTTACTTGCAGTCTATTTATTAGGAATGAGTTTTCACTTTCTATTCTTATATTACAAAATATTTTTTCTTTTGCTCTATCAACAGAATGGGAGGCATTCCAGCTAAAAGCCATAAGGGAGAAAAACTACTTTTATTTATGGGTATTATTGATATTCTGCAATCATATAGGTAAGAAATTTGGGGAAGTAGTCTTTTATTGTTTCAAAATAAATCAACAAAAGGTTCTGAAAATTTACCAAGCGGGAGTGATTTTACATTCTCATATTTGTTTTTCTGTCTGTTTACATTTAGATTAATGAAGAAGTTAGAACATTCCTGGAAAGCACTTGTTTATGATGGGGTAAGTGGCTTGTCATGTTCTTTCTTAAACTATATTTTTCTGATTTCTCAGAGACTTCAGACTGTATCTAGGCAGCCCCATCACTAGACCTGAAGAGAAGAGGAAACAAGGGTCTTCATAAACTCAGAATCAAGCTAGCAGATTGGTTCAAATCTAAAAACAAAGACAACATAAGTTTAAATAGCTACTCAAATAGTGGACATCCAGCCTGTTGGCTAGGTAGAGGCCAGGAAAACAAAATGATGTCTTGTTTCCATGTGAAATCTGAAGAGCCCAGTTATGAGATGACAGTGAGAAAATGGAGGAGACTCTTTTCATAGGCACTGGGAAGATCAACAGGACAGTTGAAATGAAGTTCTCACAAGACCAAGCTACAGAAGTATGCGAACCTGTCTTTTATGGTAGACAGCCCTGAATTTGAACCCTGCATTCACCACTTTACTGGCCATGTGACCCAGATACATTGCTCATTATTCGGCTTCCCTTATCCTGTTTTGCCATCTGTACCAGGGTCATGATCATAGGACCTAGTACCTGCCTCACAGGGCTGAGGTGAGAATTAAATAAAATAATGTACTTCAGTGTTTAACATGATACCTAACACAATAAGGACGTGGAAAGTGAAAGCTTCCAACTTGTTATGGATTTTTATGCACGACAAAGGATGAGTGATATGAGGATGTCTTGTGGATCTAGAATTGTCATTAACAGAAGAAAACAGTTATCAAGAAGCTGCGTCTGTCTGTCTGTCTCTCTCTCTGCCTCTACACACACACACACACGAGCGTTCTTATCTAAATGTCAGATTTCAACTTCCTGCTGCTGACAGAACATTCACTGGCCTCAGCCTCCCTCCATTAATAACTTGGAGTGACAGTTCCAAAGAATATATTGGTCAAAGAGTTGCTCACGCCATTTTCGAAGATGTTAGCCAATGCTTTTCCTTGAAAGAGGATAAATTATAGATGCTGTTCTTCTTTCTTGGTGAGGAACACCCACTTTCTCGGTTCAGTGGAAGACTAGCAGTAACCATTCTGCCTGAAAAACCTATGTTTTGTCCACATGCTAAGGAATGACCTCTGTCAGAATGCCCTTTTTAACTACAGGTTCACAAGTTTGTTTCTAAAAATTAGGCTTATTATTCTGATCAAAGATTCCTTCTATTAAAAGGCCAAGGTTAATTTTTTCCCTTTCAGCCGAGTTAAGTGGAAACTACGTTAATGCCTTGAACACAGATGGGAGAGAGGGTAAACACCCTCTGTTATTTCCCTCGTCCTGTTTTCTGACATGACTTTGATTCCCTGTTATCAGATGAGATTGCTCATCTGAATGGCCTAGTCCTCTGTTGGTCAGATGCTTCTAAGAGGCCCCTACTTTAGTCTAGTTAAAACTTATCTTCTTTTTCTTTTAGTGTTAGTTTTTTTAAGAGAATCCCTATGCTGATTATATATTTGTGAAATCGTAAGGAATAATTAAGACTTGTTTGTGTCTGTTTACAAACACACCTCTTATTTAAACAATGTTTCTTCACAATCCAATTTCTCTTGGGAGGCAACAGCCAAGTCTTAATCATCTTGAACCCTAAGATATTTCTAAATTACTGTGCTTGTTGCAAATGTGTGTCCAGCTCAGAAAGGAGCTGCCAGAATACTGGGGAGAGGGCATGTCAAATGAGTGGGAAATTTCCCACCACACTCACAGCATGAATGATAGTCTAGTGGACCATTATAACTTGGCCGAAGATGGTTCCTCGTCCTATATCCTTAATAACATGGTGATTACGGAATTACCTTATGCTTCAGGTCACACCCTATTTCACAGAAGGGAAAACAGGCACCAAGACACTGTCTTTTCCCAGGATCCCTCAGCTTTTGAAAGTTAGAACTAACACCAGCACCAGGTCTCCAGGCCCCTCCCTGGTCCACTGTGTGTTTTTCCTTCCATACCCACTGAAGACCTTTACAGAATCTAAACTTAAATTTCAGACATTTCTTAATTGGAATCCACAAACCTGTAATCGAAATGGAGCACTATTTCTAGAAATGTATATCTTGGCTAGTAAATAAATAATTACTCAATAAACAAACAGAATTAGCTTCTTCATCCATCTCCCTTCCTGGATTTGTAATAAAATGCCCCTTCAGTCCTAAAGACTCCTACCAAGCATGAGAAAATTGAGTTAACAATCTAATGCAGTTCAGTTCTATCTAATTAGTAGCTAATCCAGTGAAATGGAAGCCATCAGTCAGCTTTGCCTCCTAGAATCTTCCCAGTGTCTATGCACCCTGTTACTCGGAGGTGAAACCAGCACACTTTTTTTTTTGACCTAGCTATCACCCTTTCATTAGGGTTGTTTTGCTTGTTTATGTCCCCAATTTTTGTTCCTTACTAAAAGTGTTATCCTGCATTCCAGATGATGCTTGCAGACACTGTCTGTCTGCCTCTATGCAAAAAAGGAATTTAAAAGTTTCTCCTGGCACACATGGAATAAGGATCAGCTGTTTTAATTTATAAAGCATAGTCTTTTTGCTCTCTCTTCCCCTGCCCCTTTTCATGCTCTATGTCATCATAAGTATCTAGAATCTTTGCTCAGATTGAGTCTTGTGCATACTCCCCCAGCCCGACTCCTGGGCCCCACAGGACACAGGACAGCTCTAGACATCTCCACTTTCTAGTTAAGGACATGGGCTAACAGAGAACCAGTTGCATAGATCTTTCTTCTAGATTGAAATAAACTGAGAGGTAAACCTGTGATACCTGATTTGTCTTTTCAGGACACCGTTTCAGTTCATAGACCAAGCTTTTACGCAGACAGATTTCTAAAGTTTATGAATTCCAGAGTTTTCAAGAAAATTCAAGGTAAGATTCTTATGAATTTTTCTTTTTACTTTTAGCACTTACATACTGAATTTACTATTGTATGTCTTTGCAAGATTTTTATTGGAAGAGTTTGGCCTTTTTTTATTTCCTAAAAGTAGTAATTACAGTTAAGTATCCCAGTCAAGTATTTATTGATGCCATAATCATTAAAGTCCTATTCTGTTGTGGAAAAAATTAGAAACTGCCTAAATGTTCAACTCTATAATATGTTTGTTAAATATATTATGATACAATAAAAAAATTGAATAATATGCAGCAAATAAAAATGGTGTACTAAAGGTACATTTAATTTTATAGATATACATTTAAGCACATACATACTTACTGGTCTGCATTTCTAAATGCACAACAAAATTCTAACGGAATATATAAATATGTTAACAGTGGTTATTCTCATGGAATATCTTCCAGAATAGACCTTATGTTAGGCCACAAAACAATTCTCAATAACTTTTAAAAGACTGAAATTATTCAAAGAATCTTTTAAAATTTGTCTTTAATTATAGTTGACATATTCATTTCAGGTGTACAACATAGTGATTCACCATTTATATACCTTACAAAGTGGTCACCACTTTTAGGAAATAAATCTAGTAACCATCTGTCACCATACATAGTTATTACAATATTATTGACTATATTCCCTATGCTGTACATTATATCTCTGTGTCTTATTTTATAACTCGAAATTTGTACTTTTTAATCCCTGTCTCCCTTTTTTTAATCACAATAGAATGAGCAAAAACTGGAAAATTCACAAATATGTGGAAATTTAACACCACACTTTTAAACTACCAGGGGATCATAAAAAACTTAGATAGTTAGAAAAAAACTTAGAGATGAATGGAAATGAAAATACACATGCAAAAACATGGGATGCTGTGAAAGCAGTGCTCAGCGGGAAATTTATAACTATACATGCCTTTGTTAAAAAAGAAGAAAGATCCGAAATCCATACCCTAACTTTAAATCATTAAAGAGGAACTAGAAGAAGATCAAACCCAAAGCTAACAATTGTTATTCTGAATCATGGGATTATGTGGATTTTCTTTTTTCCTTAGATCGGTATTTATTAAATTTTCCACAATGAAATGTATTACTAATGTAGTTTTTAAACTACGTGAAAAGGAAAAAGGTAGCCCTATTATTACATATGTCATTTTATCATTTAGGTATCCAATTTCATAACCCAAAACATGACAGTTTAGCCACACACACAAAAAAAAACTGAAAAAGTAGAATGTTCATATTTTATATTTATATGACATTTTTCTTATAATATTTGTTGATATTTTCTGTTAATAGAAGGAAAACACATTTTTAATTTATATTTTTTCCAGCTTTATTGAAATATAACTGACATTTAACATTGTGTAAGTTTTTGTACAATGTGATGATTCACGTATATATTGCAAAATGATTATCACAATTAAGTTACTTAACACATCCATCACCTCACATAATTACAAATTTTGTGTAAATGTGGTGAGAACATTTAAGATCTACCCTTAGCAACTTTCTAATATATAATACAGGATTGTGAACTATAGTCACCATACTATATATTAGATTCTTAAAACTTATTCATCTTATAACTGAAAGTTGGTACCCTTTGACCAATATCTCCCCATTTCACCCATCTCCCTCCCCCTCATCCCCCCATAACCACTTTTCTACTTTCTGTTTCTATGAGTTCAGCTTTTTTCGATTGGACATGTAAGTCAGATCATACAATGCTTGTCTTTCTCTGTCTGACTTTTTTCCCCTAGCATAATGCCCTCAAGGCCCATTCATGTTGTCAAAACTCGTAGGATTTTCATATTTTTAATGACTGAATAATATTCCATTATGTATGTGTGTGTCCCATTTTCTTTATCCATATATCTGTCAGTGGACACTTAAGGTTGTTTCCATGTCTCAGCCATTGTGAATAATGCTGCAGTGAATTTAGGAGTGCAGATCTCTCTTTGAGACAATGATTTCTTTTTTTTTTTTTTTTTTTTTTTTTTTTTTTTGGCTAGATACCTAGAAGTGGGATTGCTGGTTCATATGGCAGTTCTATTTAATATTTTGAGGAACCACCATACTGTTTTCCAAAGTAGTTGTACCAATTTACATTCCCACCAACAGTGCAAAGGGCTCACTTTACATCACATCCTCGCCAAGACTTCTTGTCTCTTGTCTTTTTGATAACAGCCATTCTGACAGGTGTGGGGTGATATTGTGGTTTTGACTTGCATTTCCCTGGTAATTAGTAATGTTGAGCATCTTTTCATGTACCTGTTGGCCATTTGTATGTATTCTTTGGAAAAATGTCTATTCAGATTCTTTGCCCATTTTTTAATCAGATTATTTATTTTGGGCTATTGAGTTATATGAGTTCCTTATGTGTTTTGTAAATTAACCCCTTATCTGATGTATAGTTTGCAAATATTTTCTCCAGTTTTATGGGTTGCCTCTTCATTTTGTTGATTGTTTTTCTATGTAAAAGCTTGTTTTTATGACTGAATAATATTCGTGTGTGTTAATCCAAAAAATCATTGCCAAGATCAATGGCAAGGAGCTTTTTTCCCTGTGTTCTCTTCTAGAAGTTTTACATTACAGTTTTGGGTCTTACATTTAAGTCTTTAATCTATTTTGAGTTAATTTTAGTGAGAGTAAAACCTTTACAATGTAAAAATATTGGAAACTATAAAAAGATTCAAAGAGAACAATGACAATTACTTGATACCCCATAACTCAGAAATATCTGCTACTAATATGATAATTCCTATCAATCTTTATTTCTGTGATATATACATGTGTATATATATATATATATACACATACCCACACACATACTCGCACACACACATACATATATAAATTATAGTATAATAGTATATGATTATATGTATATGTCTTCTATTTTTCACATAATAACATGGTTTCCCATATCATTGTATCTTCTACAAAGATACCATTTAAAATTGCAATACAACATTAAAATTACATGGGTGTGCCTTAATCTATTTAACCATTCTTTCATTATTGGGCATTTAAATGGTTTCTCCTTTTTCTGCTTCTAACAAATATTTTATGAACGTTGTTTCAAATAAATGTCGTATCTAAATTTCTGGTTATTTCATTAGGATAGATTCCAAGAAGGAGTACTGGGGGTTAAAATGCCGCTATAGACTTCCACAAGAAGTCTGCACCCTTCTAACTCTTAGCTAAAATTATTCTTTTTAAATTGTAATACTCTGAATAGTTAAAAAAAAAACATTATCTGGTTGTTTTAGTTTGCATTACTTAAGTACTGCTGAAGTTCAACCATTATTCATGTTTATTAGCCATTTGTCATTCCTTTGAGAATTGAGCTTCGTAATATTTGCACATTTATATTAGGAGTTTATTATTTTTCCAAATGATTTATGTGAACTCTACATATTAAAAAACACTTCTGTTTCATATTCAACTTTCTCAGTGGTATCTTAAAATTAGTTTCAAATTAAATTCTCTAAGGCTTTTTTCTTCCTAAGATAGGCCATAAGATAGTTTTTATTCAGTTTGCAGTTCTGTGTGAATACCAGCTTGTGGTGCAAATTTTCAAGGGAGATTTTCTGTGTCCCTTCACCCTTTGCCAGGGTTGAAAAACATGACTTTCCTTGTGGCCTCTGATAGATTTATGGAGGATATGGCCCTTAATGCCCTAGCTTTAGTGAGACTCCTCCATGAGATTCCTCATCTTGGGAGTTTTTGCTTTCTTTTTTTTTTTCTTTGATAATCAAGATTTTATTGGTTGTTTTGAGAATAAGTACACGGATATTTCGATTTGTACAGAATTCTCAATGTACATACCAAAAACCAAAAGTCATGTAGTTGTAATTCTTTTCTAAACAGTTATTCCAGTGACTTTCCAGCATAAAATTTGGAGGCTAATTTTCCTCAATAGAATATCAAATGCTAATATCTTCAAATATTGATAACATTGTTACATCAAAAGCCCACTGATTCACAATTAAATATCATATACACTACACAATCAAATTTTCAATCTTTCACAGCACATTAACAGAGCTACTAGGAAAACTGTACTACCATGACCAAAGATGTTATAGAGTGCACAAAATTCTGACACGAAAGGCCAAGATCAAGGAGTGGTTTTCTTTGGGAAATAATTCTACCAAAAACATGGGAATAGAATTGTTTAAAATGTTCAAGACTTGTTAAATGCACGGCTGACTTCAGATTGCCATTTAGTGTGCTTTGTACTATAGGATATAAAAACTACCCCCAATTATGGAATGTTAAGCCGATACCCAAGACAAGTAAAGCCTCCCATATTCAATATCCTACTATTTTCTGGTTTTACCAAAAAATAACCAGGGAATGATTTCACCTGTTTTTTTAAAAAAAATATATTTACACTTAAAAAATGGGATGAGATGAAATTCCCTCCTTCTTAAAAATGTTTCTAAAGCTACTAAAAACTTGCATTTACAAAATAGTTGATAAAAATAGTCTTCTGGATTGTACAAGAAGGGAGACAGGAACCACTGATAAGACATGGTGTATGATATTAATCAGACTTGGCTTCTTTCTCTCCTTCATCAGAGGCTGGACTCTCCTCGTTTTTGGTTTCTCTGTTTTCCGCAGGTAAATCTTTAGTTTCTTGGTTAGCTCCTTCAGCCTGTTTTCCTTTTGCTCTCCTTTTCCCTTTGCTTGCACTTTTTTGTCTGCAGATTTATCCTTCCCTGCTGCCTTTTGTGGCATTGTTTCCATTCTTGCAGGAGCAGGTTTAGCTGGCAATCTCACCAATCTCCTTCCCTGTCCCCTCCGCAGAGCTCACCTTCCTCTTGGGTGATGCCTGCGGGTTATGGCCACTGAGAACCTTCAGGAAGCTGCCCTGCCTGGTCACTGTGGCAACCCCTGCTGCCCCAGCCACTGGGACCCATTGTGGAGATGGTGGGAGAACTGAATTTTTGCTTTCTTAGTAGTATGTAAATTAATGGTACAATCAGTGGCATATTCAAGTCCATGAAATATGGCATGTGTTGCAAATCTTCCCAGTTTGTATAGTTTATCATGTTTTTAGTGTAACAAGTATTTTACTTCTCAAGTAGTCAAATCTATTGACTTTTCCCCATTTTTATTTTTAGTCTGTTTTTCATAACATCTTTATGGGGATATAATTCACATACCACGAAATCCACTCCCTTTGAAGTATACAATTCTGTGATTCTTAGTTGTGCAAACATCACCATTATCTAATTTTAGAACATTTTTATTACCCACCCCCCAAAAATCCTGTACCCATTAGCAGTCCTCTCCATTCCCTCTTTTTCCCAGCCCCTGGCAACTACTAATTTATTTTCTGTCTCTCTAGATTTGCCTATTCTGGACATTTTATATAAATGGAATCATACAGTATGTGACCTTTTGTGTTTGGCTGTTTTTACTTAATGTAATGTTTTCAATGTTTAGCCATCTTGTTGTACTCTACACTTTTTTATTGCTGAATAATATCCCATTTTATGGATACACCACATTTTGTTTATCCATTCATTAGTTGATTGACATTTGCATTTGTTTTCATTTTGGCTGTTATGAATAATGCAGTTATGAACATTCATGTCCAAGGTTTTATGTGGACATATGTTTTCATTTCTCTGGGGTATATACCTTGAAATAGAATTGCTAGATCAGGTAATAACTCTCTGTTTAACATTTTGAGGAACTGCCAGACTCTTTTCCAAAACAGCTACATAATTTTGCAATCACACAAGCAACATATGAGGGGTCCAATTTATCAACATCCTTTCAATGTATGTTATTGTCTTTTTTATTTTAGACATCGTAATAGATATAAAGTGGTATCTCAATTTAGTTTTGATTTGTGTTTCTCTAATCACTAATGATATTGAACATCTTATGTGCTTATTGATCATTTATATTTTCCATGGAGAAATGTCTTTTTAGATCCTTTGCACATTTTTAGTTCGGTTATTTGTCTTTTATCGTTGAATTATAATAGTTCTTTATATATTCTGGACACAAGTTTCTGTTTTCAGATATGTGATTTACAAATATTGATTTAATTGTTAGTATGTGCTATAAGGTAGGGTCCAACTTCATTCTTTTGCATGTAAATATCCAGTTGTCCTAGCACCATTTGTTAAAAGCCTATTCTTTTCCCCACTGAATTATCTTTGTTCTCTTATTGAAAATCAGTTGTCCACAGTGTTAGAGTTTATTTCTGGATTCTCAATTCTATTACATTGATCTGTATGCCTATCCTTACACCAGTACCATACTGTCTTGATTACTTCAATGTTGTATTATAGGTTTTGAAATCAAGAGTGTGAGTCCTTCAAAAGTGTGAGTCCTTTTTCAAAAGTCTTGGCTATTCTGGGTCTCTTAGATTTCTCTATGAATTTTAGAATCAGTTTGTCAGTTTCTGAAAAAAAACAAACAAAAAAACAAAAACCTGGTGTTTTGGTAAGGATTGTGTTGAATGTTTTGAATCTGTAGATCAATTGAGATGTTAAGTCTTCTATTCCATGTACATGGATGTCTGTCTTTTTATTTAGGACTTCATTAATTTCTTTCAACAATGTTTTATAATTTTCAATATACAAGCCTTACACTTTTGTTACATTTCTTAAGTATCTTTAATTTTATAAATGGAAGTTTTTTTAATCATTCTTATGTTTACAAAGTACTTCACCACTCGAGGAAATCAAATAAATGTTCATTCATATTTTTCTTTTACTTTTTAATAGATTGGTTTCTGAGGTTTTTGTTTTGTTTTTGTCTGTGTGGTATTATTTTGGTGTAAGAAGTGAGATAGGGCTAACCTTGTTTTTTCCTTGTTTCATCGTCCCAGTACCATTTATTGAATAAAGTCTTTGTTTCTAAGCACAAATACATTTCTTATTACATGGATAATAAAGATAATGCCTGTAGTCCTACCACAATGGAAAAGGTAATCCCCATCCATTTTCTCTTTCTTTTTTTCTTAACACTTAACTTTTATCTAACTTACTATAGATTTTAATTATTTATCTTGTTCAATGCCTTTCTCTTTCATTTGAATGTAAGCTTACTGCTATATCCCTAGCACCTAGTACAGGGGTGTGGAGCTTGGAAAGTGCACATAGTGAATGTATTTGTTGAATGAATGAACAATGCCATGACATATGTGCTGAGTCTCATCTTCTCTTTACTGTCCAGAACAGATCCCTCTAGAGATTACCTCCACTTCAGGATAGTTTTAACCATTCATTCTCTCTTCTGGTTCCATATTTCAGCCTTCAAACTGTTCATTCTCTTATATCTTAAAAACAAACCTCTTCAAATCTACATCTCTCTCCAGCTCCTGGTGTATCTTTCCCCTTCTTGGCAGTCACACTATTGGAGAGTTGGGCCCAGTTGCTGTCTCATTTATTTCTTGTCACTCTTCAGTATGCTCCAGTTGACTTTTGACCCCACCACTCCACTGAAGTAATCTTTTCAAGATTGTCAACAATCATTGTTCCAGCCATTGAATAGCTTTCAGTCTTTTCTTAAAACTAAATATTTGAGACCACAGATGTCAGTTCTCTGTGCAGAACTGACATATTATTCTCTTGTCTTTCATAATTCAGGACTCTCTGGTGTCCCTTTCAGCCTCTCATGCTCCTCTTCGGTGTCCTTTGGCAGCTCCTCACTTCTGTCTTACCTTTGTATGTGGATGTTCATGGCGGTCCAGGCTCCAACTTTGTCTCTTCCCCTTGCATAGCTCTGCCTGGGTGGTTTCTTACTCTCTCAAGACTTCAGTTACACCTGTGTACTTATAACTCACTCGCCACACCTCTAACAAACCTCTTTGCCTACCCAACCTCTCCAGTTAGTGTCCATCAAATTCCATAAGCTTGGCATGCTCAAAGTTGAATTCGACTGCTCTCCCTTCCAGGACCTGCCTTGCTTCCAGAGTCTACACCTCACTGAAGGCCACCACAGTCCACTTAATTACCCAAACCAGAAACACTGGTATCAAGCTTTGACTCCTTTTTTTTTGCTTACCACCCACATGCAGTCACTCACCAACACCTGTTCTCATGCTGAAATATCAAGGGTACATCCCCTTTTACCATGCCTCTCCTAATTCAACCACTTTGTGTTTTGTGGTTTTGATTTTGGGTAGTTATTTTGCATAGAGTTGTGGCACTCACATTGGTCTCTTACCTCCAGTTGTATCCCCATTTAATTCAGTCTCCCCACACTGCAGCAAGAGGGATTACTTTAAAATATAAATGTTCTCTTGCTAATTATCTTCAACAATTAAATTTTTTACTTTATTATTTTTATTTTTTACTTATAGTTGACATACAATATTTTATTGGTTTCAGGTATACAACATAGTGATTAGACATTTATATAACTTCTGAAGTGATCACCCTAATAAATCTAGTACCCATCTGACACCAAACATAGCTATTTCAATATTATTGACTATCTTCCCTATGCTATACTCAATTTATTTATTTATTTATTTAATTTAAATTAATTAATTTTTTTTATGGTGACATTGGTTAACGAAATCCGGTAAGTTTCAATTGAACATTTTAACAGTAAGGCATATATATATATAGTTACATTGTGTGTTCACCTCTCAGAGTTAGATTTCTTTTTTCCTATGCTATACTGTACATCCCCATGACTATTTTTATAACTGGCAATTTGTTCTACTTAATCCTTTCACCTTTTTTACCTATCCCCCCAATACCCTTTCCTTCTGAAGACCATCAATTTCTTCTCTGTATCTCTGAGTTTCTGTTTTGTTTGTTCATTTATTTTGTTTTATAATTTCCACATAATAAGTGAAATTATATGGTATTTTCTTTGACTTATTTAGCATAATACCCTCCGAGTCCATCCATGTTGTCACAAATTGCAAAATTCATTATTTTTATGGCTGAATAATATTCCATTGTATATATGTACCACAGCTTATTTATTCAGTCATCTGTCATAAGACAGAGTGCTTTCATACCTTTGGCCACTGTAAATAATGCTGCAATGAACATAGGGGTGCATACACCTTTCAAATTAGTGTTTTGGACTTCTTAGGAAAAATACCAAGAAGTGGTGCTGGGTTCTATATTAGGTCAATTTTTAATTTTAAAAAAAATTTTTTTTAATTTTCATGGGTTCCCTGGTACACAAAATCCTTAACTTGGATCCTGAGGCCCTTTGTGATTTAGCTGGTTTTCCCTCCCCAGTGACTTCTCTGTCGCCCCATTCTATGCCATACCCTGTTCTCTGGCCTCTAGCATCTCTGAACGCCTTGCAGTTACCCCACACATTCTAGGCTGATCTCTTCATATTCTTGTCTCTTTGCCTGCAACACTCTTTCTTTACTTTCTCTGGTCTTCAGGTCTCAGTTTAGATGGTGTTTCTGCCATAGTACTTACCATACTCTGCTATAATGAGTTGTTTTTCTGTTTCCCCAACTAGACTTTGAATTCCTTAAGACTAGAGGCTGAGTTTGGTTTTCTCATATATATTCCCAGTACCTAGCACATTTTCTGGCACATTGTAGGCACTCAGCCATCATCTGATGAATAATTGAACAAATGAAGGGACTTTTCCTCTACTACCAGCATTTCAAAGGGTAGCAATTTAATTAGTAAAGTTGACAAGTTAAAATACAACTTCAAGATGCTTTCTCAACTGTGATTAATTTAAAGCCCTTTAAGCCTGAAGACATACTTTTTTTTCCCCCAGTACCAAGTTTTTCTTTCTTTATTTTTTTCTTTTCTTTTCTTTTTTTTTTTTTTTTTTGGTGACATTGGTTAACAAAATCTAATAAGTTTCAGATGTACAATTTAACAGTAAGGCATCTGTATATATTGCATTGTGTGTTCACTGCCCATAGTTAGGTTTCTTTCTCTCATCACATATTTGACCTCTTTTATCTCATCTACCTCCCACCTCTCCCGTCTTCCCCTACCCTCTGGTAACCACTAATCTATTGTCCATGCCCATGAGACTCTGTTTGTCCTGTTTGTTTGTTGCTTTTATGTTTATATCCCACATATATGTAATATGTGATATTCAACTTTTTCTGTCTGGCTTATTTCGCTTACCATGATTATCTCAAGGTCTATCTACATTGTCACAAATGGCAGTATTTCATCTCTTCTTATGGCTGAGTAATATTCCATTGTATATATGTACCACAGCTTCTTTAGCCAATCATCAGTTGCTTCCATGTCCTGGCCACTGCAAATAATGGTGCTATGAACATCGGTGTGCAAATATCTTTTCAGATATGAGTTTTCAAGTCTTTTGGGTAAATACCCAGTAGAAGGATTGCTAGATCATATGGTAGATCAATGCTTAGTTTTCTGAGGAGCCTCCATACTGTTTTCTATAGCAGCTGTACCAATTTGCAGTCCCACCAGCAGTGTATGAGGGTTCTTTTTTCTCCATATCCTCTCCATCACTTGTTATTACTTGTCCTGTTAACTATTCTAACAGGTATGAGATGGTATCTCATTGTGGTTTTGATTTGCATTTCCCTAACTGCTAGCAGTGTTGAATATCTTTTCATATGTTTGTTAGCTATATGAATATCTTCTTAGGAGAAGTGTCTGTTTAGGTCCTCTGCCCATATTTTTATTGGATCATTTTGTTGATGTTGTTGTTAGTGAGTCATATGAGTTCTTTGTATTTTTTGGATATTAGGCCCTTATCGGAGGCATCGCTTGCAAATATATTTTTCCATTCGATGGTTATCTCTACCTTGTTAACAGTTTTTTTTGCTGTGCAGAAGCTTTTTAGTTTGATATAGTCCCATTCATTTATTTAAACTTTTACTTCTCTTGCTTTTGAAGTCGAATTCATGAAATCCTCTTTAAGTTCAAGGTCCATGAGTTTAGTTCCTATGTTTTCTCCTATACATTTTATTGTTTCAGGTCTCATATTCAGGTCCTTAATCCATTTTGAGTTAATTTTGGCATGTGGTGATAGACAACAGTCTAGTATCATTCTTTTGCAGAAGGCTTTCCAGTTTTCCCAGCACCATTTATTGAAGAGGCTTTCCTTTCTCCACTGTATGTTTTTGGCTCTTTCGTCAAAAATTATTTGCCTATACAGACATGGGTTTACTTCTGGACTCTCGATTCTGTTCCACTGCTCCATGTTTCTATTCTGCTGCTAGTACCATGCCGTTTTGATCACTGTCGCTTCGTAGTATAGTTTGAAGTCAGGCAGATGCCTTTAGCCTCATTCTTTTTCCTCAGGATGGCTTTGGTGACTCAGGATCTTTTGTGCTTCCATACAAATCTGATGATTTTTTTTCTATTTCTTTAAAAAATGCCGATGGGATTTTGATGAGGATTACATTAAATCTGTATTATGCTTTAGATAATAAGGTCATTTTAACTATGTTGATTCTTCCAATCCAAGAACATGGAATATCTTTCCATTTCTTTAAATCTTCTTCAATTTCTTTTAATAGAGTCTTATAGTTTTCATTTCATAGGTCCTTCACATGTTTTGTTAGATTTATTCCTAGGTATTTTATTCTTTTTGTTGCAATTGCAAAAGGAATTATTTTTTCCACTTCTTTTTCTGACACTTCATTTTTAGAGTATAGGAATGCTCTGGATTTTCTAACGTTGATTTTGTATCCAGAGACTTTACTGTATTTGCTTATTGTTTCTAGTAGTGTTCTTGTGGAGTCTTTAGGGTTTTCTGTATAGAGAATATGTCATCTGCAAATAGTGACAGTTTGACTTCTTTGTTTCCTGTTTGAGACCTTTTATATCTTTCTCTTGCCTGATTGCACTCGCTAGGACCTCCAGTGTTATATTGAATAACAGTGGTGAAAGTGGACAGCCTTGCCTTGTTCCTGGTCTTAGAGGGAAGGTTTTTAGTTTTTCACCATTAAGTATAATGTTGGCTGAGGATTTGTTATAGATGGCCTTTATTATGTTAAGGTACTTTCCTTCTATACCGATTTTCTTAAGTGTTTTGAACATTAAAGGATGCTGCATCTACTGATGTGATCATATGATTCTTATTTTTTAATTTGTTTATGTGGTGTGTCACATTAATCAATTCGCATATGTTGAACCATCCCTGTGCCCCTGGGATGAAGCCCACTTGATCATGGTGTATAATCTTTTTAATATGTTGCTGTATTCAGTTCGCTAGTATCTTATTTAGGATTTTTGCATCTGAGTTCATGAGAGATATTGGTCTGTAGTTTTCTTTTTTATGTGTTATCTTTACCAGGTTTTAGTATCAGGGTAATATTGGCCTCATAAAATGAGTCGGGAAGTATTGTCTCCTCTTCTATTTTTTTGGAAGAGTTTGAAGAAAATAGGTATTAAATCTTCTTTGAATGTTTGACAGAATTCACTGGCGAAGCCATCTGGTCCTGGACTTTTACTTTTTGGTGGGTTTTTGATGACTGTTTCAATTTCCATACTGCTGATAGATCTATTTAGATTTTTCAGTTCTTGATTCAGTCTAGGAAGGTTGTATCTTTCTAAGTACTTGTCCATTTCTTCTAGGTTATTAAATTTGGCATTACATACTTTTTCATAATATTCTTCTATGAGCCTTTGTATTTCTGCAGTGTCTATCATAATTTCTCCTCTTTCATCTCTGGTTTTATTTGTGTCCTTTCTCTTTTTTTCTATCTTGAGTCTAGCCAGGGGTTTGTCAATTTTATTAAACTTCTCAAAGAACCAGCTCTTTGTTGTATTTTTTTTTCTATTGTTTTGTTTTGTTTTCAATTTCATTTAATTCTGATTATTTCTTTCCTTCTGCTGATTTTAGGCTTCATTTTATCCTTTTCTAGTTTTTTAAGATAAAGCCTTAGGTTTTTTATTTGGGCTCCTTCTTGTTTTTGGAGATAAGCCTGTAATAATATGAACTTTCCTCTTATTACTGCTTTGGCCATGTCCCAAAAGTTTTGATATGTCGTACTATCATTATCATTTGTTTCTATGTATCTCTTCATCTCTCTCTCTCTCTCTTTTCTGACCCGGTTATTCTTCAGTAGCATGTTGTTTAATTTCCATATATTTGTGGTTCTTCCTGATTTCTTGTTGCAGTTGATCTCTAGTTTCAAAGCATTATGATCAGAGAATATGCTTGGTATGATTTCAACCCTCTTATATTTGTTGAGGCTATCTCTGTGTCCCAGTATATGGTCAGTCCTTGAGAATGTTCTGTGTACTAGAGAAGAATGTATAGGCAGCTGTTTTAGGATGGAAGGCTCTGTAAATGTCAGTTATGTCCAGTTGGTCTAATGTGTCATTTGAGGATGTTATTTCCTTATTGATTTTCTGTTTGGATGATCTGTCCATTCTGACAGTGGGGCATTTAGGTCTCCTACTATGATAGTGTTTTGGACTGTTTCTTCCTTTAGTTCTCTGTTCATAATTACTTTACGCATTCTGGGGCTCTCTGATTGGGAGCATAGATATTAATAAGTGTTATGTCTTCCTGGTGTATGATTCCCTTTATCATTATAAAGTGTCCCTCAGTATCTTTCTTGACCTTTTTATTTTGAAGTCTATTTCATCTGATATTAGTACTGCTACTCCTGCTTTTCTCTGAATGCCATTTTCTTGAAATATCATTTTCCACCCTTTCACTTTGAGTCTATATTTGTCATTGGAATTGAGATGTGTCTCCTGGAGGCAGCATATGATTAGGTTTTGTTTTTTGATCCAATCTGCAACTCTGTACCTTTTAATTGATAAGTTCAGTCCATTTACATTTAGGGTGATTATTGAAACACGAGGTTTTCCTGTAGCCATTTTATCTTTTGCTTTCTGATAGCTCAGTGTTTCCATTGCTTCTTTGTCCTTGTGCTTCTGTTTTTTTATTATTATTATTATTATTATTATTATTATTATTATTATTATTATTATTTTGGTTGGGTTTTGTGGATTTTCCCTCTGGTCTCTCTTGTTTTATGTTATATACTTCAGTTCTGAATCTTTAGAGTGTGGTTGCCATACATAGTATTCCATTATCTTCTGCGTGTGCCTTATCTCCATTCCTCTTTGCAAATTTGGATCTTTGACTCTTCCCCTTTTCTGTTATTGTTGTCTCCATTTGTACCTATGTATGCTGAATGTTCATTACTATCTTGTAATAGCAAATCTCTTCTTATTGTTTAAGCTTATAATGCCCTGTTCTGAATAAGGGTTGCACTCCTCTGCTTTTATCTGCCTGCTAGTTGTCTTATTCATAGTTATGTCTTTTTTAGTCATTTTGTTTAAGGTGAGCTGACTCTGAAGGTATTTTCTGTAGTGCAGGTCTCATAGTGGAGAATTCTCTCAATTTTTGTATGTCTGGAAAGGTCTTTATTTCATATTTAAAGGAGAGCTTTGCTGGATACATTAATCTTGGCTGGTAGTTCCTTTCATTTAAAAGTTTAAATATTTGAATCCACTCCTTTCTTGCTTGTAAAGTTTGTGCTAAGATGTCTGATGATAATTTAATGGGTTTTCCTTTATAGGTTACCATTTCTTTTCCCTGGCTGCCCTGAGAATTCTGTCTTTGTCAATGATTTTTGATAATTTTAATGGAATGTGTCTTGGAGAAGGCATTTTTAGGTTGAGGTAATTAGATGTTCTGTTGACTTCTTGAATTCCAAGGTCCGGTTCATTCCTTCGATTTGAGAAATTCTTGTCAACTATGTGTCTGAAGATGCTTTCTAATCCCTGCTCCTTTTCCTCCCCTTCAAGAATGCCCATTATTCTTATGTGTTTCCTTTCCTGATGGTATCAGCTAGTTCTTTTCTTTTTCATTATTTTTCATTCTTTAGTTTCTCTCTTCTTCCTTCTGATTTATTTCTAGATTTCTGTCTTTGATATCACTGATCCTTTCCTCCATTTGATTGACTCTTATTTTCCAAGTTTGCTATTTCAATTGTTATCTCTTTCAGTGTGAAGTTCTATTTGGTTCTTTTTGAGAGTTTGAATCTCCTTGCTAAAAAACTGATTTTGCTGATCTAGTTGTTTTTTCAATTCCTGTGGTAGCTCTTATGTGCACATACCTTGCTCAGACATGCTGGTGTGCAGTTTGGGCGTTTTTTGTTGAGTTTTAGATATTCAGCTTATTATTGTTTCAAGGGGAGAACTCTGGGGACATTTTTCATTCCACCATGTTTTTGATGTTACCCCATGTTTTTCGGCATACTTTCTTTGTAGGAGAGAACTCCTCCTTCTTACCCCATCCCCAAGAAAATAGTACCTGGTCTTCAAATTTATTTTTTCAAATCAGTTTATTTAACCTTCTTAAATTCATTCATCCTACCTCAGAATTGAATCATGCTACCAACGTAATAATGTCTGCAAAATCCTATAATTTTTCTTAGAAATAATAGTCACCATAATGTTGAAACCTCACTGAAATTTTCTACCAAGATAGTATGTCTAAAGTACTAAATCTCAGTTTCCTGAAAGGATTATAATAGTACATTAATTTGTTAAAACTAATATTTCAGGACAATAATGCATTCATTCAGTCAGCATTTGAGCACCTATTATGAACCTAGCACTATGCAAAAAATTAATAACATAGGAAGCTTTTTGGAAAAAAAAATTAATTAGTAAGCCACATTTGAAATCCTCACTTAGCAGTTTTAAAGTCCGATGTCAAAAGACAAGAGTTGGGGGTTTATAGAAGTTAGCCGATAGAATATTAGAGCAAAAGTTCGTGTGTACATAATTGCTTTACACCTGTAAACCAAGTGTGACCACTGCTTTGATAGGATGAGGAAAATGTGACTTATTTGGTCCACTTATTTATCATTAAAATAAATTTTGATCAGTTTTTAAATGTTCAAAATCTCCTCAAAGCTGGGGGATCGGGGGCGGGGACTAGTTTCGTCTTTTTTTCTTTAACCAGAAAATAGAATGCTATAGAGCTAGGAAATGAACCACCAATTATACAACTTGAAAAAAGAAAGATACCTTGGGGTTTCCTGCTTTCTAGCTCTATGACCTTGAACAGGTCACAACTTTTCTACTCTTAGTTTCTGGACCTGTAAAAGGGCCTATCTCCCATGTGAATAATTTGAGATATAGAAGTGCATGTTGGCTTCCAATCTCTGAAGCCCTCTATAAAAGTTATTTTCGATGGTGATTATATTATGATAATTATGAAACCGCTCATAGGATATATAAATCTTCCCTTCTCTTTAAGTGGAGAGATTGCCCTCTATTTTTTCCTCATTTATGTGTCCCAAAGTCCTTCTCCAATTAAGTTCTTGTGAGCTGCCTGTGGGAAGGCCTCAGGATGAGCAGTATATAATCTAACCTCTGAGATTCCCAAGGCCAAACACAATTACTAGATGCATCTGCTGTCAGGTTACCCTTATATGCAGACCTCCAAAGGAGAGATGCTGCCAACAACAAGTTCAGGGGAAAGTATACACAAGCTTCAACTTCCCTCTCCCCGTAACCTCCAAGGAAATTCTCTAGCAGTATTAAGCCAAGAGGAATTATTGCAGCAAAGAGTGAATGTAAGGACCCACTGACGTATCAGATGTAGTCACAGCCTTCAGCAAGTATGATTGATGAGGAAGTACATTTACTTGGTTCACGTTCCTAATACAACTCTGAAATTGTACAATGCTATCTGGACAAAGATCAGGAGTAAATTATACCTCTGACGTAATCATGACCTAGGAAAAAAACCCCAAAGGGCAGAAAATTTCAGTACAAAGTCACTGAAAGAAAAAGCAACCAGAAGTAATTTGGCTAAATTGGGCAACATGAGTATAAGATTAAACACGGGCATGTTTAGAAATTTCCAGTCCCAAGTTAATAAAACTAGGGTCATGAGAATTCTCCTTACTTTACCATGTGCGTTTACCAACCCACTCAGCATCCTCTCAGCGGTAGAAAAACATGGCTTGGAGGAGAAAAAATAATTCTTGAACAACAAAATGTTTGAATTTGACCTCAAATAAGGCTTTATTTCAAAATCTGGAGAGACATGTCAACTTGAATTTATTCTAGAATATTCTGATTTAAGTCAGGTCATTTTGGACAAAGAAAATTGCCAGAACACAATTTCATCTCCCTTTCCTCATGTATATAAAACAAGGCTTCTTGCATTCTACTCAAATAATGATTAAAATGTTAATAAATAAGTAAAATCTTAACAAAGAAAATATTGATGTGGTTTTACAACAAGTATCTTTATTTGTCTCCCCTTCTTCCTTTCCGTCTAGCTTTGAAGGCCTCACCTTCTAAAAAACGGTGCAATTCCATCGCAGCCCTGAAGGCAACTTCACAGGAGATTGTATCCTCAGTTAGCCAGGAATGGAAGGATGAGAAGCGGGACTTGCTGACAGAAGGGCAGAGTTTTAGCAGCCTTGATGAAGAAGGTAAAGACATGCAACTTTAAAAAAAAAAAAAAAGTTCTTGTGATTTTATTTAAACAGGTAATATGTAAGCTCACAGTAGAAAAATTAGAAAATACCTGCTCTAAGAAACGAAGCCATTAACTAATTTTTAAATGGATATTTACCATATGACACAGTAAATGTAAAATTTTTAAAACACATAAATAATACAATATATGGTTTATGGTAAAAAAAAATTAGAAGATAGTAAATTATTCAAAAAATCAAGATCTATAATCTTACTACCTGAAGGTAACAAATCTGAACATTTCGGTGTTTTTACTACTATTTTGGTGTTTTTACTACTAGACCTTGTTCTCTACATGTATATATATTTTTTCAAACACATATACATTATATACATATATACACATAGTTATACATACAATCACAATGTAACAATGAATTATCAATTTACTTAGGTCTTCTTTAAAGAATTTAATCAGTTTTATAATTTCCTCCTGGCATGTCATACATACCTTTCG
This sequence comes from Pteropus medius, assembly GCF_902729225.1. NCBI lineage: Eukaryota > Metazoa > Chordata > Mammalia > Chiroptera > Pteropodidae > Pteropus > Pteropus medius. The sequence continues at coordinate 16,317,424 of NW_024340692.1, forward strand.
TTAGATTTATTCCTTAGATGGATATAGAGATACAGACATAGCTATATATTTTCTGTCTTTTCAAATAATATCGTTTTAAGATTTGGGTTTTCTGGCTATTTGTTGCTACTGCACAGACCTCACATCTTTTGTCCTTTCTTACTTGCTGGCTAGGACTTCTGGCACAATGATGAATAGAAGTGGTGATGTGGGCAGCCTTACCCTGTCCTGATTTTAAAGGGAATGCTTCTAATGTTTCACTGTTGAGAAAGAAGTTTGTTGTATGTGATACCGATAATCAGGTCAAGGAAGTTCCTTTTTATTCCTGGGTTGCTAAAAGTTTTTATCAAGCATGAGTGTTGAATTTTATCAAATACTTTTTTGTATCCAATACATGGATCATTTGGTTTTTCTCTCGTAATCCTAGAAAGGGATGTGACATTTTAGATTTTTTATCAGTGTAGTATATTCTTTTGGGAATACCAATATCTCCTGAAATTTTCTTCCACTTCCTGTAGAAGATTAGATCTCTTCTTGGCATTTTCTTTTCCTCAGTCTTTAGAATAGGGTGTCATTCCTGTTTTCTTCTGCAGCACTTACCCATATGTCCCATGTGGGGTTTTTTTCTTTCTAATCTTCCTATAAACCTACTCTTACCCAGACTTAGTGATTTCAACAAAATAGTTAATGAATTGCCCTTGCTGACTCTATCAGAGTTGATGGCTCCAGTTTCTGGCAGATATCCACCCTCTTTCTCGAAGCAGTCCTGCCTTGCCATCTCCCTACTGCAAGGTGTCTGCAGTCCGGGAAATAGAATAAACTTATTTTTAAACCGTGTTGGTTAAACTTGCAAATAGTATGTTCAATATGACTTCCAGAGTTAAAGCAGCAAGTCCAGGTGTTAATCTGGATAACAGATACATTACAGATCATCCAGAAAGTCTGGAAATGTGGAAAGTAGTACCCATAGTATGTTGTTGTTTTTTTTCAAGTGAATTATTGGACCCATTGCTTAAATTTAAAGGTACCTCACCTGAAACAGTCTGTGAAAGTCAAAGAAAAACCTATTGAGCATATTTTTTAAAAATGTTAACATACAATTTTAAAATGTGTTTATCTTGACAATTCTCTGCATCTACAAAATTTGCTACAAGGTTCAACCTTTTATATCGCTCTGTAGTTGGGGCCTTTCCCTTTCATAGTACACCAAGTCATCCCCCAGTTTCCCTCTGGTTTTTAATCACTTGTTTTCTGTTGTTCCCAGTATATCTTGGTTATATTAGTTTTCTGTTGCCATGTAGAAAATTACTAGAAAGTTAGCCACTTAATGTAACTTCCATTTATTAGTTCACAGTTCTGTAAGTCAGAAGACTGGCAAAACCTGGGTTCTCTGGGCACAGCTTATCAGGGTCTTAAAAACTAGGGTCAGGATGTCCACTGGTTGACCCGTAACCCCCTGGAAAAAATGTGAAGCTTAAAATCTAGTGAAGAAAGAGGTTAGGAGTAGATATTAATTGAGTGTTTACTTTGTGCCAGGCTTCATGCTAAACTTTACCTACATCATCTCACTTAGTCCTTACATCAACTCTGTGAGCGAGGTATTATTCTATTTTACAAATAAGGAAATTGAGCGGAAAGAGATTAAGTAAATTAAGTGGCAGGTCCAGGATTCAGAATCTTCCAGTGCATATGCTCTTACTGTAAGGCATCAAGGAAAACTGATACAAGTCAGAGCCCATGTAAGGGGCATTGGTTTTATTTTTGCACCCAACATCCACAGCCTCCTACACCTAGACTTCTAACCCCACTTCTTTGGGTAAACCATAACCTACATGTACTGTAAATGATCTCCACTTTTTACCCAAGGGACAGATTCACAAGGATCCCAAGAGGGACTTTTAGGAGCTCTTCTTACCCAGTAATGGGAAGCTTCCAGCTGAGATAGAAAGAGGAACTATCTTCAGACTTCTGTCCCATTGAATGAGAAACAGGGTATCTTTTCTATCACTGAAGTTTTTTTGTTTTTATACATGTCTTAATAAAAGTGCAAGTTTTTTCAAAAAGAAAGATGTCCACTGGGTTGAGTTCTCACCTGGAGGTGCTGGAGAAGAATTCTCCAGGTTCATCATGTTGTTGGCAGAATTCATTTCCTGGCAGTTGTAGGGCTGAGGCCGCCACATCTTTGCCATCTGACTACCAGCTGAGGTCCATGCTCAGCCCCTAGAGACCATCCACATTCCTTACCATGCAGCCCCCTTCATGTTCAAAAGGAGAATTTCTCAAAAGTCAATGTTCTTCACACTTGAATCTCTGACATCACCATCTCTGACCTGGAGACATAGAATTAAAGGGCTCCTGTGATTGGCCCAGGCCCACCTAGATGATCTTCTCTTTAAGTTAACTGATTAGTAACCTTTATTATACCTGCAAAATTCCTTTTGCCATGTCAGATAAAATAATCACAAGGGTAACATCTCATCACATTCAGTTTCTACCCACACTCAAAGGGACATTATACAAGGGTGCAGGTCATTGGGGAATCATCCTAGAATTCTGCCTACCACACTAGCTTTTTAAAAAATTGAAAGATATAGGAGCATGAAGAAACAGTTCTCTCCTTCAAAGCTCTGCTCCTAAGGGGTTGATAGGTCAGCTACCTAGTGGTTGGGTGATATATATTTTTTAAAAAATAAAATATCTACCTAGGTAAAAAACAAAACAAAACAACAAAAAAACAGCATGAGCCCAACTGCAGAACTTTAAGGTAAAGATTCATCTACCCATTATGTCCACACTGTTCTCTCTCTGGGGACTTGCATGTCTCTTTTTAGAGAAGCTCTGTTGTACGTGACTAGACCTTTAATTAAAGGAATGTCTTTGACAGGCTGGCCAATAATAGAGGAAAATGTGTCTAAAGTTTAGAATAAGGTTTAAAAGGACCCACATTGAACTCTTAAAAAAAAAAAAAGGAATCCACATAGACTCAGAGAGAGTGAGTATGGGTTACTGCTCGGCCTTGAGTATTTTACTTCCTCATGAGGGAGGGCTCTTACGTATTTTCATAGGCACCTACATTTTAAATAAGAAATAAGCATTTTCTCATTTTTAAGAAAGGCAGCCTTGCTGTGAAAATATGATGTCAAGAATTTGTCATGGATAATGTTCAAATATATGTGTGGGCTCAAACAGGGTTAAGGTATGGCAGGCTGTTAATCTGTGGGTTATGTGTTTCCTGGCTATTAAAATGTCTGAGAATCATGGACATGTGCACATCCTAAAGGGGAAAGCAGGTTCACTGTCTGTTTACACACCTGCCAGTCGTCCTTTTAATCTCTGTCGAATTATCTCCTTAAGCTCCTAGGAGCTTTTTATATTATCTTTTGAAACAGTAAATCACTTTATAAGGTTTTTAAAAGAACATTCATAATATCATTTTCATAAGCCATTTTGTAAATTAATGTAATTTCCTTTCCGTTTAACCTGTTGGCAAGAAGCTATTTTATATTTCTGCTGCAGTTCAGAAGAGCGCAGTTAACTCATAATTTAATTTGCAGCCTGATATGTAAAATGAAGCTTTTGACTCATTTAAATTATTATAGATTCCAAAGCAGCATTTATTACTGAGATTCATGAGTGTGTGTGTGTGCGTTGCTTTTCTTACCCAGCGCTGGGATCGCGACACAGGCCAGACCTGGTGCCTAGCACACCATCATTGTTTGAAGCTGCTTCCTTGGCGACCACAATTTCATCATCTTCCTTATATGTCAATGAACATTATCCACACGACAGGACTATGCTTTATGCAAACAGGTAAGACTTAGCACAATCAAATTACCAGTCTGGCTCTTAAACCATGTCAACATCATGAACAGCTTTGAATGAAAACATGCTGTTCCTGACAACCAGGATGTGCCTGTCACCTGCTCTGTAAGTAAGAGAGAAAATATGCATGATTTTTACTGTGGCAAGAAATGCATCTGAGGAAAACCTCTCTTGATTTTCCTTTATTGTTAATAATTATGTCCTGTAGAAATTGTATACTTGGTTCTGTGGAAGAAAACAAATCTTTCATCATTTTTATTTTACTAATTTTAAATGCATTTTTCAGTTACATTTGACATACAATATTATGTTAATTTCAGGTATATAACATAGCAATTCAAGATATATATACCTTACAAAGTGATCACCCCAATAAGTCTAGTACCCCTCTGATACCATCCATAGTTATTACAATATTGACTATATTCCTTATGCTGTACTGTACATCCCTATGACTTTTTATAACTGGCAATTTGTACGTCAAGATCCCTTTCATTTTTTTCACCCATCCCCCCAACACTCTTTCCATCTGGAGACCATCAATTTGTTCTCATAGCTATGAATTTGTTTCTTTTTGTTTATTCATTTATTTTGTTTCTTAGATTCCACATATAAGTGAAATCATACTGTATTTGTCTTTCTCTGATTTATTTCATTTAGCATAGTACCCTCTAGGTCCACCCATGTTGTCACAGATGCCAAGATTTCATTCTTTTCATGGCTGCATAATATTCCACTGTATGTATGTACCACGTATTTCTTCATCTATTGATGGACACTTAGGTTGTTTCCACATCTTGGCTATTACAAATGATGCTGCAGTGAACGTCAGGGTGCATATATCTTTTCAAATTAGTTTTTGGTTTATTTAGATAAATACCCAGGAGTGGAAATGCTGGTCATACAGTAGTTCAATTTTTAATTTTTTGAGGAACCACCATACTGTTTTCCATAGTGTCTGTACCAATTTATAATCCACCAACGTGCACAAGGGTTCCTTTTCCTCCACATCCTTGCCAACATGTGTGGTTTGTTGATTTATTGATGATGGCCACTCTGACAAGTATGCAGTGATATTTCATTGTAGTTTTAATTAGCATTTCCCTGATGATTAGTGATGTTGATCATGTTGTCATATACCTGTTATATATCTGTTTATCCTCTTTGGAGAAATGTCGATTCAGGTCCTCTGCCTATTTTTAATTGGATTGTTTCTGTTTTTTGGTGTTAAGCTATATGAGTTCCTTATATATTTTAAATAATAACCCCTTAATGGATATATCATTGACAAATATCTTCTCCCATTCAGTAGGTTGTCTTTTCATTTTGTTGATGGTTTTCTTTGCTGTGCAAAAACTTTTTAGTTTGCTATAGTTCCATTTGTTCATTTTTTCTTTTGTTTCCATTTAATAATTTCTTACGAATTGATTGTTTTAAGCAAGTACTCTTGGTTAATATTGCACAGATAGCTGCAAAGATATTTCAATATTCTCTTTTTGTATGAGTGACCTTAGTGACTACAGTAGACAGAATAATGGCCCCCTAAAGTTTTCCACATCCCGATCCCCAGACTCTGTGACTGTTACCTTATAGAGCAAAAGGGACTTTGCCAATGTGGTTAAGCTAAAGATCCTGAGATAGGAATAGTGTTCTGAATTACCCAGACAGGCCAGTTGTAATCACAGGGTCCTTAAAAGAGGAAGACAGGAAGATTAGAGTCAGAAAGAGAGATGTGATGCCAGAGCAAAGGTCACAGAATGATTTGGAGATACTACAACTGCTGGCTTTGAAAATAGAAGAAGGGGCTATGAGCTAAGGAATGCAGGCAGAATCTAGAAGCCAAAAAAGGCAAGGATTCTACCTTTGAGCGTCCACAAAGGAACGCAGTTCTTCCAGCATCTTGAATTTTAGGACTTCTGACTGCCAGAGCTGTAAGGTAATAAGTTTTTATTCTTTTAAGCAACAAGTTTCGATAATTTGTTACAGCAGTAACAGGAAACTAATGTGTAGTGACTCTCAAACTTTTAATGTGAATTTGAACATTGGGATGGGTTACCAAAATTTCTTATAGATAGAAAGTTAATTTGTTATTAGATATTTTTTTCTTTTTAAACAAAATGTTCCCAGATGTTAGTTCTAGGAATGGAAAATGATATCTTCAAAGATCACAAAGAGATCACAACACTGTCTGTGGGATTAGCTGTTTTATTTATCTTTCTGTTTTTACATATGCAATTTTGTAATTAGCTTTAATTCCAGGACAGGAACTACTATGTACACATTCTCCATAATTATCTGTTAATGTTGAACTAGTGCTCCTTGAAATCTAGCTTTCGAGAATCAAGATCAGATTTTTGCAGGTAGAGTGCTGCTTACACTGTAAGTCATTTTCCACTTCCAGGCTAGCAGCTTGGTTCACTTCCAGAAAGAGTACTTAATATGGTAAATTCATTTTAATATATGCATATTTATATAGTCTATCTTAATCCTTTGGAAAATTAAGATTTGGAAGTTGGAGCTTCTGTAGAAATTCCATTTGTTGCTGTTTCCCTCCCTCTCGGCTAAATACAAGAGCAGGTGAGGCAGCCTATCTAGGTCTGGAGAAGTGGAACAAATTGCCAGGCGAGCCCCAAATTTTAGCCGGACTTCAGTCTGGATAGCTCTGCTGTAAGGGCCAACAAATAAGGCTTCATCAGAAATTATTCAGCTCGCCTGAACTTTCAAAGTAATTTGGTTAGCAGCTTTGGATTAGAAAAATTTGAGGTGACTTATACCTAACATTATTGTGTACCTTGACTGTTCGAATTTGTCATGTAAATTAGTCAAGCAACAGTTTTTCCTATCTGTACAATCCAGCTGAACATGGTTCCTTTGCTCTCAGATATAATTAGCAGCTCAAAAGATCGCTGAAAAGTCACAAAAAGTTCTATGCAAGGTGAAAAACAATTCTCATGTGACGCCATGGTGGTTACTTACCATTTGCGTCTGTTCTCATTATCAGGGGCATATAATTGGATGTGCTATGAAATTATTTACTAGAACTTTTAACAAAAAGAATAAAGAGTTTTTGCTTGTTTTTGGTGGCCATGGTCATAGTTAAGTGTCTCATCTCTTGGCCAGAGGCGTTCACCTCTTGGGAATGCATAAAGTTCCTCCAGGGTCTGGCACTACCTCCTGCTGTAGCCCCCTGTGCATGCCCTACCTCTGTATACTCCAGGGCCATAATATAATTCTTGGTACTTTTATTTATGCTGACACTGGTTGTCATATATACTTGGTTGGGAAAAATATGTCTTATCTGATATTTCCCTCTTTTTTTGAAGCGAATTGTTTGAAATAAGTCTTCTGTGGCATTGTATCTGCAAGTTGCAATTTGACAGCTATCAGTCCAGGTCGGATTCTGTTGCAAGAACAAAAAACCATTCCATCTTAAGCAGAATGGGATTCGATGGAGGGCATTAAGGCTTACAAAGTCTGTGGAAAGGCTGGGGGAGTGTGCTCCAGGCTGGACATCAGGAAATTGCCCCGGGAACACACCACCCAACTGGCCCGCCAGCAGCCCTGCAGCCTTCGCCACAATCAAGAGGGTGCCCTGCCCAAAGAATGCAAGCCAGAGAAAAGCATTTTAGTGAACCAAGAATGTTTATTACATACACTAACATTTTAAAGTAAGCAGTTTCACTAAAATCCCCAGATTCATTTGAAAAATTACCAGCTTTGGCCCCACTCGGCTCCATTGCCTCCTGACATTTTTCAGGTGGAGGGGAGAAGCCTGGACTCTCCAGGTCACCACCCTCTGCTTCAGTCATCTCTGCCCCGTTGCTTGCCTGCGCACCTGTGGGCAGTTTGCTTTTTGCTTTGATGTAGAAGTCGACGATCTTAAACCCTGCCTTGGAGAAATCATAAGGAAAAGGGGCAAAAAAGGCACTAAGCTGCTAAAGAACCCTCAAGAGAAATAATGGCATGCCAGCTCCTGAGAGTCGATATTCCTGTTCCCTACCCACTATACCCAACCCTAACTGCTCAGCAGGGAACCCTTACCAGCAAACTGAAAAGAAATTATCATATTTTGTTTCTATCATTTTTTCCTCAAGAGCCTTCCTAGTTCTAGTTGTGTCTCTTGAGGCAACAAATACACTGTATTCTAAGCTTCATTTGGCCTACTAAGTTTTAAAACCTAATCCAAATAGCCTGGAAAGAAAATGAGTTGAATATTGATGTTATAACTCACATATCAGTTTTTCTTTCTTTATGAATCATTTTTCTGTTGAAGCCAAGTGGTCTGTTTTCCCATTTTAACATTATGCTATACATATCTACACTTAAATAAGCTGTAAATGCTTCAACTAGTGGTTGTCACTCAGTCCTTTGAGAATCCTTAACTTTGAGAGGTGTTGATTAGTATCTGGATGTCTCCACAACTAAATTATATACTGCAGTAGGAAATTGTTGGTGCTTTAAAAAAAATCCTTTTCTTAAAGGATTATTCTTTGTAACTTCAAAAACTCCAATAACAATCCATTCTTCTTTTTTTTTTTTTAAATTGACTAGGAAGCAAAGAAAAAATAGTATAATTTAAAGTATAATATATTTAACCTGATGATTGAGAGTACATATTTTTAAATTTCACCGTAAAGTTCTGTCTTAGAATGTTCAATTTATAAGAATAAAGGGAAATTGTTGTGAGTACATGCTTCCCAGTCAACTAGTGGGATTTAAATTCTGAACTTTTGATACTTGAACTTTTCTTTCCTAGTAAGAACTTGGTTCTTTAAAAGGAGGTATAAATTGAGCACTAAGAAATGCAGAGGCAAATATTTTTATCTCAAGTTAAGAACAGCTTAATGGTGTGGAAATTGGTTACATACATGAATATTAATACTTTTCATGATTTCCTGCACAGTTGGTAGCAAGGCTGAAGCTCTGGTTATGCATAAGGATCGAAAGCCCTACTGCATTCCAACATATTTATAGTTTCTCATCAAAGATGCCTTTACCAACATCCCCACTTTGTCTAGTCTCCTGTTTTGTTAGTGGCTATTTCTAATAGTTGGCTCACCCTGTACACATTTGGAGTATTATGAGAAGGGCAAATATGTCTGAGGAAAAGCCACTGGTCATTTGCACGTAGACAGCTGGAAAATCTCCCTAAATGATGAGTCCAACATTCTAGATCTCAGAGGCTAACCTGAGCACAGTTCTACGCCCTGTTCTTCCTGCCAGTTGGGGATTATAAACCTAGGAGAAGGAGAGAGCAGTTGCCTCTAGCCACACTCCCCTCCCCACAAATTGCTTACCACACAGCAGAGCCATCCCCAAGAAGGTTAGAGAGACCCATTATCTACAAATTTGTCTAAAAGATAGGGAAAGAGAAATGCAGAGATATACATTGTGTGACATATCCAAGATCACATAACATGCTAGTAGGGTTTAAACTAGAACACAGGTCTCTGAGGTTCAAGCCTCATGTTCTTTACACTGTACCACCCTTTCATCATAGCCTCCGAATACTTCTGGTCTTCTCCTTGTGTGTGCTATGCATGGAAGGTTTATCAGTTGTTTTTTCCCTAACATGAATTCTGGCCCTGTGTTTGAGCCCATTTTTGCTGCTTAATAACTGAATTTTTCCAGTAGGCAAATTGGTGGGCTGATGTCAATGTCTACCTATGCTGCTTATTCTAGAAGTCATTGGCTAAGTTTGCTTATCAATAGCATCATGGCTATGGGAATTTTTCTATCATAGCACTAGTCATATTTCAAACCAAGTACAATAATAGCTAATGATTGGACTGTATTAAGAGTTCGTGTTCATTTCTTTACATGCTTCAAATCACTTAATTCTCACAGCAGCCCTGTGTGGTCATTATATTTACTATCTCCAGTTTACAGATGAGGGGTGCTTAGCAACATTAGCAACTTTTCGGAGGTCAAATGGCTAAAAAGTAGAGGCATGGTTTCTGCCCGCAGCACTGATATAGAATATGAGGCATGAGCCTCAGGTATTCAACAGCTGCCCTCATTCACGTTGTCACATCTCAGACAAGATGACTTTTAGATGCTGCTGTAATGGAAATTCGGTAACATCCATACAAGTTCTCTTCTTCCTCATTCATTTTTGCCTTTTCTTTTTCCATGTGATTTTGAGTGAGGATTTTCACTTTCCAAGATGTTAGAGACTGAGTGTTCAAAAGCTGAAAATATGACGTTGATTTAAATTCACAAGAGCTTAAAAGAGTTATTTCCTCAAATTTGTATTTCTACTTCTCCAGGTGGACTCTAAATCATTATATGCTCCTTGAGAAGAGACTTCTGACACGTGTCTGCTTGATTAGAAAATCCTAGTATCTTCTGTTTACATAGTAAGGTTAGCAGGAACCTTTCTTACTTACCAGATGGAGTGAGAAGAAAGTTGGTTACAAGGACTTCCTAGTAATTCCATTTCTCTAACCATAACCTCAAGGGAGGGACAGAGCATGCCTGCGGTATCTGCTATGAACATGGCAGCTACCTGCTGAACCTAGGTGCCAGTCTGGGGCTGTACCAGCCCCTCAGAAGGTCTCAGCAGCCCCCCTATTGATGCTAAAATTGAATCCGATGTCTCCAGACTCTGTGTGCTTTTCTACTTCTTAATCCGGTTACTCCAGCCACGCAGACAGACCTTACCACCATCACTACCACCACCACCCCCGTAGCTGGGTCTTTCTCTTGCATTTTCATTATTGTAAGTCACTAATTAGGGTATTACCCCTCAAACTGCCACTTCTAGCTGTCTAACGTTGGGCGAGTCGCTTTATCTTTCTTTTGCGTGTCTATTTCTTCGTTTGTAAAATATGGATTATTATACTACTGCCACAAAGAGCTGTTATAAAGATTAAATGAAATTATAATTGGAAAGCATTTATAATACTTCCTGGCACACAGTAATCATCATCAAAGTATTTGTTAAAACAACAGAGTGATGCCAGATTCAAACACCTTGAGGCTTTCCGGTAAGTTCCACTATAAGGGGCAAGATGTAATTGTTGTTGGCAAAAAGCCATCGTAGAGAACTTTATTAGTTTTGACTAATAACATTCCAGTGAAGGAAGCGAAAACACACTTAGAATTTCAAAGAGAGTTTAGTAAAGGGCATTGGTCATAGAATGTGGAGAGGCTAGAAGAGTGAAAGGGGGACGTTACAGAGCCCCGGGTGTGACTGCAAGAGGCAGCTCCCAGCAGTCGCCCTGTCACCTTAGCAGAACCTAGACTCGTGAAGGAGGGTCCCACATGGGGACCAGCTGCCACGCTGGGAGCAGGAACAATGGAGGAGGCTATCATTTAAAGAGCTGAGAGAGTGGCAGGGACACAGCTGCCTCCAGAGACACCACCCAAAGAAGGATGAAAAAAAAAATGAGTGAGAAGAGGCCCAGAGTCTCCTTTCGTTCCCACTTCCTCGTCTCCTGCCAGTGCCCTCCACTGGCAGAACCTGGAAAAGGGCCTGAAGAATATAGTCTGCGGCTCTCGACCCCAGCATTGCAAAGCAGAGTTGAAACAGGGTACAGATAACAGCCACACTACACAGAGCAAAAACTAGGTAGATGTAAGATTTTTTACAAAAAAAGAATTGCAAAGATCAAAGCTTTACGAAGGCAGAATGTGTGTGCAAACAGAGGAATCGATTTTGACTTATAAATCATAGAGAGAGTTTTTTACCATGCCAATTTAAGAGTCGCATAAAGGAGCTGTAATTTTTTTTAAATGATCTGTGCAGTAAGAGACTCCGGCATTTACCAACAAGTCTGTCTGATGCTTTCCCTGGTAATTTGCTAGAGTAGATGCATGCAGGTTATAAATATTCAAAAATGCTTTAGCTAATTCCAGGTGCATGGCATAGATGAGAATCTTCTTCAGCTCAAGAATTCCACAAAGGTTTGTAAGCCTGGGGAATCCAGGTGAAGCTCGCTCTGATAGAGCAAGAGATGTAGTTTGGAGACAGGCCAGCCGTCACTAATGCCCTAGCAAATACCCTTACTTTATTGCCAGTACCCCACACCAACCCATCTCACCAACTGAGTGTAATTCAGTCTGGGACAGAAACACAGTGGGGAGGAGGGTGCGATATGGAGTCACTTCTATTCTTCTTATAGTGAAGAGAAGAATTTAGTCAACTTTTCTCCAGTGACAGAAAACTAGGACACCAAGCAAATTATGATACATGTTTAGGGGGAGAATAACACTCCCCAGGGTCCTGAAGCAGAAACCTGCCTTGTCACCCAGTCTCCCAATAGAATAAAATCTCATTATAGAAATTAGGACCATTTTCAGCATGCTGGGATTACAGGTAAACCTAGGAGTGGTGTCACATCTCTTTCCAGTTGCGACTGGGGCACCTGCAGAGAAAATTGGAGCCTGATAGAAGCTTCATAATATGCCTGCTAGTTTAGCTTCCCCTCCCCAACCCCAGAAAAAAAAATGGATTTACGTCACATAGTCTGCACCTGATTTTTACTAGATGCTTTTTTTTTTTCCTTGACTATAGAATTAGTTCTGAAGTGATTAGCTTTTCAAATGATCTCTCATATATTTTGGCATGGGCAGGAAATTGAAGTGAATTTTTCAGATACCTGACATTTTATGAAGAATAATTTAGGACTCAACATTGATTCAAAGAACACTTACATATTTTTTCTTTGATGAATTGGTACATGGTAATATTTCTAGATGCTTTTCATGTATTAAGATTTTTTAGTGGATCCAATTTATAGGTAAGCCAAGTTGGAAAAAAAAAAGTGGGGGGTTGTTGAATGTCGGCCAGCCTTTGGATATCCTGACTTATCAAAAATAACATCTTTTATTCATTTTCTGCCTTTTATCTGAGACCAAATACCTATATCTCTGTTTCCCTTGACTTCAGCCACTAGTACTCTATCTCTGGAAGAATGGATTGCTGTTGGTGGATGTATCTCTGCAGACCCTCCCCAAGCCTCTGCCTTCTTTCATTGAATCTTGAGAGAAATGCTTCTCAAAGTATGATTGGTTCCGACATCTAGGTTTTAGTGCACTCCTCAAGGAATTCTCATGCACACTAGAGTTTAAGAAAAAAAGTTCTCTGGAGATATTCTCCTTTTCTGTATTAACTGAGGACCGAAACTATTTCCTTGCCTTGTTGTTCAGCTGAAACACAAGTAGACTCCTTCAGGGAATTAAGAGGATATAACATGTAATGCCCAAAATACAAAACCATAGCAAAATGTGTGGGTTTTCAGATTATAGTGAGGAGACAGGACCTCAATTCCTCTAACCTCAAACCGACCTGGACATATCCTAAGCAAAGCTTCCCTTGCCTTAAAGGTATTTTCGATACCTCTGGGGGATACCCCAGTCTGCCCCAAACCTGCTTCTCAGCCCAGCCCTCTGACCTTATACCAAACTACATTTCTGCTCAGCAGCTGTTCTTGAACTCTCTGAGTCTACAGAGATTCCAAGCAAAGTCATTCTCTGTAGGATCCCACTGGCTTCACTGACTCTTATTCTGCTTAGGGGTCTTTCTGGTCCTTCTGGGCCCCTTGAAGTTACCTTCTCAATCCTTATCATTTCCCTCTGTCCTTTTGACTTGTCCGCATCATACTCAATAGCTAGGTCTACCGTTTGGTTAAGCTAGTCCTGTGCAAGTTGGTATCATGCTTCTGCCCGAGTGGCCCCACACAGGGTAGCACCGTGGGCTTGTCCACTTCACTTCAGCTGCTATGGCCTCTCTTTGAAGTACCCCCCTTTGGGCCCACCTATTGAATTCCCATTTGCTTTCTGAGCTGTCACCTCTCTTCTAGCTCTGATATCAATTACAAGGTAGTGGTGACTGCCAGGGCCCGAGAGCCATGATGAGGGAACTTCTTTCAGGCTTGCTTTATTTACCAGCTCTTTCCATTTCTCCTCTACCCCTGGCACCCTCTGGTGCCAGGCTCTGCCAGAATGCTGTTTAATTTTGCTTCTGTGATATATCTGAAATATACACAAAGAACAACAAACTTAATTTCTTTCACAGCTAGAAGAAAGTTGATCCCCGACACTTCCTGTTTAATCCTTTTGTTAACTGAGGAATTATCTCCACAGTAGCTGGCTTTGATGACTTGCCGATCTTTAGGGGGAAGAATTTCACTGTGGAAGTCCACAGTAAACCTGCTGCTGAGGACATTATCTTCAGAGAAACTAACAGACCCAGCCCCCCACAGGCAGACCATACACATCTGCAATAACGAGCCCTTTGCTTTTAGCTCATGATAGTCTCAGTGTCAGGAGAACTAGGTAAGTATAATGAGAGAATCAGGAGGTAATGATAAAAATCTCAAGTCAGAATAATATTAATCCAAAATGTAATTGTTTAATAGCCTGCTTTCAAGGATAAAGTAATAAAGATGAAATATATAATGATGTAAAGGAGCTCATTATTTTTCTGACCAGCCATTTTAAAATTTAGTGTTTGGAAGGTCACAAAAGAACTTTAAAATGACCAGACTTGTTTTCTCAACAAAGGATTTGGCTAAAATGAAAATGTCATCTTGATGGCTACTCGCTGAAAATATGTGTGAAGAGTTTGGCTGTTCTTTCATTGTTTCTCATCACACTGCAGAGATGCCGCTGAGTGTTTAAGCACGTAGTCTGGGAAAAGGTGTTTTATCTTTTATTCATATGTGAGTGCATCTGGGTTGGTGCCCTAATAATTCTAATTGCCATTACTGGCCATTTTCTTTGCCATCGCTGAGTTGTGACGGGAGAGAAGGCAGGCATTCCAAGGCCAAGGCAAAGCTAATTTGTGAAATGGATCAAGTTTTTACTTCTTTGCCTTTTCCCTGCCAACCCTTCTGATGCTTTTCCAATCCTAGTAGTAGCATAACCTGCCCTCAAAGAATCATGGAGCTTTGGACATGGAAGGGTCCTTTTGACATCTTGTCATCCAGCCCTTTTATACTTATTTTTTATTTTTTTATGTCAAAATTTTATATACCAAGTTTAACAGTCAAATAGTTGTATAAAGATTTTTAGGGAAAAGATCAGGTCCTTGGTCACCTCCCCTTATACTTTTCTCTTTGTTTTTGTCTATTGGCCTTTCTGTTCTACTTTCTGAGAGTTCTTCTACTTTATTTCTGAATCCTTCCACTGACTTTTTCATTTCTGTTGCCACATTTTGTAAGAATTTTTTTTCTTCACTATGATGTCCTTTTTTAGCAATCTTTCCCTACTTCACAGTTGTAATTTCTTCTTTTTTTCTGAGAATATCAGCATTGTATTTTTTTTGTTTGACTCTAAGTTTTGTCTCTTCTTGCCTTTTGGTCTCCATTTTCATTCAGGTTGCCTTTTTCTGTTTGTTTTGGTCTGCATCTTTCATTTTGGAGGTTTTCCTCAAGTTTCTAGAAATCCTTGCTTCTTGCTCAACCACGTATTTGAATGGGAAACTAAAAAGCTGACTAGAAACTTAAGCATTTGAGTTGACCAAGCCTCACTAAAAGGTGATCTAGCTGGACTCTTTGATAGTAAATGTTAGTATCCGCCAGTCTCTGCTTGCTGTTGACCTGGTCAGATTCCCTATAGAAGACGCTTCAGTTTCTTGTTTAGATGGAAAAGGCCAGGCTGTCAGCCTTCTGGAACCTGGGTTAATAAAGGAGGCCAGGAGGTATCTCAGCATCTAATATGCAGACATTCACTTCATCACTCTTTTCTCTCAAATGCCTCTGGCGTCCATGGGTCCAGATATCTTCTGTTCTATATCCTCATCAGAGAAAAGAAGAACAAAAAACTTTCTGGTCTTCTCTTGGAATGGAGTTAGAGTATTTGCCTAGCTATGTGTCTCTTTGCTTCCCCCAGCAGAAGCTTAGAATTCAGTTCTCTTGGGTTTGCTAAGTCAGTTACTACCTGTCCATGTGCCTTCTAGGCCCCAAAACATTGTATTTGTAGCCTCTCCCAATCTCTGCCCTTATTATAGATTTATGTCTTTTTTTTTAACCCTTTTTTGTAGTTTTAGAGGGGTTGGAGGTATCAGTACAATTGGGTGGGATGTATTCCATCTGCCTCTGTATCTTTTTCTATAAATCTAGAGGCCCAGATAGTTGCTGAGTGAGGATTCTGAAGTTGCAACATAACTTAATAGCAGCACCAGAACTAGGACCTGCACTTTCTGACGCCTCGTTCAGGGAAGCCTCTTTCAAAATAGGCAGTGTCATCAATAATGGATTCATCCACAAATGCATTTGTTCCCGGTTGGGTGTGAATGAGTTTAAAAGGCTATTTTGTAAAGAGTGCTTTGTATTTTTGCATTGATTGGTATCTCATTAGTAGACAGGAAATCAGGAAGCACCTGAGATTTTCCCAGCACCATAATGCTCCACAGGCAACCCCCGCAGAGGCGAAGGGCTAGTGAAAAATGTTGATAAGACAGTACTGGCCAGGCTAAGTTATACTGCATTTAACTTTTGTGCCTTTCCAACTTTTCATGTAACTGGAGTTGTACCAGGTCTTACCAACAAATGGGAATAAATGGGGTTACAGTCAGGTACCCACATTCCACTGTTGCTTGCCCATCTGCCATGGCAGATGCTAAGTCCCCTGTCAAATACCCTCCAAATATACCTATAAGTGCTCACCCCTAGGTCTAATACCATCAAGAGCTGCAGTCACTTCTCCTTCATCACTCAGCAGCTACCACAGTCTCCCATGAGGCATCAAAGGTCCCATCTACCTCCTGCTGGGCCTCTCGCCCTCTACACTGGAGACCCAAAAGTCCCAGAGTTCTGTGACACATGGGGGAGAGCACCCTTACTTGTTAGAGAGACTCTAATGCAATACTACTTAGGCTTGATGTTTTATAGACTTTTAGTAAAATCTCTCTTCTGGTTTTTACTTAAAGCTCTCTTGCCTGCTCGTACTCTCTCTCTCCCCCTTCCTGCATTCTGTGACTTTCTCTGTGTCTCTTGCCCTAGGAATCAATCATGAGTCCCCTTGGGGTTACCCTGCTACACCGAACTAGACATACCCTCTGATGACTAAGACATGATTCAATTCACTGGCTTTTGTGGACATTCTTCAACCCTCAGCAAATAGACTTGCACTGGGCCTGCCCACCAGATAGATCTAAATCCTCCAAATAGACATTGCTTCATCTCAGTGTCTCAAGCTTGGATCCTTACCACATCTACTAATATAGATAATACACATACTCACTTTAATCCAATATCCCCAAACATTTGGGAGGGCCTTAGAGTCACAGGGCATTATGTAGGACACTAGAGAGGATGGAAAGATTGAAAATCTTTGCTCTTAAGAAACTATAACATTTGTATAACCAGATACAATAGAAGGTAAGAGGTATTCAGGTCAATGAAAATTCTGTACAAAGTGAGTCGAGAGAACAGAGTTAGGAAAGATGACTTGCCCAGAGCTGTCTGTGATGCCCACAGCAAAGGAAGAGTGCTAAAGGGCAAAAACTGCATGTCCCTGATAGTATTATTGTCTGTTGTGTTTGGCAAAATAAGTACTCAGAAAATTTTTTTTCATTATCCAAATATATTTGAGGTGTTTATGCTTGGTTGAACTAAGAAGAATCCCAAAAAGAGAAATGCTATTTGATTAAAAAGTTTAATTCCAGGAAGATGTGCATTGATCACTTGATTCTAGGCATGTTTGTAACAATAATGATACATCTAACTTTTCAAGTGCAGACAGATACACTGACTGTATCACCCCAGGCACTGTGAGATAGCACAATTAGCTCTTGTCATTCAATCCCATGGGTCATTCTGTGGTTGAGACAGATTTAAATTTCATTTCCTTGCCTCAGTGATACGGAAAAAGTTCTTAATAAACAAGGGGCTTCCACATAAAGCCCTCTCAGTGTGATTTCTGGAGAACTAGGGAACTAGATATTGTTTGCTAAACACACAACTTTCCGATGTAACTGGAGCATGGCACCTCTTTGCCAAGACAGGAAGATAAGTCAACTGGGAGCTGGCCTCAGACTGAAATAATTACATAAATTCTGTGGGATGGTGAGAGTTTCATATTTTTATGGCACTTATCAATAATATTTATGAAGCCTTTTACTAAATATGGAAGATAATTTTTTTTAAACTGATGAATTATGGCTACCATTAATTAATGCACAATTTTCACATTTTTTGTTCATGATAATCCTAAGAACATGTAATAGATGCTTTCTCTATACTATTTAGTCTGCCAAGCATTCTACAGATTTTATTTTATTAATGCACTGTCAACTCTATAAGATAAGCACTAGTGGAGTGGGTAACTTAGAAATATACACGACAGGAACAAAAAAACAGTCAATTACCAAGGCCATGTGTACCCAAACCTAAGACTATAAAAAACATAACTTGACCCATAAAATAAACTTCTAGACACCTATGAAATTTTTTCCTCTAAAATATATTCTTCAGCCATTATGAATATAGTCTCAAATGCATCACTTGAAAGTATTCCTTTTTTTTTGGAAATGTAACCTTAGTCAGTTAGGAAGTGGCCCCATAACTGAGAAAGACTTAGGTCAGTATTTCTTGTGTATGTGTATGTTGCTAGAGAATGAACACTGTCTTATGAAATCGTATCACTTTGTACTGAGAAATAGAAGTGAACCCAGTATTAGAAATGCTTTCAGCCCAAGTAACAGAAAACCCATTAGTATTAGTAGGCACAGCATATACTAGAACTTTCCAACTGGTATGGTGAGGCCCAGTGGTGAGCCATAAAGAGATGAGCAGAGATATTTATCCCCTCAGTGTTCAGGGTGCTGAGGGGGACCTAGGACAGCTGAAGTTCCTAGGGTTAATCACCTCAGATGCCAGCAGTCTCCTCCATGTCATCATGTGCTGTGAATGTCATACACTAAAAAAGGTTGGACAGTACTGACCTAAAATATAAGAAAGGATGTTTGCCATTTACTTAACATAAAGTTCAGAAATATGCAGTCCAGAGTGAGTGCAGCTGCCCAGTGTGACATTCTCGTGGATCCAGGCTCTTTCCATCTTTCTGCTCTGCCATCTTCTACTTTTTGTTTTTGCTTCTCCTCTTTGTTGCCCCATGGTCACAAGGTAGCTGCCACAACCTCAGACATCATGTCCTCACTCCACGGATTTATGCAGGAAGGAAACCAAAAGAGCAAAAGAAAATCAATGGACGGTGCAATAGTCTATTCTTTTATCCAGTGGAGAGCAGAGAGCCAGGGGGAGCTTTCCCAGCTGTGCCCCCAAATCACATGACCACCTCTGCTGCAAAGGAGGCCAGGAAGAGGCCTACCTGCTCTGAGACTACTAATCTTCACCTACTACCTAAACACAAAATTGGGAGTTCTGTTAGCAAAAACAGAGAGCTTTGGTGGTTGTGTAAGCACAAGTGGTAGTGCCAAACACAGCCTGTAAGGAAGAAGCCAGGGTTTTTTATTTGTTTTGCTTTGTTTGATGAGACATAGTTTCTGCTTCTTAGGTAATCGTTTAGACTATTTCTGCTAAAATACCGCTCACGAGATCATTTATCCATGATACTGAAAGCCTCCTCTGTGGAAGCTGGTTTGAAATAGAACATCCTACAGATAAGAAAAAGATTTGTGCAAATATTAGTCAAAGAAATTTAAGTTTTATCAGTATTCATTTTCATTCAGAGATAAACAGCATTTATGATTTTATAGCTTTGAGTAATAGAACTAGGTATGATTTTTTGCTTTTTCCCTCCTGTTCAATAGTTTTACTAATTTTTTCATCATGTATTACATTTGCAATGAAAAAGGCATTAATATTTTAAATTATTTTTAAATCTGATGGGCTCTTTGGAATATTGAGTGAAGTGTCTCAAGAATTGGACCACAGAGCTCCTTTATTTCATTTCTTAAACATTAAAATGAAAGTCATTGTAATACAAAAGTCTCATACCTCAACTTTTAAAAGATTAATTTTCAAGCAGTATTAATTTTGGATATTATAAATACTTTTATCGTTTCCTCAGAATTGAGAAAGTATTATTTTTATTGTGTTGCAAAGACCATATCAGAGATTCATGGCACTGAGTATAGAAACTAAGCATAATCATTACCTTTAATTAATAATTTTTACAAAATTAGTTCATAATATCCCCAGTGCTGACTTGGAAGGGGAAAAACAAGAAAAAGAAAGAAAACACCAGCCACCAAGGATCTTTCCTTGATAACTTGAAATCTTGGATTTGGAAAACAGAAATATTTCTGAACCAATTTTCAGTCTGTGATAAGGAATAAACTTTGTCAGCTTTATGAATGAATTCATTTTCTGATTATGAAAGTTATTTAAGAACTTTATAGGGTAGGAAATTTAGGGGAGAAAAAGTAGTTATTCTTAATTCCACCACCTTGATACATCTTTTCAGATGTGTCTGGTTCGTGATATGATCATGATCATAGGGTCAATGCCACTCTATATTGTATCCTACCTATTTCTAGGGCACTAAGTGTTCTCTTCATATTTCTTTTCATGTTTTCCTTTGATAAAAATATATCCCCATTCACTCCCCACACCCATTTCCTCCTCACCAAAAGTAATCATTTTTACCTTATTTATCTAATTTTTTTAGCTATTACTCTCTGTTTCTCTGTGGGAGAGAGGAAATACGCCCCCTCCATCCAGTTCCCTCTTAGATTTTATTTTTATTTTATTTTTAAAAAGACATAAGGCGATTAACAGGAGAAAATCAAGTTTTAATACATACACACAAAGAAGTCATGTAAGCACGAAGAATCTTAAAGACAGCAAGGCAAATGAGATATATGTCATCTGGACTAAGGAAGGTAATGGTTTGAGACTTCAAAGGGAAGTAAAGCAATTCACAGGTTGATGAACAGATTTAGTGTTTAGTAAACAAATGTTTGCTGGGCTATCTAGAGACAATGGGACGCAGAGAAGACTTTGATCAAATGGGCCTATCTCTCACACCTAGTTCAGATTAAACTATAGTTATCTCTGTTGATAGTTCCTTCCTGGAATATATCTCTATGTTTTAGACAGCTAGTGGGAAGGTTCTGTCCAAGTTCTTCCTGAGGCCTTAAAAATAATCAGTATTCCAAACAGGCATATTTTGTGGTGGCAAACTCTACTCTCCATCCCTAAACAAAATGCTTATGTTGTTACTTCATGGTTCTTTTGTTCTCACTTTGGAAGAGGATAATATAGCTCCCTTTTATCACTCCTACCTCCCACTAACACTTCTCATTCCCTCTATCCTCCTAGTAGGGTTGCATCCTAATTTTGGTTAGATTGTTATATACCTGATAATGTTATAAACACTTTTTTATGGCATAAACTGCCCTATGGTAAAGTATCATTACTTTTCCTTGTATCTTTACTCAAATGAATGATGTCCTATTTGGTTTACCAAATTGTCTGTGTACTGCCTACAGTTGAATCTCAAGCTCTTCCCCAATGTCTAATTAGTTCAGATGCATCAGGCATTGTATCACTATCATCCACAAGAAGGAAGAATCTCTGCCCAGAGACTTCTGATCTTATCCAGTCTGCTCAGTATGCCTCGTGCACAGCTGTCATCCTGGGAACTGTTTTTTTTGTTTGTTTGTTTGTTTGTTTTCCAGTGAGGCAGCCCTCGGTTAACCTCACAGATTGCAAGAAACTTGTCAGCTTACAATCCCTTATTTTTTATTTTTTATGCCTACAGCACCTGGTCTTCCTAGGTGGTCTCCCATCCAAGTACTAACCAGGCCCGACCCTGCTTAGCTTCCGAAATCAGCCTGGGAGCTTTCTTCACTTTTGTTTCTGAGGATTCCTTTTGTTTCTGATGTTGGCTCCCTGTTTCATAATTCTCATATCTTCTTCTTCTCAGTTTCTTGTTTTTGTGGAGCACATCCTCCAGTATCTTTTAGCAAAAGATTCATGGGAAGTAAAATTTTGAGATTATGCATATCTGAAAATGTCTTTATGCTAAACTCACTCATAAGTAATAGTTTGGCAGGGGATGGAATTTTATTTTGGAAACAGTTTTCCTTTAGGTTTTTAAAGGCATTATTCCATTGTCTTCAGGCTCCCAAGATTGCTGTTGAGAACTTCAAAGTCATTCTACTTCATGAGCCTTTGCATATGACCTCTTTCTCCCCACTCTCAGAAAGTTTCAATATCTTCTCTTTTTCCTGATAAAGTACCTTGTAGTTAGTCGTAGTTTCATCCGTTGTCAGGTATCCTCAGTGGGCCTTTTCAGTCTACATACTCATGTCCTTTAGGCCAAGGAAAATTTCTTATGTTATTTTTTTCCTTTTTTCTTTTTGGTTTTAGGTCTAGGATATTTCCTTGATGATTTCCTTGCCTCTGTTTTTTCTCTTCTCTCTTTCTGTATCTCCTCATTTGAAAATTATAACGGCTTGACTGGCCTTCGGTATTTTTGTTGCTTTTTCCTGTCGCCCATCTCTTCGTATCTTTGCTCCATTTTGGAGTGAGATTTCCTTACATTTTCATACAACCCTGTTATTGAATCTTATGTTTTTATTTTCAAAGACCTCTTTCTTTTAATTATTTCTTAAGTATCATATTCTTTCATTTCATAGTTACAGTAACTTACCTGATGATGTAATTGATAGTTGGGATGTGGGTTTTTGGCATTTTCTTCTCTCAACATAATTTCAGTTTCCCTTCTAATTAGCTTTTTTCTGTATTTCTACCTCTATTACAATAGGGACTTTTCTCAGATTTTTGGTAATCCTTGGTTGTCCACTCATATTTAAAAGTGTGCCATTACAAAGCTGTAGATACAGAAAGTAGATTAAGAGTTACCTAGTGCTAGGGGAGTTGGGGAAAATAGAGAGCGACTGCTCAAGAGTACAATTTTTTTGAGAGGTACTGAAAATATTCTAAAATTAGTTCTAGTGATGGTGGCACAATGCTGAATATACGTATATTTAAAATATATATTGGCTTATACACTTTAAATGGATCAACTGTGTAGTGTATGTGTAATATCTCAATGAAACTATTTCAAACAAAAAGTAAGACACTAACAAGAAGATTAAAGGCTCCAAGTGCGTGGCTGGGGCTTGTCATCCGTGGGTTTCATTGTAGGGTGATCTGGCTGAGCTGCTTAGTTGGGGGAACCTATCGTATCAGTATATTTGTCCTTCTTTTTGGATTAGAATCCCCAGGAAAGAATCTACCATAATCTGCAGGGTCATTCAACTGAAGTATCTGGCTGCCAGCTTTCTTGGAGCTGAGTGAGGAAAGACGGCTTTCTCTGAGTCCAGCAGGCTAACACCCACCTAATCTCGTTTTCAGTATGGTCCCTTAGCCATCCACTGTGCCTAGGGTCCCCACCACCACCACCACAGTCCAAGATCCTATGTTCTACGCATTGTAGAGAATAAATCCTGTTTTAAAATGCCAAGGCTGAGCAAGAGCAGTTGCCCCAGGTAGAGAGTGGGGAAGATGATATGACTGCTTCTTAATCAGGCTTGAAACTAAACATACTTACCTTAGCTGTCCTGTCACTCATACACACTTTCAGAGATACCTGGTACCCCTCCCTAATTCCTGAACTTTTAAAGAGTTCTGTGCATCGGGTTTGTTCTAGGCTTTTTCTTCTCTGTTGCGTTTTGGGGTAAAAAGCAAAGGTGGAAACGTGTCCACACTATCTTTATCTGAACACAAATACACATTTTGCCATCTCCCATTATTCAGGACCATAACAATATATATTACTGCGATTACTTTTTCATTTAAAATTCTGATTTGTAAAATAAATAAAACAATAAACATTTTCTTCTGGATAGTATACTCCTGTTTTATGCAGAACCCAAAGATTTGAGGATACTGAAGGGGGAAGTAATATTTTTTATGTGCAAGTAGAAAAAAATCAATCCTCCCTAATTCAGAGAACCAGTTAAGTGCATTCAGAATTTTAAGGCTTATAAAGAACTGATTTAACATTAATAGATGATGTAAGCTTCTTCTCAAGTCATGAAGCATTTCTTTACCTTAGCAAGTGATCAAAGTTCTCAAATTCTGACTGCCTCGTAAAAATCATATAGATGTTATTGTTAATTTTCCATAGATAAAACCTGATGTTTAATACTTGCGTTAAATACTCTTCTAATGTGGTTCTTTGATTTGACCTTGAGACCAGCGACTGACTTAATTCCTCTTTGCATTTCTGGTGCCTAGAATTGCACCTGGTATCCAGTTAACATATCTTAAATGCTTAGCAAGTGAATAACTAAGAAAAGGAACCATAGTCAATAATGCACTTGTGTCACGTATAATGACAGCTTCCAAGACAATTCTAAATTGTCTTCACCTCCATTTAAACTTTTCAATATATTACAACATTGGGTCAAATTCTGCTTATTAATAACAATGATCTCTAAGATTACCACACACTCTAAAACTTTACAATTCTGTTTCTCAACCTAAAATGCCACCCTTCTTTTACATTTAAAAAAGACCTTTATCTTACTACATTGATAAAAAACTTATATTCAATTCAGATTATGATGCTCAATCTCTTGACCTTTCCAAAGCATCATAACTATTCAAGACTGGCTACATAATCTGCAGAATAAAAATGTGGACCCCTTGTTTAAAAATTAGTAACATTTTCAAGATGGCAACAGCAAAGCATTAAACCAAGCACGGGACCCCTCCAAGAGCCACATGTCCATGAATCCAGCTCTGTGATCATTTCTGGAGGGAAGACACATTTTTTCTGACTTTAGTTTACTTTGATTCAGCTATTAAAGAGACTAACACTTCCCATGCTCAGGGACTTTTAGTTTGAGAGCAGCGAGGGACATTCATTATTCAGTCATTGCCTAAAACTCTGCATTTCAGGTACTCCCTAGGGTTAAACCACAGAGCTATTACACTTCAGACAATAGTTCCTTAGACTGAGTTCTTCCCATTGTGGGCGGTCAGTATTTGGTGATGATGATTTTCAGGTGCTTTCTTCCTGCTCTGACAGTAGCTTTCAACGGGTCAAAGTCTTCAAGCCAAATTAAATTAACACTTGATATCTGATCCCCAAGGGAAAAAGAACTTGAATAAAAATATGTCTCCTATATCTTGGCATCTGGCCATTGGTAGAACTTTTAGAACTTTTTATCTTCCCCCCACGTCACTTGTTTTTTGGCTCGGTGCTTCTGAACACCTGCTATTCATATCAGAAGGAAATGAAATCAATAGCATTTTTCTTCCCCAGTGGCAGTCTTTAAACTTCCTTCTCTTTTGCCAGTAAGTCATCATTCTTCTTCAAGACTGCTTTTATATTCAGGTATGTCCAAGATTTCCTTGACTTGCTTATTTTGAACTTTGAATCTAATAGATACTTAGGACTTTATATGGTTCCACCTTCACCCACAGAGGCACCTAACATGAACACAGTGGGCTGAAATGTTTAAGGGTTTCAAAAGAATGATTATGATGCCATTAAGAGAAATAAAGACCCTAAGGGAAGTAAAGAGCTAATATTTATTCGTCATGAGTAAACATCTGATCTTAGCTATCTCAGAACAGGGGCATGTATTAATAAATTGAATTTTGAATAAATTGGCTTCTCAGTTCTGTGGCAGCCTTGCTGGGAAGGGTGCTCCCCTGGGGCTTCCACAAATAAGCAGATGCTGACCCAGTGCTGACCTGACTCCCCATGCAGCCCAGGAAGCTGGTGGAGCTGGCACATGGAAGCAGGCTGAGAGCTTTTCTTCCCAAAGAGGAGAGTCTAAACCCACACATGGAGGTTACAAAGAGATGATTGTTCTGTAGAAGGAAGAGTTTAACAGTATGATTATAGAGGAAATAGGCAATCTCTGAAAATATTCAACTTCTCACTGAAGCTGAATGACCATCTGGGAGGACTGCTGTGGAGGAAAGAGAAACAGCATGTGGCTTTTTAAACTAGAGTGCATTTAGGTTTTCTTGTAATGCTGCAGTTCTGGGTTTCTCTTAAGGTAACTCCCAAGAGAAGAGTGCTTGATCATAACAAATACAGAGCCTCATGAGAGGAGAGAGAAGTCTGTTACCCATGATAACTCTTCTTCCTTATAAAGGGAATGAAACTAAACCAGCAAGCATGTGGCCTTAAATAGATCTGAGGCTTACACTGCCCGCACTTGGCACAGTGTGCTTCCTTTGAGGAAACTGTGAGATTACGTAGCCATGATTTCCAGTTTAGGCAGGTAAACTAGCATAGAGGTTTTTGAATTAGAATATGACCCTGCCATTCACCAGCTCTATAAATTAACCTCTCTGGCCTCAGTCTCCTCACCTATAACAAGACAATAATCATACCTACCTCACAAGGTTATTGTAAGAATAAAATAAGAAAATATATATGACTATCCAGTACGATGCCTAGAATATAACATATACTCAGATATTCATTTTTAAATAAGATAGTCCTTAAAACATTTTTGTAGACATACTATGTGCTGGGCACTGTGCCCAACAAGCAGGATCAGAGGACACCTAGAACTCTTCCAAGTCCCCAAGAATGATTAATTTCATATTCTTTCTACCTTACCAGTAAGGTAGAAGCTGGTTCCAACCAGTGATTGTGAAGCTGCATTTAATTTGAAAGTACAAAGTGATGATTGGAGGCAGAGGGTATCCTTGGAAAGGCTAATGTTCTAGAAGAGTTTACATCACCATTGCCACCTCTGATGGACAGCCTCATTCTGAAAGACCCAGCCTTTCAGCCTGAATTAATACTAATCAGTTCGAAACCTCTAACACATAGGAAGCACACAAGTTTGTCCAATAAATGAATGACAAGGTAAATGAGGTCAACCTTAAACCTTTGGATTAACTGTAAAATGACACCAGAGCTCTGTATTTACTAAGGATTAGAAGATTCAATGTAGTTCCTTAGTGTTTCCATACATAAGCCATCCAAAAATACAGGTATCTATGCTTGTCTTAAAAAAAGAAAAAGTAATTTGTCTTCAAAAAGCAAAACAATGGGAATATGTCAGAAGGCACAAGCCAATTGAAAGAGCTCTCAGTGGCTAAATGTGGAACAATTTGAGCAATAAAATAGCATAGCATTGAATTATCACCCAAAGAATAAATATACTAGAGTCCATATTGATATATGATTAAGTAAATAAATAGGAGAGAAGAGACCCATCTCCCATACAGAAGAACTCCAAATAATATGTGTAGTGACTTGCCCTCAAAGAGATGGAACGTAACTCTCCTTAAGAATGGGCCACACTTAGTGGCTTGCCTCCAAACAGTACAGTTTGGCAAGGGAGGTGGGGGTAACTTTACAGTGGAGAAACCTGATAAATACCACCTTGACCAGGTGATCAAGTGTATATACTACTAAAATGACTTATCACTGATGATGATGAGTCATGTTAGTAGTATATACCCTTGATAGGATGTGATAAGAATAGTTCTTTACCTCTGTGATCTTCCTCCCCAAAACCTATGCATACTATATAACCATGATAAAAACATCAGCCAAACCAAAATCATGGGACATTTTACAGATACCTAATAAGTACTCCTCAAAACTGTCAAGGTCTTCAAAAACGAGGAAAGTCTTAGAAACAATCAATCTATAAGAGTCCAAAGAGTTAAGATAACTAAATGTAACATGATATCCTGATGAGAACATGACAGAAAACTTTTAAAATCTGAATATAATATGGAGTTTAATTTTTAAGTAGTTGGTGCTTCCTCCCTAAAAGTGACATCACCAAAACCTGCTCCACAATTATGCATTACAGTAGCATTTCATTGTGACATAAGTATTGCGGATCACATTTTAAAACTGCCTCTCAAGGCTATACTTCGAAGTGTGAGGTATATTCATTATACCAGCTGTATACATAAGGACAACTTGGTAATCTGTTGAATAATATGGGTCTTTTTGCAGGTAGCCTTAGCTGTGACTTATGCAGATTATATTTTAACCTGCCATGGAATCTTAATCCATATAATGCTAAATATGGATAACTTTGGTTCTTATAGCTCAAACTTCCCAGTTTTCAGAATTTGGGATTGGATCAAAAATGTTTTTTATTAGGCATACATGCCAAGGGTAGGCAAAAGTTTCTTGCTTTTATTTAGCCACCCATATTGGATATATACAGATATAATTTCTCTGTGTCCCAAATATAGAAAACCAGTCAGTGTATCTCCTGAAAGAAAGGTGCACATTGTCAGACTGTGTCCCAAATGTTGCAAGCTTATGAAAATTTGCTCATAGACTGTTGATTTGGCAACACTTGTCATTATTATTACTCTGTGTGTGTGGTTTTTTTTGTTTTTTTGTTTTTTTTGCATCAACTTCAGCCTTTTCCACCTTCAAAGAGATGAAAGTCAAAGCAAGAAGGCCTTTGATTTCTCTGAAATTGGTTCTGTGCACACTATTGATTTTCGTATCTTAATATCTTTTCTCAGAAACAATCAGCCCATCTCTTCCTGAGAAAATGTTAACATTTCCTGTGAACTCATATGCTGTTTGCATTGGTCTCATTTGCATGACTTTCCCTGGATAAACATTTGGAAATTGGCCTGACTTTAGACTGAATCGAGTGCAGTATAGAAATAAACTACTTCCCCCCATACTGTATGTCATCTTTTTCATGAGGACCTGTATGCCACTGAAGAAATTCTCTCTTCTAAGAGCTTATATAGTTCCTTGATGCTCCAGTTGAGGAATTTTCTTTCAGCTTCCTTCTTTCGGATGAAGATAATGAGTAAAGTGTATTGCTACAGGAAAAAGGACTTCATGAAGCTGTGTCTTCAACTATTCTGGCACATGGAACAATTGTGTGGAAATAATAGGTATCAGATAGCATTCTTTGTTTGCAAGCAAGAGAAACTGTCATTGCAAAGAAAATCACTGGGAAAATAGCAATTAGTTCACATAATCTAAAGAAAAGGCTAAGCTATCAAGCCAAAGGAAGAATATGAAATGCAGCAGCTCAGTGGATTCATTCATTCGATGAGCAATACTTACTGAGCCTCTACCATGTCCCAGGCACTGTGCTGCAGGGTAAGGATATAGTAGCATGGGGAATCTGTCATGCCCTTGCTTTCATTGAACTTGCTTCCAGAGGATCTCAGACTCTTGGATGGCCTCACATTTGGCTGCCGCTGATGTTATTACTAAGCTCCTACACTTTTCATCCATCATTCATCAGAGTATCCAAGATCTCTCAGAGTCCAATGAGCATAGGTTGGGTCAAAGGCTCACTGTTGGGAGTGAGGTGCTGTGATGTGCATTCCCAACAGGACCACATGGAAGGAGGGAAGCCTGACTCCCCAGAGCTGAGTGCGCTGCTCTTACCAACAGAGGAAAACAAGTGCTGAGTGGCAAAAAGAAATCTACTTACTATATTTAATATTAATAGTGTAAAGAAAGGAATGAGAAGGCTTAGAAAACAAGTGCTGAGTGGCAAAAAGAAGTCTACTTACTATATTTAATATTAATAGTGTAAAGAAAGGAATGAGAAGGCTTAGAATTCTGCCTAAAGGCACTTTTATATAAATAAGTATAACCTTGGATATGTTTCCATAACCTCTCTAAAAGTCCCTTTCCTCATCTATATAAAGTAGGAATAATAATCCCTATCTCATAGAATTGTGTTTGTTGTTCTTGGAAACCCTCTCAAGGCCCTTGGCAATCACCACCCTCTTCCTCTTTCCCCTATGTCACTTCTAATACTGTATGTTAGTTTTGCCCAGTTTTGAACATTATATAAACAGTATCATACAGTGTGTACTCTTTTGTATCTAGCTTCTTTGCTCAATATTATGTTTGTGAGTTTCACCTATGTTGTTTAGTGTGGTTGTATTTATTAATACTCATTGCCAAATGAGAACTTGCAATACTCATACCCTTTGTATGAGTGCACCAATATTTGTTTACCCATGCTATTGATAATGGACATTTGGGTTGTTTCTGGTTTAGGGCTACTATGCAAAGCTCATAAGGACATTCTCATGCATGACTTTCAGTATCATATGGATGCATCTCTCTATGAGGTATATATCTAGGATTGGAATTGCTAGGTCAAAACGTATTCATGTGTTCATGTAGTTTTCAACTTACACTGCCCCCAGCAATGTATAACAGTTCTAGCTGCATCGCATCCTTGCCAGTGCTTGGCATTATCATAGAATTGTTTTGATGCTTAAATCTGGATCACATTTAGTAGCTAGTTGAGAACTTATTCTAATTGTTTAATTACAGTTGTATTTTCACACAGTTGTGAAATCTACATAGCATTTACAGGTATTTTCCATGCTTTTCTAACAAATGATATTTCAGTCCATTCTGCTGGTATAGTGTTTATCGTAGCATGGAAATCTGTACTGGGTTGGACAGATTGTTGGACAGTCCTTACTGGGTTGGCTCCTTTTTTGTATGCGTTAATAGTAAAACTTTGCTTGGTAAAGTGTCACACTGGTCACTTCAGAACAGGCATTCCATCCCAGCTCCGAACTGTATCTCAGAAGAGATGTGAATAGTGAAATCAACAGGCACTGAAACTCTCCAGGCTGTTCCATTGCTCTCTTCCCCATTCAAAACCAAGAGAGGCATCAGTCTTACCTAGGTCACGCTGGGGTTTTATTTGTAGTGGAAGGCGGTTATACACTAACTAGCCTGCCAAACCTGCATCCTTGAGCACAGTACTCAGTTTTTCAGGACCTCATTTGCTTCAAGTATGAAACTGTGATAATACCTACCTTGAAAAGTTCCCAAAATTGAAAAAGAGATAATATATACGTAAAGTGCCAGGCTCAGGGCCTCAATTAGGGGCACCTATTACTGTTATTAGGGGTAGTAATTATGGTGGTTTGATCTCAGGCATAATATACTTAAAACTGTAGTGTTTTTTAATTGAACAGTGTTGAAAAGAAGACTACAGACTCAGAATTTTAAAACAAGACTTAGCTATTTACAAGAACTGCATTGCCAGAAAGTAGAAGAGCACTCAGCAGCCCAGGGGCTGGGACCACCACACCCTATTTTCCTAATACATCAACATTATAAATTATCTTTTGTACCTGAGCATATCCTATGCCTCCCACCCTAGCCCCTTCCAGGAATTGCTTTATGATCCACCGGAAAAGAGAGCCTTGTTCTTACAAGTAAACAAACTTCAAAAGGGAAGACTGATAATACACATTTGAAAGAAGGTCAGATATACGTTTGGAAACTAGAGGAATTCATGTTTGTTCAGAAGAACAAAGGGGAGTGTGACTTTGAAAATCTATGAGAGGGTCTTAATGGTTGTTCAAGGGAGTAACATCAAGGATGTATTTGTTGAGTTTTTAATTCATTTTGGGACCTGAAATTCTCTTAATTATGGAGCTTGGTTTCCTCATCTTAAAAAAAAAAAAAACCAACTAGCCATCATTTAACCTTTACTTTAAAAATTAGGCAACTAAGGTGCATAGAAGTGACATTACTTCAACGTCACTCAGATAGGTGGTATCAGAATCAAGACCAGAATCTAGGTCCTTCAGTTCTGAATCCAGTGACCTTTCCCTGGATCTTTTCTTAAATATTATAAGGGATGATGCTGACCTTCTAAAATCATTGACTGATAAAGTCTAAAATTGTCTAAAGGAGCATTTGTTTTCCCTTAAATTGTTTTTCACTGAAACTCTGTGCCATCTAAAGTTATAGCTAGGGTTAATTATAGGTTGTCAAGACCAGGCGCTGTGCCAAGTCTTTTAGATGCTTATTCATTATGTACTTTTAACAGGACTGGCCTAAGCTTTCACGATCACTGCAGGTGTTTGGTTGTTCCTGCCAATTAGTAGGAAATTGTCCTATAAAAGTAATATTCCATAGGGCGGATTGTCTGAGATCATATTTCCCTCAATGTGAGAAAAAATGTTGATAAGACAAAGTAGGTCATTAATACCAAAAGAGATGAACTTTTGTTCATCCAGAGGTTGTGGATTTTATGCCCTTAATATATATTATCTTCCATACATGGAGGTGTACATTCCTTTTTACTTTTTAGTTTTTAGAACTGCAAGAAGTGGGCTCTGTCAAAATGTTCGAGTAATTTTGTTGCTGATGTCTGTTGATTAAGAGATCACATACGGACATATGGACTTGGGTGCCCCTTGTGATTGCCCTGGAATCCCACCAGGCTCTGAGGTTCACTGACTGGTAACATTTTGCCAGCAGCCATAGTGATTCTAATGGAAGCAGCAACTTCAATAGATATGCTGAAAAATGGCTCCTAAGGTTTTCCTTTTTCCCATTCGAAGTGGTATGCTGGAGGCTACTCCTTCTGGCTTGTGAGAGTCAACTGTCAATTTCATGAACCAATTATTAAGCGCAACCACTATTAGAAATTAAATTACATAAACTTACAACTAAATGAGTTATATATTTTAAACAGTAATACTCACAAGTCATCCTTTCCTAATTATTTTACCATATATATACTATTATTTGCTCTTGAGGTTTTTTACATATATATTGTATCTGTGTAGTGGAAATACTGTACAATGTTGTGCTACAGGGCATTTCTTTCCAGCTCATTTAGTGACATCACATTGGTAGATTGAAGTAGAGGTATTTATTCCACAGCAGTTGTCAAGTCCTGTAAGTCATGGCTAGATTTATTGTTTTGTTGATTGTTGTTTAAACTTAAAAGTGTGTTGCATCTATAGCCGTTGCATAGTCAGTAGCACAAAATATTGAAGAAATATTCTTCCAGTATTCAAAAACTATTTTCCTATTCATCAGAAATGTAGCTCATACTATTGACCAATGAGTAAAGTTCTGACAGATGTCTTCATATCATTTTTGTCTTATTAATGTAAAGGAAAATGTCAACCAACATCACGTTAAAACTCACATTCATCAGCCAATTATAAGTTGGCTATGGATGCAAAAGTTCTACAAAAATCAGCAAAAGCATTCCGACAATTATTTGGAAGTTACAGTAGAGACTATTGCATATTTTATTATTATTTGTAAATTGTGTGCTACACATTCTTTGTCAGTAAAATTTATAATAAACGTATATATGTGCACACACATTTTTCCCCAAAAGTACATTTACCAGCACATGAGTCTTTTTGTGCCACTGAAATCCATAAAATGTATCTTTATTATAATAATCTTCAGTGATAATACTAATAACAGCTAAAATGTATTGAATACAAGTGACAGACTTTATAGGAGTCACCTCACTGAATCCTCCTAAATGATCTTATATTGTCAGAGACAAGGAAACAATGAGGAAGTTAAATTCAGGCACCTCCAGCTTAAGCAGAAGAGAAGACAGTTTTATTAGCTACCTTCCAAGGACAAGGAGCATGGTAGACACTTGCTCTAAATTATTCACATAAACCTTGTGGTAAATAAGGAAAGTGATTTTTATTATTAATATATGGATAAAGAATAAGCCTGAGTCACAGCTAAATAACAGTGGTTAGAAGGGGAAACCACAAGGGGAGGTTTCAAAGCTTTCAAGTGCCTCTTCCTAAATCAATTCAAATGTAATATAACAACTTCATCTAAGAGATTGCTGTGGAGGACTACAAATGGTAAATACTTTGAGAGTATTTTTATTAATAACCATTGAGAAATTTCATGTAAATAGAATTTGGACACACATATGAAAGATAAGCATTATCCAAAATAACTAGAGCTTAAAATCAGACTCCAAAAATGGCTAATTTAGACTTCTCAAGAGTACATAAAATAAATGGGAAAGGGTATGAAATTTCAGTGACAGGTTTTAAACATAATATTTGTATTTACAGATTGTTAAGCACATGGACGCATAAAAAGTCAGGTAAAGGAACAATGTAAAATAACGGGTGCCATGTTTTAAGGTATTTTACAAAGTGTCTAATACTATATTAGTTAAGTGTGCTTTCTGGAAGGTAGAATTTATAAAGTGTGATCTGTGTCTGGCCCTAGTCAAGTCAGTGGTATTCACAGCTCCTACACCCAGCCAGGCCCAGCCAGTGGAGCTGGACTGCCAGCCCTTCAGGCACTCTCAGCACCAGAGCAGAGCAGAGCCAGATCCAAACCCTAAGGCACAGGCAGGGCCTTCAGCAGTGACCAGCATCCTCCTCCTCATTCTTTGCCACACTTCCCAAGATGGATCATTCTGGTCATTCATAGGAGTATACCACATCATTTCTGGACTGCACATATCATCACTGCCTTATGATTCTTCGAAGCCAATACTTCTTTTTTCTTTTTAGATTTTAGTTATTTGTTTATGACAACCTGATCTATTAATTTTGAAATTTCTGTGACAATTTTCTCCAAAGTACTAGTTTAAAAAAAGTTACATAAGAAATAGTATATAGGCAACTCGTCAAAGTTTTATCAGGCTAAATATATTTGGAACTTACTATATTTCCTGTTCTTATTTTACATGAATGATGGTAAACTAGCTAAATCTACTTTCAGCAAATGTTCAGTATCAATACAGTAATGTTAACTGGACAAATCATGCCATGTATCAGCTCTCTAGACTTATTCATTCTACAACAGTTACAGACTGTACCCTTTGACCAACATCTGCCATTTCCTCCACTTCCCTGC
This sequence comes from Pteropus medius, assembly GCF_902729225.1. Taxonomy (NCBI): domain Eukaryota; kingdom Metazoa; phylum Chordata; class Mammalia; order Chiroptera; family Pteropodidae; genus Pteropus; species Pteropus medius. Next base: position 16,351,768 of record NW_024340692.1, read on the forward strand.
CACTCATAACCACCACTCTACTCTCTGCTCCTATATATTCGACTTTTTTAGATTCCACATATAAGTGAGACCATGCACTATTTTTCTTTCTGTCTGTAAGCCAGTATTTCTTAAAGTATAGGTTCTAGAACCACCTGCTTCAGAAATGGCAAGTTGTTAAAAATGCCATTTCCTCGGCCTGTTGGCAACTCTGATGCACATTCAGTTTTGAGAACCAGTTTAGTCAAGCAGGGTGTGTACTGACCTTTGATTCTAAAGTGCCTAGTTTTGTTCTTTGACTTATAGGAAAGGTTTTGGTATATAAAAGGGCCACTGCCAGAGATTATTACAGCTGAGCCATGATTTGAAAACCAAAATAATCCCAGTTCTTCTCCACAGAGATGCCAATACTGTACACCTGTACACATCATCTCAGCCAGGTACTTCTCATTCTTTGCACACAGGGGCTCTGTTCGATTTCTTTCTCCATAAACTGCTTATGTTTCTAATGACTCAGGACAGGGTGTTCACCTGTCTAGCAGAGACCAGTAGTTTCTGTGACATTTTCCAATTGTTCAAGTCAGAGCTCATGATTAGTCTGGCGTCCTAGCCATGTATGAGAAACCTTCTTGTCATTCTGCATTTCTCTGAAGCTTGCAAGCACACTAAAAATCAATTCTGCTTATGGTTTTCCAATAGCCCTGAACAGTTATAATTACAATATACATCTGTGATAGCAAGGCTCCCTTGTAAAATTTTCTCATATAATTTTTTTCAGCAGCTTCTGCAGATTTGATAGTAATTTGGATCTTGACTAAATGATGCGTCTTTTATGCTGAGGGGGATCATTTCAGCCCTGTGCATTTTTAGCACATTGATATGAGGAGGACCTGAGCAAAGTCTGAAAGCTAAGGCACAAACACTACCTAAAGATTCCTGGTAAATAGTAAAAGCCCAGCAAATATTTGGTGGATTTTACTGAAGAAAGGCCCTACTTTTTAATCACAGAAAATGTAGTGTTTAGCAAAGAATTGGAATGGTACTTTTTTCAGATACCTCAAAATATAAATTTCCTGCAGGTTAAGGTTACTGGTATTATGGACTAAGGAAAGGGAAGGAAAGTTAGTGAGCCAAGGCAAGGCTTTCCTTTATGCATTTATACTACCTGTATTAGTTTGCTAGGGCCACAAAACAAAATACCACACACTAGTGGCTTAAACATGGAACTTTATTGTCTCACAGTTCTGGAGGCTAGAAGTCCAAGATATTGGCAGTGTTGCTTCCTTCTGAGAGCTGTCAGGGCCAACTAGACTAAGAACGTGTTCCATGCACGTGGCCTAGCTTCCACTGGTTTGCTGTCAATCTTTGTCATTCCTTGACTTATAGAAGAAGCATCACCCCAATTTCTGCCTTATCTTCACATAGCATTCTCCCTGTGTGCATGTCTGTTCAAATTTCCCTTTTTCATAAGAACACCAGATTAGAGCCCATCCTACTTTAGTATGTCCTCATATTAACTAATTACATTTGCCATGACCCTATTCGCAAATAGTTGCATTTTGAGGGGTTAGGTTGCATGAGTGTCTTATTTATTTGGATATTATCCCCATATCAGATGTATCATTGGTGAATATCTTCTCCCATTTAATAGGTTGTCTTTTCATTTTGTTGATGGTTTACCTTCACTGTGCAAAACTTTTTAGTTTGATTTAGTCCCATTTGTATATTTTTCCTTTTGTTTCCCTTGTCCGAGGAGAAATATCCAAAAAAATATTACTAAGAGTAATGTCAAAGAGTGTACTGCCTATGTTTTCTTCTAGGAGTTTTATGATTTCAGGGGTTACATTTAAGTCTTTAATCCATTTTGAGTTTGTTCTTGTATATGGTGTAAGAAAGTGACCTAGTTTCATTCTTCTGCATGTATCTGTCCAGTATTCTCAACACCATTTTTTAAGAGACTGTTTACCCCATTGTATGTCCTTGGCTCCTTTGTCATAGATCAATTGACCATATAGGCATGGGTTTATTTCTGAGCTTTCTATTCTGTTCCATTGATCTATGTGTCTGTTTTTATGCCAGTACTGTGCTGTTTTGATTACTATAGCCTTGATACCTCCAACTTTGTTGTTCTAAGATTGCTTTGGCTATTCGGGGATTTTTGTTCCATATAAATTGTAATATTATTTGTTCTAGTTATGTAAAGAAGTTTTGTATTTTGATGGGGACTGCATTGAATCTGTAGATTGCTTTGAATAGTAGACATTTTAACGTCTTAATTCTTTCTATCCATGAGCGTAGTATAGTCTTCCATTTAGTTGTATCTTCAGCATCTAACAGTTTTCCAAGTACAAGTCTTTTACCTCCTTGGTTAAACTGATTCCTAGGTATTTTATTCTTTTTGATGTAATTATAAATGAATTGTTTTCTTAATTTCTCTGAGTTTGTTATTGGTGTATAAAAATGCAACCGATTTCTGAACATTTTGTATCCTGCTACTTTACCGAATACATTTATGAGTTCTAATAGTTTTTTGGTGGAATCTTTATGGCTCTCTGCATATAGTATCATCTCATCTGCAAATAATGACAATTTCACGTCTTCCTTTCCAATTCTGGTACCTTTTATTTTTGTCTGATTGCATGGCTAGGACTTCCAGTACTATGTGGAATAAAAATGGTGAAAGTGGACATCGTTGTGTTGTTCCTGATCTTAAAGAAAAAACTTCTAGTTTTTCATCATTGACTATAATGTTAGCTGTGTGTTTGTCATATATGGCTTTTATTATGTTGAGATGCGTTCCCTCTATCCCCATTTTGCTGAGAGTTTTTACCGTAAATGGATGTCGAATTTGGTCAAATGCTTTTTCTGCATCTGTCAATATGATTTTTAATCATTTTGTTATGTGGCATATCATGTTAATTAATTTGCAGATGTGGATTCAGGCTAGCATTCTGGATGTAAAACCCATTTATAGCCATCTATTTTAAGTTGATGGTTGCTTAAGTTTGAACACATTCTAAAATCACTTCAATTTTTACTCATGCCCTCCACGTTTTATGTTTTTGTCACTTTTTTACTTCTCTGTGTTTGTGTATATTGCTTGATTTAGTATTGCGATTACACATGATCTTACTTTTGCCTTTTAACTATTGTACTAGCTTTTAGTTCATTGATCCACTGCTTTTACAGAGTGTTTGCCTTTATTCCTATATTTTCTTATCCATATTTTTTATCTTTTCTACTTAAAGAAGTCCCTTTAACTTTCCTTATAACATTGATTTAGTGTTGATGAACTATTTTAGCTTTTTCTTGCTGGGAAACTTTATCTCTCCTTCGATTCTAAATGATAGCCTGCTGGGTAGAATAATCTTAGTTGGTAAGTCTTTGCTTTTCATCACTTTGAATATTTTGTGCCAATCCCCTTCAGCCTGCAAAGTTTCTGTTGCGAAATCGGCTGACAGTTTCCCTGAAGCTCCCTTGTAGGTGACTAGATGCTTTTCTCTTGCTGCTTTTAAGATTTTTCTCTTTGTCTTTAATTTTTGGCATTTTAATTATGATGTATCTTGGTGTGGGCCTCTTTGAGTTCATCTTGTTTGGGACTCTCTGGGCTTCCTGGACTTGTATGTCCCTAGTGCTCTTCGCGCTGTCACCTCTGAAATCATAAAACTCCTAGAAGAAAACATGGGCAGTACACTCTTTGACATTACTCTTAGTAATATTTTTTTGGATATTTCTCCTCGGACAAGGGAAACAAAAGGAAAAATATACAAATGGGACTAAATCAAACTAAAAAGTTTTGCATAGTGAAGGAAACCATCAAAAGGATGCAATCCTCATAGGTTTACACAGACACTGGTGCCCCAGGCTGGGCAGCCAGCCATGAGGCAGGTACCCCTCGCTCCTCATGGGGGAACTTTGCAGCCAAGATATCACTCCCGATTCTTAATTGCCACACCATAGGTGTAGGACCTGCCCTTTCCACTTCTCTGTCGCTCCTACCAGTCTCACTGTGGCTGCTGCTTTATATCCTTAGTTATAAGACTTCTGTTCAGCTGTTCTTCAAGGCTTCTCAACGATGGTTGTTCTGTAATTTAGTTGTAATTTTTATGTGGTCATGGGAGGAGGCAAGCATAGCATTTACTTATTCCACCATACTGACTTGAAGTCTTTTTTTTTTTTTTTTATAATTGAGCCATTGCTGCTAGAAATATTTAGAAACACAGCACTGGGCTAATTCTCTGCAGTGGTCAGATAGTTTGAGGCAGTGTTTGTTGCACCATCTATTAACTTTGGTTAGACAAGTTAGCCTTAATACTCACATATACAAAATAAACAGGAAGAAACCCAACCTACCAGGGTTATCTTTAATGATTGAATGAAATAACATCTATAATACAATCATCACAGTCAATGACTAATGCTAGCTTTAAATGTGTGTGGGTGTTGGAAAGAAAAATAAATTGCATAGAGATATACACTGAAAAAGTTCCCTGAATATGAACGAGAGTTCCTTTTTTAAAAAGTTTCTCCCTCCAGGCACCACCCCAACACATACAGTCTCCTAAAAGGGAGGGCCCTTACCACATTTCTTTGCTTAGTTCTGAAGCTGCTGGTGGGAACTCAGTTGCTGCCCAGTCTCTGAGCAACCATGACTTCCTGTCCTCAGAACTAATGTTACAGAACAAAGGTAGTAAGTTCAAAGCCCATGTCTTACAGAGAAGCCAAAAGTCTGAGGCAGTAGGTTTTTGCAAAGAAAAGATTCGTCAAACAAGGCTAGCCAAACAAGGATACCAGAGATGAGGCTCAAATTAGTCTCCCTGAACAAAGGCCCGGGATCAGTTTTAACAGTGAGAGTAAGAAGAGGTTATACATATTAATTCTAATTCAGAGAGTCAGATTGGATAGTCTTGGAACTAAGCCATCTAAGGTTAGGGATGTGGGAGGAACGAGACAGAACAAAGAAATTCCAGCCTGAGTTTGATCAGATATGGTCCCTGCACCAGATCTTATTAATGGACCTCTCAGTTCTTAACGGGCTCTGGGTGGTAAAAGTAGCACCTCTGTTACTTGAGTTCTATGAATTTTGGTTCCGCTGTGCTCTCTAGGTCAGCTTAGGGTTATTTAGCTGCTAACTGCCTGCTCAAGCATCTAAGACCAGTCTGATACAGCTTGGTGGTCTCTGGGGTTCTGTGAGGAGGCCTGTTATTTCCTGAAAGACACTTAAAACTAGGAAAAAAAACTATTAGGGTCTGGTTTCAGTCTTAGGACCCAATTTCACAAATAGACCTGGCAGAACACTGTTAAACCCAAGCACTAGATCCACGTGGCAGCCATCAGTCCATACCAGAGGGGGAGCCTGTGTTCTGCTTGCCTTATTTTGAAACAGAAAGCCTCCTAGTCTAAAATTAGCAAAAGTGGGAGAGCATAGAAGATCAGTAGCCATGCTCGTGACTGAAAAGACAAAGAGACAGAAACAGATCTCTCTTAAAGCCTCCTGTTTGGCAGGGTGGGTGAGGAAGGTGGGTGGTGAAGCAGTCTGGACACAGTGACCATGGCCAAGGGTTTCCCACTTCTCTGAGTCCATGCTGGGGAGTCTTGCAGACTTGCCTGTACACTCAGCAATGAGTTCAGCATGAAGGAGATGTTCCATGCTGGCTGGGGCATGAGATTTGCAGCACCCTGACACTGTCCAGGATGAAAATAGGAACCCCAGTGCCAGTACTACAGAATGCCACACCCCAGAGCTGCCTCCACTACCCCAGCCTAAGGAGGGCTTTCCCAAGAGAGGCACATGGCACTGGCTTGACTCTCACATCTGAAATGCCTGAGTCATGTTGGAAGGTGGCTCTAGGACTGAACAAGTGTTTGCAATCTTTAAGTGAGACCTGACTGTATTTGTGGGTTTCTCTACAGGTAGAGTTTTCCTGTCCACATTTAATATTAGTTAATGTTCTGGTAGCTAAACTTAGAAGATCAGAAATGGAATTCTTTCCAAAATCTTGTGATAAATCCATCTATGCAACTAGAACCTCATCAAAGTCCCCTCTGTCGCACTGAGGAAACAGGCAGAGTCCCAGAAGTAAAAGACACAGTGCTACTCCTTTTGTTTATACAGAAGAGCATTACCCTCTGTTGGCCTTTCTTTCACTTGCATTATCTGACTTGGTTCCCTTGATGGCGCCCCGTAAGGTGGGCAGGGACTGTCATTCTCATTTACAAATGAGAAACCATGATCTCAGTTTCATGACTTACCTATTGTTAAAACTAATAATTGGAGAAGCAGTGTTTGTATATAAACCTCTACTCTTAGTCCAGATACTCTCTGGGTTCAGGATTTAAACAAAAGTTAAAAAAAGATTCCATTTACCCTTGATGTTGAAACATTTTACTTTGCATGGCCTAGTAATCATGACTTTGAACCCAGAGAGGGAAATGTAACCCTAACTCACTGTTGACCAGGCATTAACAGTATTTACATAGTTTTAATAATAAACTGTATATATTTTCTAATTTTGGAGCCAATCCATGGACAAAGCAGGGAAATTTGGGTTATAACTTCAAAATCAAATTTAATACCAGCCATGACAAAGCAGAGATAAAAAATTTTAAGCGCATCTAACACAAAGAGGGAAAAACAGAAAAAGATGAAGTAATGTGGGAAAAGATATATAGAATATTGCTGACGGAGTAAAAACAGTTATTTAGTATTCACAGTAACAAAATAAAATGTAAATAGCAAATGTCAGGAGTAAGCATAGAGTTGGAGAGGGTCAATGTCCTTCATGTGGAATCAATAGATGCTGCCTTAGGTTGAGACTATCTTTTATTCCCTGATTTAGCAAAAGATGTGAAGGGAACCACTGGAAAAGCTAAAAAGAAAAATCATAAAAGGAGCTGCCCCTAGGGGATAATGGAGTGGGGACAGGAGTTCGTTTATTTCATAAGTCATCTGTATCATGTGATATGTCGATGTTATTACTTTGATTTATAAGGCAGGGAGGATGATTTTTAAAAGACAAAAACCACGGGTCGTACTGTATGTTCTCCGAGCAAATGCCCCTATGAGAATTAGCTATAAAACACTCATTAGGTCTGCAAACAAAAAAAAAAGACTATTCTGGACTATAAAATTATTGATGACTGTTTTCAGCAGTCTAGCCAAAATAATGCTCTCCAGTGAAGCCAAACTAATGTTGCTGTAACAGAAGGGAGCATTTTTATAAATGACAGAGAGGCCTGTGTGGCATCAGAGAACCATTAATATCTATTCCCAGAGAGGGTGCTAGGAGGACGTGAGATTCTCCCTCCTGTTCCTCTTACCTGTGCTGACAAGCTTGCGGTGCAAGCAGAGCACAGAGCAGCTGAAGAGGCTTCACAGTTCCTCTGCTTTTACAAGGGAAGAACAAAACTGGTAGATTAAGTTCCCTGAGTGCCTTGTTGCAAATTAGGTACAATTAGCCGTCAGACAGTCTGAATTGAGGGAATTGTGGTAAAACTTGACAGTGCAGAACCCAGGCAGGCAGCCAGATTCTTATACCCAATCACATAACATGGCTTCTAGAAATGGATCTTCCCAAGCTATGAGGCTGAAAATGGTGGGGCCTCTGGCTTGACCGCTGGATTTTGAGGGCATTTCCTCCCAAGAGAGGTGTCCTTGCTTATCAGTGACTCTGAAAATGGGATCTTGGAAACTCTCAGCCAGAGAAAGTAGAAATTGATCCCAAATAGGCATGTGCCCAGGAAACCAACAGTACAGTAAGAATACAGCAATCAAGAGTATTGCCCAGAGTCAGAAGTGAAGAGAAATGAACATGAAATTGACCAGTGGCACAGACATTTAAGTGAAAATCTTTCTTGGAACATACCTTTATTGCTTGGGGCATCATCAAGGCAGGCTCTGGATGCATTTATTTGGGTTGGACAGTTTATTCTTGCATCATCTCCCTATTCTATTTATAATTAAATTTCATTAATTTTTTAAGTAGCACTGGACATATACATACACAAGTATGAACGTTCTTAACCCAAATAATACTTTATGTCCTGCATGAAGCATTTCTTGATTAACAAAAAATACACTTTTATTTTCAATGTCTATAACCTTTACTAATTAAATCTCTCGGCTAAAAATAACAGTGATGTTAAAATGAAATATTTTTACTATCAGTTTTGGCTAAGGCCCATAACAAAAGCAAGCTGTGAGATTACAGAACTTGTAAAAGAAGTGGTCAAAAACCAGTTTTGTAATTATTAGCTGACCACCCACCTCCAGTCTTTCAAAAAAGTTGGAGACCGAGAAAAGAGTTGGCAATTAGAATGTGAGCTTTATAGAGACCAGTCAGGGAGTTGGGAGGTGCCTCCCACGGCCCAGGTAAAGAGGCTTGAGTGAAATACTTTGGAGAGCTTGATATGTACCCCATGGAGTGTAGGGGACATATGTGCTTCCTAGTGTCAGGCCTGAGATCCTACAAACTCCGATGACAGAACACGGAGAGTTTGCTGTTTGGAGAAGACCTAAGCTCCTCACTCACTCCTCTCCATGCTTTGTTTTGCTCCTTACCACCTTGGACCAATGTAAATATATATTTTAAGTATTTATCTCATTGTCTTCCTCAATACTATGTAAGTTCCATGAGGCTGGGATTTTTGTTTATCTTGATCTCTGCTATACACTAATCACTCCATAAATCTACATGTTCGATATTATTCTCATTGTACATGTAGGAAACTAGAACTCAGAAGAATTAAGAAATGCATCCAATATCACACAACTAAGTAGAAGATCCAGAATTTAAAGCTAAATTATGATTCCAGAGTTCATGCTCTGGCTGTCATGCTTTAACGGCTCAGGTATCTGTTTCCCTAAAACATATCCTTTCTTAGGTGGTAGACAGTACCCGATCTAAGACTTTTAGGGAAGTAATATGCCCGTTCTGTACTCTGATCTTACTCAGCACATACCGAATAATGAGGATAACAAATATAAAGATTAACAAAATGGTTATGTAACTTTTACTCAATGCCAAGACATGTTCATAAGTCAGATTATTTAGAATATACTTAATGGGACTTTAAATGCCTAATTATATATAAAGCTATACACTTTATAGTTTTTTCATATATGTCATTTTAAGTATTAAACTATTAGCTCGAATAGCGTTTTTCTTGATAAATATTAGATATTCGCTAACTTAAATGTTGCTTTTTAAAATTGTGGTAAAATACATAGAGCATAAAATTTACTATCTTAGCCATTTTTAAGTGTACTATTCATTAATATTAAGTACATTGAAATTGTTGTACAGCCAATCACCAGAACTTTTTTCATCTTGTGAAACAAAGTCTATACCTATTAACAATTCTCCATTCCCCAGCTCCCCACACCCACTCTCCTACTGTCGGTCTCTGAATTTGACTGCTCTAGGTCCTCCATATAAATAGTATTATTCAATATTTGTCTTTTTATGACTGGCTTTTTTCACTTAATGTCCCAAGATTAATCCATGTTATAACACGTATCAGAATTTGCTTCCTTTTTAAGGCTGAATAATATTCTATGGTATGTAACACTACATTTCATTTATCATTCATCGGCTGATTGACACTTGGGTTGCTTGCACTTATGGGCTACTGTGAATAATGCCGCTGTGAACATGCATATTTTAATCTGCTCGGGGTGCCATAACAAAGTACCACAGACTAAGTGGCCTAAACAACAGAAATTTATTTTCTCACTCTTCTAGAGGCTAGAATTCAAGATCGGGTGTCAGCAAAATTGGTTTCTTCTGAGCCCTCTCTCCTTAGCTTATAGATAGCCATCATCTCCCTGTTTTCATACCGTCTTTTCTGTGTGTGCTTATGTCCTAATCTCTTCTTTTTATAAGAACACCTGTCATATTATCTCATTTAACTTTAAAGACTGTATCTCCAAATACAGACACACTCAGAAGTACTAGAAGTTAGGACTTCAGTAAATGAATTGGGGGTCAGGGGAGAGACACAGTTCTGTCCGTAACACTAAGTGCACAAATATCTGAGAGTCTGCTTTCAGTTCTTTTGGATATATACCAGAAATTGCTGGATCATATGGTAATTCTATTTTTGATTTTTTGAGGAACACAAATATGTTGCTTTCCTGAGTTATCATACTCCCGGACTTCAAATTATACCACAAAACTACAATAATCAAAACGATATGGCATTCGCAGAAAAAGAGATACACAAACCAGTGGAACAGAACTGAGAGCCCAGAAACAAACCTACACATATATGGGCAACTAATTTTTGACAGAGGAGCCAAAAACATAAGGAAGAAAGGAAAGCCTCCTCCATAAATGGTGTTGGGAAAATAGGAAAGCCACATGCAAAAGAATGAAATTAGACAGCTATCTCATACCATACTCAAAATGGATTAAAGACTTGGATATAAGACCTAAAACAATAAAATACGTAGAAGAAAACATAGTTACTAAACTGAAGGACCTTGGTCTTGAAGGGGTTTTTATGAACTTGACCCCAAAGATAAGGGAAGTGAAAGTAAAAATAAATGAATGGGACCACATCAAACTAAAAAGCTTCTGCACAGCAAAAGAAACCATCAACAAAACAAAAAGGCAGCCAACTAAATAGGGGAAGATATTTGCAAACAATACCTCCAAAAGGGGGCTGTTATCCAAAATACATAAAGAACTCATGCAACTCAACAAAAATAAACCCAAAAATCCAATTTAAAAAATGGTCAGAGGATTTAAACACTTACCCAAGAAGACATACAGATGACCAATAGATATTTGAAAAGATGCTCATATCACGAGCTATAGGGGAAATGCAAACCAAACCACAATAAGACACTACCTCCCACCTGGAAGAATGGCTATTATCAACAAGACAAGAAATAGCAAGTGTTGGTGAGGACGTGAAGAAAAGCGAAGCCTTGTACACTGCCGGTAGCAAAATCGGTGCAGCCTCTATGGAAAACAGTATGAAGGTTCCTCAAAAGAAATTAAAACTAGAGCTACCATATGACCCCATCGATCCCTCTTCTGGGTACCTACCCCCCAAAATTCGAAAACACTTATTCGTAAAGATACATGTATCCCTATGTCCACTGCAGCATTATTCACAATAGCAAGGACATGGAAACAAGCAGCGTGTCCTTCAGTGGATGATTGGATAAAGATGTAGTACCTATATACAACAGAATACTACTCAACCATAAAATATGAAATACTGCCATTTGCAACAACATGGATGGATCTTGAGAGTATAGTGCTAAGTGAAATAAATCAGATGGAAAAGGACAAGAATATATGATTTCACTCATATGTGGGATATAAAACAAAGCAATAAATGAACAAACAAGCAAACTTATAGACACAGAAGGGTAGTTATCAGAGGGGAAGGAGAGTGAGGGGGAAATAAAAAGGCTAAAGGGGGTCAAATATATGGTGATGGAGGGAGACAACTTTGGGTGGTGAGCACACAATGCAATATATAGATGATATAGTATAAAACAGTATATCTGAAACTTATATAATGTTATTAACCAATGTCACCCCAGTAAATTTAATTTTTAAAAAGAATTTATACTGAAATATATATTTTTAAGGACAAAACAATAAACAATATGCAATATTTCAAACTGATCATTGGCTTTCATATTTGTTTATGGAGCACCTAGTTTACAATTTAATATAACAACAACAACAAAAAATGCAGCTTTGTAAAGCATGTTTGCCTACTTATTTTTCCTCAAACCTTCCAGTCTATTATTACTCTTCTCTAGAGAACAAGGATCACTGCAGCTCACATCATGCATCATATACTGCACTTGTTTTTGCTGGTTTATATGATTATTTTGAGGTTCCTAGCATATTCGCCTTAGCTACCCTTGCTTTTGGCAAATCTCAAGTGGAGATGATCATAGAAAAGGTGTTTAATGGGAAAACAAAGTTCAGGTCTTAACTCTATTTAATCACAGTGTGACCTTGGTGAGCCACTGTGCCTCCCTGGATCTCAGTTTCCTTATCTGTGAAGTAGAAGGGGCCAGACAGAGATGATACAAGTAAGTAGAAAGGCCTAGTATGATGCAGAAGAGAACTGGAGAAGAGAATTGGAGGACTGGGGAGGACATGCCCAGTCTAAAGGAGGCAGCCACAACCTCACTGCTGCTCAGAAATGTGGGCTTCGAGTTGCCAGCTGTTCTGGTTTCTCATAAGAAGTGGTGGAAAACCGGGTTTTTGTGGGAATTTCCTGTTTCTAAAATTAGCGATAATCCAAACTTAAAAAGTCTTTTTGGATCCAAAACACACTTTCCCAGTCACACTGGGTCTGTGGGCCAACTGTTCGCAACCTCTAGGCCGAACACCCTCCTGGGTGGAGGTCCCCTTACCTGTGTTCCGTGCTGCACCAGCGCTGGCCCTGCAACACTGTAGAAGGTTCCCCAGGCTTCCGTGGGCTACACCCATAGTCTCTTCACCTCAGGGCTTGAAATCTCAGAGCCCAGCTCTCTCACGTTGTAAGGCTGACTGGAATTTTTTTCTCTGTTAAGAAAAAGTTTTCTGAACGGCTGGCAAAAAATCAGGTCTTTATTCAAAACGGCTAGCTCTAAAAAATGTATGTGACCTAAGATATATATTCCATCAAACTTCTGGTTCTTCTAATACCATGTGCTGAGAGATCAAGTTTAAAATCATGACCCTTAGGTGCCTCATGACACCTTTTTAATATTTTGAGATATATCTCACATACCATAAAATTCATCCATTTAAAGTATACAGTTTTATGGGTTTTAGTATATTCCCAGAGTTGTATAACTATCACCAGAATCTAGTTTTAGAACATTTTCAACACTCCAAAAAAGAAACCCCATACCTAAGTCACTCTATTGCCCTCTTATCCTGGCCCCTAAGAACCACTAATCTGCTTTCTGTCTGTATAGATTTGCATATTCTGTACATTTCACATAAATTAAATCACATGTGACCCTTTATAACCAGCTTCTTTCATTAAACATGTTTTTAAGGTTCACTCATGTTGTTGCTTATGTCAGTACTTCGTTATTTTGTGTTGCTGAGTATTTCATTGTGAATTATTTGTCTATTCATCAGTAAGTAGATATTTGAGTTATTTCCATTTTTTGGCTATTATGAATAATGCTGCAGTGAAAATTCATGTACAAGTTTTTGTGTAGGTATATATATATATATCCATTTTTCTCAGATATATACCTTGGAGAATTGTTGGCTCATATGGATTTGAGGACCCACAAAACTGTTTTCTAAAGTAGCTGCACCATTTTACATTCCCATTCACGAAATAGGAGGGCTCCAATTTCTCCACATCCTCTCCAACACTTATCTTTTTTATTATAGCCATCCTAGTGGGTATGAAGTGCTATCTCACTGTGGCTTTGATTTGCATTCCCCTGATGACTAGTGATATTGAGCATTTTTTCATTTACTTATTGGCCATTTGTATTTCAATGGAGGAATGTCTATTCAGATCCTTTGCTCATTTTTAAAGCGAGTTATTTACCTTTTTGTTGTTGAGTTATAAGAGTTTCTTATATAATCTGAGACAAGTCCCTATTAGTCTCATTTTTGTCCCACAATTTTAATCTTCAGAATATTCTACTTACTAAGATAGGAAACTAGTCTAATGCATGTGAAAAACAGTGTAAATAACATTTTTTTTAAAATATGCCTGTGAACATTTTATCAAATTTTGACCATACATTACTGAGGAAATTGGGTATTTATTTTTTCTGTAATCATATTGTATTTTAGTTAAAATAATTCATTAATGTACCTGTTAAATCCAGAAGAATACTCTAGGGGGTTTTTTCTATTTTAATTTTGTTTTAAACATGCTAGTAGCTTACTCATAGTTTCCAAAAATAAAAGATAAATATTAGATTGAAAAATACTTGCAAAATGGCTTTACTTCTAGGGAGGTGAACTCTGGATCACAAGAGGACAGCAGAGAAAGCAGAATTACTTTTTTGTCTAAATCTTATACTACATGTAATGCCATTAAAATAATTTTAAAAAGAAAAGCAATTATAGAATATTCTTGGTTATACCCTTAGTTTTAGGAGGGAAATAAAAATCATAACTAAAAACTCAGACAAGAAGGGGAAAAATTGGTTGTGAGTCTCTCAAGTACATTATATGTTTACAAAATAACAGATGCCATTAGAGAATTTTTAATTATATGAATATAAGTTAAATATTTTTAAGATTATATTTAATTACCTATAAAACATGAAACCTCCCCCCAAAATAGAAATAAAAATCAAGAGGCATGCTACAATTACATATTTTCTGCCACCTTGTTTTTTTTGTTTTGCTGTTTAAGTCAATAAAGAATTTATCTTTCTCATAAGGCTTAACACCAGGCAGAATCATTTTCTATCCACAGGAGCAGTGAATGGCATCTTAACAGTTGAAAGGCAAAAGTCATATTAGGCCCATAACTATATCCTTGTTTCAATCCAAAAAATAACCTGAGCAATGTTTATTGCTACACAGTGCCTCTCAGAGTGTCCCTTGAAAACTGATGGTTTACTTAACCCAAGAAATTTGTAGTTTATAATATAAAGTCAACGGCTCAATGGGAAAAGGCCACATTCACCCTGCTCTTTAAAATCAATCAGAACAGACTCCCTTTCCCATACTGTATAACCCATCTTGTGTTTTTGAAAAGCAAGAGGACTTTTTTTTTACATGTCCAGAATTTAGGAGAAAATGTATCAAGCCAAAAGTGAAGTAGCTTTAATCCCTTGACTTCCACATGCTCGAATATCACCAAATGGAAGACCTGTGGAAGATCCCCCTACGGCCTCCTAGAACTAGTCTGTATTTTCACAATTTTCTCTTGTCTTTTATGATCAGGAAAAGATATAAAAGAACCTGATTTACTAAGATACACAAATCCTTTTGACTTTTTTTAATATTGAAAATGTCAAGATATCTATTCGTGTATCTTCAATTAATAGATATGTACTGAAATGGAATTATGTGTGGTTCCCAGACTAGAGAAGGACAGAGGAATACAATGTCCTCGTCTCCCATTCACCTAGGAGGCTCAGACAAGAAACTCAGAGGATGACTTTAGATGGAGGTTTTCGGTAGGGGTGAACTCTGAGCTAATCTCAGGAGGGGGACAAGACCTGGTAAAGGGAAAAGTGAGTGGAAGGTGAGAGAGTGAAGTCTTCTCAACTCCTGCTCTCAGCCCTACTGCCCTGGGAAAGCCACAGCCCACTGCCAAATTTGTTTCATGTGGCCAATGGCCAGCCCCTTCTCCCAACTTGTCTAACACCAATATCACACTCTTCCACCATTATTTGTGGATATTGTGTTTCTGCAAAACCATCACATGGCAAATTTCCACAGGTTAAAAACCTAACTAACTTTTATTTCAGTGATGGAAAGATTGTACATTCCTGA
The DNA here is from genome assembly GCF_902729225.1 of Pteropus medius. Taxonomy (NCBI): domain Eukaryota; kingdom Metazoa; phylum Chordata; class Mammalia; order Chiroptera; family Pteropodidae; genus Pteropus; species Pteropus medius. Next base: position 16,367,196 of record NW_024340692.1, read on the forward strand.
GCCCTTAAATTAATTCTCAATTTAAATATGAAAATGGACCAATTACTTAAACAGTTAACTACAGTTATATCATGACAAAACAAGGTTGTTTCTTTTCATAAATGACTCTTCATTATGACTGTCTTGTTTTTGTTATTACATTCCTTTGGCTTTTATCGTTGTTCTAAGGCACATTTAGGCTATCCTCACAAAGCACATAATACAGTGCTCTGTACTTATTTAATTCATTGTTACTCAGTGTAGGCCTTGAACCAGCAGCATAAGCATCATCTGGGAGCTCCTTAGAGAGGCAAATTCATTGGTTCCACCTCAGACTGACTGAATCAGACAGAAACTCTGGAGGGTGGGACCCAGGAAATTGGGTTTTAATCAGCCCTCTAGGGGATTCTAATGCACACTGAAGTTTGAGAACCATGAATGTAATTGAATATTTCTTACTAAAAATGAAAAAGAGAAAACAATGGAAAGCAATCATCAATGCTAACGATGCACAAGGTTATCTTTTCTAAACTAGCAAAGCATGAATACTGTGAGAGTAGAACATGAGCAGCGAGAACCAACTATTCACAAAGTTGGCCAGTGGGCCTCTAGATTCACAGCAATTCTCCCTCACAAGGTGTGGGACCACAGATCACCTCTCATAAATGTGAAGAAATGTTTCATGCACCAAAACAGAAAATTCACTACTGATAAGATTAAAAAAAAAAAAAATTAAACTCAAGTGAGCATATCTCCAGGCTTAACCATATTTCCTTCAAACTCCTCCCAATTTATTTTCATCCCCAAAAGCTTTCATATCTTGGCCTATTTAGCCACAACTTTGGAGGTGTCCTTGAATTTTGTTCTGGAGGTCACGGGCTCGTTATCATTATTATTTTTTTTTTTTCCAGTAAAGGGTTACCTTCCAGTTCAACATTTACCTTGGAAGAGGGGACCATCTACTTGACTTCTGAGCCAAACGCTCTGGAAATGCAGGATGATAATGCCTCCGTACTCGATGTTTATTTAGTAAGTGATTTTTAGTTTCTTCTCACCTTCCCTTCTAGTTTACAAATGGACTGAGGTCCTGGATTACATCACGCGTGCTTGGTTTTTAAATGAAAAAGTAGTACCATCACTTCTACAAATGGTGTCTCTTTTCACAAGCCATGTTTTCCCATTGTGTAGAACATTACACAAAGGACATCTAGGGTGAGATACTAAATCACCATATGTAATAAGAGAACAAATCTCCTAATGCTGGGGCAAAGTGAGGCTCTTCAGTTTTATGCCCAAAGTAATGACTTCTTTGACTCGAATATATATCCCCTTGCATGTGAATCATCTTCATTTGGGGATGACTGCCTTGATAAATTGTTAACCTGAGGTACAGCATCAGGTTGTGGGAGGAACCTGAATTCAGCACCAAGAACTTTGACTCACTCCCTCCCTCAGTTGTCACCAACCAGCCATGTAATCGGAGTAAGAACCTCTCCAGCTGTGTGTCCTTATTTGCCAGAGGAGGGAAATAATGACCGCCCTGCCCACCTCACAAGGATGCTTGAAAGATCACGAGTGAGCATTCATGTGGACACATTTAGTGCCTTTCAAGTTGTCTCTAGAGGCATAATTGAATTGTTAGACGAGGCCTAGAAAGATACTCCGATGGCTAGACTATAGAGGAGACTGTTTTCTCTGCAAAATACATCTCACACTCATTCTTTATGTCCTTGAATACCTGCACCAACTCTCACGAAATGGAAAGTGTGATTTGGAATTTTCTACTTCTTAACGTTTTGCAAAACCCAAGTCAGTACACTACATCATTCAGTATGCAGGCTTGACACTGGGAATCAACACTACTGTCTCATGGTAGCACATCTCCACACCCCATTTTATGCTTCTCCACATCCCCCAACCTAGTACTGTATTTCCTCAAGTGTTACTCTGCAGGACATCAGTCACCCAAAATGTTACTCCTCAGCCCAAGGCCCTCTAGTGTCTTCCCACCTCTCCTGGAGAAAAATCCACAGTCCGCAAGGCCCAACACCAGTCTGGTCTCCACTGCCTCTCTGAGCTCCTCTCCTGCCTCTGTCTTTCTTGCTGATGCTGTTTCAGCCACACTGGCCTCCTTGGCACTCCTCCCACAGACCAAGCACGTTTCTCCCTCAGGATCTTGGCATTTACTACTACTGTCTGGGCACTATCTCACTGTCCCATGCTCACTCCCTCACTTCCTTCAGGTCTCAGCCCAAATATCTCCTTCTCAGAGAGGCTTTTCTTGACCCTCCCTCACAACCATTATGAAAGGATTTTTTTAAACTCCTGAATATCCTGGTTGTAGCACACAGAACTTTTTTCCACTGAGCAATGCTCTTCCCCACATTGCCCCCTTTTTTAAAAACAGTAAGGTATAGTATATTGCAGAAAAGCTGGTTCTTCTCCACAACCAAAAAGATAGGGAATTAAAAAGGAACAAAACATACAATGTTTTTTTGGTCTCATAGTACGTTTGGTTTCATCTGAAAGTAGAAATCAGGAAAGCTGAAATGAAAGACCAAGTGAAATCTCATCTTCATGAGCTAAGGGTTCATGGCACTTGTAAGTATCTTTAAAAAGACAGATTTGCACCAACCAGAGGCATGTGATACTCCTGAGTGGACTGCAAGATCACAAGGTAGTTAAATGGCGTTGCTGATGCCAATTCCTTATCCTTTATTTCTTTGATAGAAAAGTTAATTGTCTTATTAGTCATTTTGGTTATTCCTCCCTGGTACCATCAGTTTCATTTATGAGAACACTGCTATTTATTTGGTTTTAGTAGTGTCTAATTTTATTGCTGTATGTCTTTGATATTGAAAAGCAGAGCATTTCAGAAAAGGGTAACGCTTGCCTCAGAAGCAAGGAAAAGCCCCAATATTAATCATTGGTTGTATTGAGAGCACTTGAGGACCAGTTAGAAAAAAAGAATCATGGGAGTTTAGAACTGAAAGAAAGGGTGGTGGTGGTGAGCTGGCTGCCGTGGTCTGCTGACCAGTCTTCCCAGCACAGCTTTTGTTGCAGTTCACAAACATTGAGGGAAAGGAAGAGGGGAGTCAGGCTGTGGAGAGAGTCACAAAACAGTAGAAATTTCTCTCATCAAGCCTGGAAAAAAACTGGTCTGGTGAAATTTGGAGAAACAACTATAAAATGAGAAAATTTTTAAATATTAATTCATTCACAATAACTATTAAATGTTAATTTAAACAAATTTTTTATGAAAATAACTTTTCCAGAACAAAAATTTAGTGAGAAGAGTGGCATGATTTTACATTTTTTCAATTCTTAATGTCTAACTTAACAAAAGCTGGATTCTTGTGTTCCTAAATTAGATTGTTGCAATATCATTGTGCTCCACTGTACTCTCATGAGAGGGAATGAGGATAAAAAAGGAAATAACATCTTAGTGTTAATAGGAAAATAGTTTAACCTTATGGGTTCCTGGAAATGGTACCCCCCAACAGTTTTTCTAGTACTTTAACCTGGTCCCTTCACCTGTTGCAGAACCAGACGGGACATGAATTAGAGAGAAATAGGCATCTGTGCCTATCTCTGCCTCTCATTAATCATCAACCTTGAATTAACTTTTTTGGGGCCTCAGCTTTCTCACCTATAAAATGGATCAGGAAATCATCTCTAAGACCCCATCCAGCTCTGACCAGCTATGACTTATTCTAAATTACAAGGAGTTGCAGAAATAAGGTTTTTCCAGAGTAGCTACAGTTGTTTCTCTATATTTCACTGTTTCATCACATATTCTACCATAGACCTTCACAGTAGTTAAACTTATGTTTTATGGCAATACATCTAGAAAGTTCTGCACCATTAACTTGTAATTTCAGGGTGTGTTTTCATGCTGGAGATTTTTATTTATTTTGCACGCTCTTCCAGATTTGAAAGGATACAGCTCATTGCCCTGCCTTCGATGTTTTAATACTCCTCAACACTGTGAAAGAGTGAATGGAAAAGAAAAGCACAAGAAGGGAAAACCAATCTTGCCTACACCTTTGTCTCTCCATCCTCTTAACCTAATTAGAATCCTCTTAATCACAGCCATCCTTATGGGAAGGGCAGTTGGAGGCTTCTGTGTAACACTGTGTTCAGTACTGTAACCAAACATGGATTTCTCTTAATGTTTCCCTCCTTGCCATACAGCTTTCTCTATTGTTAGTTGTAACCTAATCGCCAAGTGTTATTATTCGTATATTAATGGACACTACTGTTTATATCCCTTTAAAAATATTTAAACCCAAATGATTTATGCACATAATAAAACCCAAATAACATCCAAAATTTCCTTTTTAAGGATCCACCCACATTTTGTGCACGTAAATTAGGCCAACTATCCTGCTTTTTCCTGTGATTTGACAAAATTAAAAGGAAAGGTTGCCTTAAAAAGCAGCTAATGGTTCCATTGTCCTTGTTAAAACATTTGGTTCAGGCTCCATGTTCCTAGCTATCCTCACTGCTTTGAAAAGGCCATTCGCCTTCATGCTCCAGAGTTCCAGGCTATCTGAATCATTTGCAGATATTCAAATCAAGGAATGTATTTCAGAAGATGATTTTATCCAGTGCCCAAAGATGTGTTTTCCATTGAATTTTGAGTTGATGACACAGATTAGGGTATTTAAAAGAATACAACAGAGATAAGCGGGCTCTCTTGATTTAAAATAGGCAATCATGCCGTCTTCATAATAGAGCTAGATTCTACTGTTTGAATAGCCTCTGATATTCTAAGGCACTGACGCTGTCACAGTATCTGTTATTTCAGTTCCTAATGCCGTTTCCTTGCCTGGTATAGAATGCAATTTGGTGTCAATGGGAAGAGGAACAACTAACAAAGCCATTGCAGCTGAAAATATCATGGGTCACTAGCTGGGGAGGGATGAGAAAGTGGGAGATGATATTGTAATTTAAATAACAGAAATTTGAAAGATGGCTACCACACGACAGTGACTTTCTTGCTTTAGTCTCGAGATGTGCCCTTTTTTCCTTACTTCCCATCTTAACATCCTCTCAGTAATACGTACTTTCATCCAGATATGTGTCTCTGCAAAAGTAGCTGTGGGCAAAGGAAAAGAAATAGTTAAGCCATTTCTTAGCCATGCCAGTACTGGAGATTAGTACTCTGATGTGCAGCTGTCGGACAGCTTGATTATTGAATGTGTCTTTAGGGTGGTTAATAATACTCTTTGATCATGGAAAGAAGGGTGGCAAAGAAGTGAAAATGATTGAATTAACAGCTTATCATACTCTCATGCATGGGAAAAGCTTGAGAAAAAGAAGAAAAACATTTTAAATTAGGTCACAGGGGTCTTAGAAAATTTAGTGGAACTTTTTGGCAAGGAAACTGCACTTCTGGATTCGATTCCATTGGCATTGAGGTTAATGATTTAATGTGAAGTATCAGATCTCTTTAATCACTCCTTGTCTGAGCCAGTGTTGGCTGATGTGAGGGGTGTTTATTTCAAACAGTGGCAATTCTGTTGCTTCAGCAGAGAACTAGATTCCTTACCAACCAAAGATGCTGCTCTTCAGCTTGTAAGACATTTAACCAAAATGCCACTTCCTTCGACCATACGACTACTTGTTGAGAAGATTTCAGAAAGGGCTAAATAGGGCCCTTTTTCATTCCCAGAAATGCTTGACCCCCTTAAGTCATTAACCCAATTATATTTCTAAGACATAGGGAAGAGCCGAAAGAATGAATCCCACTGCCTGAGCCCCATGGCACCTAGAAGTAATTCCTGTACTGAAACGAGAGACACAAGCTTCAAATTAATGAGGCAACCTGTCGGTCTGGATTAGGCAGTCACCCATAGGATTAAAAAAAAAAAAAAAACAGTATTAAACTACTGTTTAAAAATTAGCTTAGGGAATTGGAGTTGGAGTTATAAAGGTATACTGGCTTTTCAGTTAAATTAGGCCCAAAGTTAGCAATTGAATGACAGCCTGTAAGGCTTTGGTAGTTTTTTGTTCTTTCCTAGCCTTACAGTGAATTGTGGCCTCACAGGCCAGCTTGATTTCCACCTTCTTTGAGGCCAGTTCTGTTCTGCAACTTGCCTGAGTCTCTTATCACATCCAGGCCCTCCACAGGTAGCCCCATAATTTTCCATTCTTTGCCTCCTAACACTGGCCTCTCTCCTCTTGCCCGCTGCCTCCAGACTCTCCCTTATCTCCTTTATTGCTTCTCTTTCTGATTTCTATTTCCGTATCCTCCCTTATCATAAGAAGCCAGTGTTTGCTAGCCTCCTGAGCCTTTCCAACTTTCGGGAAAAGAGTGTTTGACAAAGAACAGTCTCTGATGATGTGAACTTGGTATACTGGGCCCTGAGCCTGCAGGAAACAAATAGCAAACTCAAGAGGAACCAGATTAGGAAACAAAGGAGAATTTTACGGAAAGCAAGTTTAAATCATATCGTCGGCCTAGTGAATAGGGTTGTCATCATTCATACCCTTCACTCTCTTAGGATCTGAGAAGGAATGGAAAAATGTGGCAGAAGGGAGAATTTATAAAGTACTGTACACTTAATAAAAAATAAGGCCTTCCTGAATGTGATGAACGGTATGAGGAGGACTCAGGAATGGGGATGTGAGGGCTTAGCTTTCCTTCGGTTTGTCTCTGCCTGTGTTAGTTTGCTAGGGTTGCTGTAACAAAGAACCACAGCCTGGGTAGCTTAAACGACAGAAATTTGTCTCAGTTCTGGGGGCCAGAAATCCTAGACCAAGGTGTTGGCAGGGCCATGTCCCTTCTGAAGGCTCTAGGAGAGAATCCTTCCTTGCTCCTTCCAGCTCTGGTGGTCCTCATCTTCCCTGGCGATGACTTGCAACACTCTAATCTCTGCCTCTATCTTCACATGGCCTTCTTCCCTGTGCCTCTGTGTGTCCTCTCTTCTTCTCATGAGGACACCAGTCATTGGATTAAGGGCCCACTCTAACCCAGTGTGACCTTATCTTAACTTATAGATGTAATTACATCTGCAAATACCTTATTTCCAAATAAGGTCACATGCCAAGATTCTAGTTGGACATGAATTTGGGGGGCTCACTATTCAACCAACTACACTGCCTTACTCAGGGCCCTGTGAATTGCTTCTTACCATGCACGGTCCCACGTTCCTATTCACTTTTCATCTCCCTGGCTAAATCACTGTGAGGTTGGGTAGATATTTCCAAATTATTTTGGATCCTCACAAAAAGGTGTAAAATAAATGAATGCATTAAGAGGTACACTCATCTTTGGGGTCATATCATGTATTAGAAGTAAAATCCCTGAGGTAGACCAGGGCATTGGTATTTTTAAAAGCTCCCCACACATCCAGGTCTGAGATGCACTGAACTGGTTGACAGGATCTTTCAGGTCTGAGCCTCTGAGTCCAAAGAAGATGTGCTAGATATAAGGGAGAGCTGTGTCCCTTCCCAGGATCCCCCATAAGATGGTTCTCAGCAAGCTTTGCTTTACATTAGAGAAAAAATGCGCTTGATTCTGAGGCGAACCCTAAGAGCCTCCTACCACATTCAAGTTTATGAATTGGGCTTGCGATTGTGTTCCTGCTTCCCGCAGACCCTACTGCCACCTACTGGTAGGAAGGCACCTCTGACTAAGGGAGATAAGTGACTGAAGTCCTTGAATTGAAACCTAATTAGGAGTGAGTGTTTCCACAGACGATTTCCACCCCATGTCCTTTATCGTAGCCTCTCAGTGCCTGCGCGTTTGGCAAGGACATATCACTCAGATGTCACAGGCAACTCCCTCTGACAGGCCCAGCACCTACCACTTTTCAGGTTGAACTGAAGGCTACAGGTACAGTCAGACACAAAACTGCAGGTACTAACCTTCTCTAGGACTCAAGTGTGCCCTTCTAATCCATCAAGGCCAGTTCCACTTGAGCCTCTTTGAAAAGGCTCCCAGGCGGTTTGGGGATTCAACACAGAACATGGTTCTTTCTACTAGGCAGCAACTTCAACAAAGTATCAACAAAGATGAGGTAGAAAAAGCCTTTTGTTCACTTTCAGTCTTTGGCAGGTCATCCTTACAGTCACTCAGCTCCTAGGTGACTGTAGCTTCTGAAGTAACCCCCTACAGGGGATAGAATTAAGTATAATAAAGTTGAAATGTAGCCTTTTTGACTTCCTAAATTTCGGTAATGGCTACTTTATTCGTTTTGTAAGGCTGCCATAACAAAGTCCTACAAACTAGGTAGCTTAAATAACAGAAAATTACCGTCTCATAGTTCTGGAAACCAGCAGTTCAAAATCAAGGTGTCAGCAGAGTTAGTTCCTTCTGAGGGCTGTGAGGGAAATCTAGGTTTTCTTCTTGGCTTGTAGATGGCTATTTTCTCCCTGTATCTTCACATTGTCTTTCCTCTGTGTCCAAATTTCCTCTTTTTATAAAAACACCACTTGTACTGGATTAGGGCCCACCCAAGTGACCTTATTTTAACTTGATTATCTCTGTAAAGATCCTATCTCCAAATAAAGTCACATTCTGAAATATTGGGAGGTTAGAACTTATGAATTTGGGGTAGGCACAGACTAACCCATAATGGTTAAAAATGCTGAGAAGGGAAAGGCTTGATGGGGGTGTAGCTTCTAATCCCTACCCTCTAGACCATTTCCAGGGGCCACTGGCATCTTATGCTTTCCTTCTCTGTATGCGTGAGAGAAGCCAGTGGCCTCATCCAAAGGCAGTGCTTCTGTTTGAATGAAACTAGGCCCATATTCTTCCCCACAACATTTTCCTAATGTGGCAGAAGGCAGGGGTCAGAATTAATTCAGTTGCGGCCCTAGGGCTATGTGACTGACGTATTAGACAATAAGGTAGGCATTTGGATTTACAATTAGCAGAACTCACTCATGCTAAAAAGTCCACTGTAGAATTGTCACTGATGCCCTCAGGCTTCCCTTGGGTCTTTGGAAAACAAATTATTCAAAAGGGAACTCTGCTACAATATTGTTGCTGCATTAACAGTTTTGAAATGAGAGGCCATAACCCTAAATTCATCCCATGAGATGTCCAAGATGAGTGCCAGCTTTTTTCTTGGGTCTGTTTTCATCTTATCAGGAATCTATCTGCTGGTTGGTATGGAATGCTTTGATAGGGCACTTGGAGGCTGGCAGGAGGCCTGGCACTCCATGTGCTGCCAACGCCTCAGACTTTAACATTCTCCCAGATCGGTCACGACATGGTAGTTTTCATTAGAATTGTGCACACCCTTCGAGGACATTCCAAGTCCCACTTTCTGCCTCAAGGCTTATTGGTTAAAGACCTGCAGTTCCCTGGCCCTTGGGAAAGAGTAATTTCACCTCTCATTCCAAGTCTAAATAATTTTTTTTAAGTGCAAAGGTAGGAAATTTGGACCCAAGGTTCTCTTAAGTTCCCTCCATCTATGGAATCCCATAGCAGTGCAGTCTGACTCCATTCATACACCGGGTCCTGATTGCTACAGCACCAGCGTGTGTAGTTGTTTCACTTCCCAAGAAAATGGCGAGCTTTTGGATTCTGCTGCTACTGGACAAAGGCGAAAACTCCCACTCCGGTCTATCCCCAAGTGACTGCGCCTTGTAAAGTAACCTCCAATCTGAGGTAGATATGAATATAATAAAATGTAACTATAGAGCCTTAGGTAAAAGGAAAAAGAAAAAAGATTTCACAGAGCTGCATCCTCAGAAATCCCTGAATTTCAAACACAGGGCAATCTAGTGACCCTGAGATGGAGGGGACTCCAGAGTCAGGGTGAAGCATTGTGAAGCCTTCATGTGCATGACTGGTGATGCTGTGAGTTTAGACTAAAATGAGTGGTGAGGCAGGACCAGTCGATGCTCTCACAGCGACAGAAGGAACATCAGCCAAAAGAATAAGACAATAAAAAATAGAAAGGAAATAGAGCAAGGCTGGGGGAAATAATTCAGGAATTGCTGATGGAAACAGGAGTTGGTATAAGAAAAGGAAATAAGGGACTTACTACCTACAATAGCCTGGAGAAAAATGCTTTACTCAGAGGGATTTTGGCAAACAATTTCTACTTGAAACCAAAATGAGATGATGCTTAGACACCAGACAGGAAAAGATCCTGCTTCCATGGGGTCCTAGGGCTGAAACCTGAGGTAGCTGTAGTTAAAAAAGAACATCACCCCTAAGGGATCATCAGAGCAGTATGGTACTTTGGCATAAAAACAGATATATAGATCAGTGAATTAGAATAGAGAGCCCAGATACGAATCTTTGCTTATACCATTAACCTACAACAATGGAGGCAAGGATATGCAATGGGGTAAACGCAGCCCCTTCGGTAAGTGGCATTGGGAAAACTGGACAGATACATGCAAAAAAATGAAATTGGACCACTTTCCTACAGCATATACAAGATTAAACTCAAAATGGATTAAAGACTTAAATGTTAAACCTGAAACTATAAAACTCCTAGAAGAAAACATAGTAAACTCTGACATCATTCTATCTTTTTGGATATATCTCCTTGGGCATGGGAGACAAAACTAAAAAACAAATGGGATTACATCAAACTAAAAAGTTTTTGTACACCGAAGAAAACCAACAAAACTAAAGGACAATCTACTGAATGGGAGAAGATATTCGCAAATGATACATCCATTAAGGGGTTAATATCCAAAATGTATAAGGAATTCATACAACTTAACACCAAAAGTACAAACAATCCAATTAAAAATGAGCAGAGGACTTGAATAGACATTTCTCCAAAGGTGACATATAGATGGCCAACAGACATACGAAATGATGCTCAACATCACTAATCATCAGGGAAATGGAAATTGAAACCACAATGAAATATCACCTCACACCTGTCAGAATGGCTATCAATAAATCAACAAATAAGAAGTATTTGTTGATTTGTGGAGAAAAAGGAACCCTCATACACTGTCGGTGGGATAGTAAATTAGTACAATCACCATGGAAAACATTATGAAGGTTCCTCAAAAAATTAAAAATTGGGCTGCCATACAATCCAATAATTCCACTTCGGGGTATTTAGCCAAAGAAAACAAACATTAATTTGAAAGATATAGGCATCCCTTTGTTCACTGCAGCATTACAAGTAATAGCCAAGATATAGAAGGCACTTAGGTGTTCACCAATAAATAAATGGATAAAGAAGATATAGTACACATATACACAATGGAATATTAATCAGCAACAATAAGAAAGGATGAAATACTGCCAATTATGACAACATGGATGGGTCTTTGAGAGTATCATGCTAATAAGCGAAATAAGTCAGATGGAAAAGGACAAGAATAACATGATTTCCTTCATATCTGGGATATAAAACAAAGTAACAAAACAAACTCACAGATGCAGATAACAATATGGTGGCTGCCATGGGGAAAGAGGGGTGCGAGGATGGTGAAGAGGGTAAAGAGGGTCAAATATATGGTGACAGAAGGAGACTAGACTTTGGGTGGTGAGCACACAATGCAATATACAGATGATATATTATAGAATTGTACTTTTGAAACTTATGTTATTAACCAATGTCACCCCAATAAGTTAACAAAAACAGCATGAAGATTCCTCAAAAAACTAAAAATAGATCTACCATATGACCCAGAAATTCCACTTCTTTTATTTATCAGAAGAAATCCAAACACTAATTCATAAAGATATATGCACCCCTGTGCTCACTGCAGCATTATTTACAATAGCCAAAATGTGGAAGCAACCTAGGTATCCGCATCAATAGATGAATAGATAAAGAAGATGAGGTGCATCTATACAATGGAATATTATGTGGCAATAAAACAATGAAATCCTGCCATTTGCGACAACATGGATGCGCCTAGAGGGTATTATGCTAAGTGAAATAAGTCAGGGGAAGAAATACCATATGATTTCAATTACATATGGAATCTAAAAATCCAAAACAAATGAACAAAACAAAATGAAAACAAGCTCATAGAAACAGACCAAAGGGATGGTTCCCAGAGAGGAGGGAGATGAGTGAAAAAGTAGTAAAGGGGAATATAGTCCATAATATTGTGGTCAAGTTTACATAGTGACAGATGATTACTAGAATTAGCAGGGTGGTCACATTGTAAGGTATAAAAATGTCAAAGCACTCTACCGTACACCTAAAACTAATATAATATTGTATACCAACTATACTAAAATAAAAAAATAAATGTAAACTACCAAGAAAATTTACAAGCAGTATTTAATAGAATCTTGTGGTTGAAATGGAACTTTGTGATTATTTGACACAGCCCAGCCATAACTTCCCAACCTCTCCATTGGCCACCACGTATCAAGTGCCTTTTGGGGTGCCGGGTATAGGACATAGAGCTTTCTGCCTCGGCTCTATCCAGAGGCCAGTCAGCCTCAGCTTCACTCCCAGTGATAGCAACTGCCTTTCCTTCAGTGACTACTTATTTCTTTATTCTGGTTAGAAAGCACTTCCAGGTTAAAGCAAACCTGGCTTCCATACATTTATCCAGGTTCTGGTCTTGGAGCCCTTTAGTTTCACTCATTGGGTCTCAACAAATGGCAGATTGGGCCCATGTGCTGGGGGAGGACATGAGTGTGAGTATCAGGATGTTTGATGTGGAGGGAGACTGGGAGGAGTGAAGCTTCACCTGTCTACTCACTTCATGCATTATGGTAGTTCAACCCCCAACCTGAGGGTCATGGCCACCTGTGCCAATATTGTTGATGACAGTGTCACACTTTCAGGTGTCCTAGGACTAAACTAGTATCTAATCCTTTGTTCCCATGGATAGCCTTCAGATATTCAGAGATGATTATTATGCCCCATCTCTTCGTCTTACTTTCTAGACTAAAAAGTCCAAGTCTTCAGCCATTCCCATGAGGTCCTGGATTTGGAGCCCTTTACTGGTGGATCTTCTCAGGCATGACTCAAATTGGTCAATGTTCCTCTCAGTCTGGCATTAGAGACCAGACACAGACCCGATTTGTGATTTATAGGACCAGCGGAACAGAACCATCAGCTACTTTTGTTTTTTGGTTTTAAGAAAGCAGGCCTCAAATCTAGTTAGCCTTATCATTCTATGTGAGTTTTATGTCACTGATTGACGCATCACACATCAAAGTTATAAAATTGAGCCTAAATAAAGTCCACCTTAAAGACATCTCTCCTGAAGATGTGGGCAATTTTCCATTTGCCCACTGCTGTAGCTCACAACACCTAACACTCAGGCTGTTTCTGAAAGATGATTTCTGAATAACAGTTTAAGCATGTTGTGCATTTAAGTAGGCAAATCTCTAACAAATAATAAGAGGGAACAATCTAAACTATTAAACAAAGTGGTAATAAAAATTACAAATAATAACCTCAAATTATGTGATAAAATACTCATTTTTAAATAAAATTCTTTTCTTTTTTTCTGACATAGTTTTTCTCCTAATAATTTTTGGAGTCAAGCTTTTTCAGCTTCCAAATAAAGGTGTTGGAACACATGATCTCTGATCCAGCTCCAACCTCCTTAACTATTTTGGGAGCACTAGCATATGCCAGGCATTGTGCTAAATGATATGTATGTAAGTTTTATATATTGTATATGTGTGTATACATATATGTGTACACACACACTATCTCTCCATAGAAAAGTTTACCCCTTAGAACTCCCCCTATAAAGTGGGGTTTATTGCCCCTACTTTACAGATAAAACAAATAGGATACAAAGATTAAGTAATTTCCATAATGTCCTACAGCTGTAATAATTAGGAAATCAGTAGATTTAACCTAGTGTCTGTCTCTAAAGACTGAACATAGTACCGCTTCCCCATATATATTTTAGTACAACTCTCACAGGTTGAATTAGCTGCCTCTGACCTTAAATGGTTATTATTTTAGGAAAAATACTTGCTGGACATACTTTACTCCCTGGCCACAGGGATAGTGTTTTAAACTGAACACAGCATTCATGAGTTCAAAACCATATTCAAGTTGCTCTGATTGGCTACAGGCCTGAAATACCACCGCACATCCCCAAAGCCCTGTGCACGTGAAGGACAGAAGTGTGTCTTAGCCAGCATTGCTTCCTTCCAAGTCCCTACCAGTGCTATTATTTAGTAGGAACGTGATAAGCCTTGATGTAATTAACATGTTGCAGATCCACCAGAGAAGCGTATGCTGTGCTAATCATTGCCGAAGAATCCCAACCTCATGCACTTCCACTTCGACCTGCACATTTCCCAGGCACAAGTCACTGGGAGAAATAATGTGCTTTGTGTTCCTTCTCATGAGGAGCAGTTATAAATCAATGCCAAAACCAAGTCTTACAGCCACTTTCTTTCTCTTTCTCCCAGTAAGTGAAAATGGTGACCACCTAAGCAGATGGGTGAGACATGCACACTGTCGTGGGAGAAGTTCCTCCACTCCAGAATTACTCAAAGGAATTCAGCTGAACCCCACGACGCAGAGAGTAATAATCAACTGGACTTAGGAGTTTGCGAGATATCCAGAGCCTTGGTCCATGGGCTGATCAGCAGATGTGATGTGAAAAATACCACAATATTCTGTCATTTGCTGTTGCTTGCTGAACTGTGAAGAACTGCATGAACTATATTTAAGCTGCTTTCTCTACCATTGCCAATCACCTTTTTGGACTTGAAAGTGCTATTTTCCTATTGACACTTGCATTATTTCATTTTGCATGTATCCAGTGATTATACATAAGCAACATATATAATCTGCTTATATATTTTTTAAAAACCCATCCGTGCAAAAATGGTAAATAAAGTATAAATTCTGCTTTTGCAAAATTATAATCATAGCCCATGTCATTAAAAGTTTAAATTAGTTTCATAAAAAGATCAGTACAATAGGTCTGCATATACTTTATAGATAAGTAGCTTCTATAAAGATATTTTCACTGTTTACTAGTGAAATGAAAAAAGCAAAGCTATTTATAAAAGGCCTTATGTCGTGTACATACGTTGTCTTTGAAATATTTGTGATTTAGTTTATTGCTTGTAAAAGAGAAATTATATAATTTATTTAGTAAATACTATTGTAAACTATAGTTTTATTGAGAGAAATAAAATATTTTGTTCTCAATTGTGGTACTACAGTAATTCTGATGGTTTATGGTCTTTGTATTTCCTTCCATTAATTAAAAAGAAATAACTTCAACACTCCTCATTTTTAGATATTCTAAAATCCTAAACTAACTGACTCTCATGACAGATGAAAAGGGAGAGAAAATTCTCTGGGCCCTGAGAAAAGAATCAGCAACAGGTTCTGCTCAACCTGTTCAAGACTTTCCCAAATGTCCTGGTGTACTAGTCAGCTTGTACCATGTTATGCTGTGGTAAAATGAATACATGCATACATACATACATCCCAAAATCTCTGAATAGGAAACCCAGAGCAGCTCCTATGTAGAACAGACCACTTTTATGTAGAAGGAAAAAAACTGATAGTAGAACCAAGCAATGGGAGCTCATAAAGCTTCTGCTTAAATGTGGTTTACAGTACTTATCACATTCCACTGGCCAATGCAAATGATATTGACAAGCCTGATGTCAAAGGCATGAGGAGTATACTTCTCACATAGATTGGATTCAGTAGAAAGGGGCAACAAATATTTTAATTAATGCATCTACACCATCTCATGAATATCCCAAGCAGCAGTGGCTTAAGAGGCTATATAACCACACATTGAAAAAAATCATTAGAAAGCAAAATAACCAAGGCTGCAGAAAGATATTCCTGATGAGTAAGATGCTCAGTGTAAAATACTTCAAGTGAAAGCAAGCTGAATCTTGTAAGCAAATGTGGTATTCACTTTTGTAAATATAGCCTAGAGCCACGGTCACTCAGCATAAGTAGTAATTTTGCCTGCAGAGCTGGTGCTGGGAATCTATCCTGTGTTGGCATGTCAACAGGTAATTCTACTCATGGGGGTTACTGAGGATTCTTTGCCTCTCTCGCCCTAGTATTCATCTGTATTTGCAGATACTTTCCCTCACTACAGGAGTTTACCTAGCTGGAATTCTACTTTTCGCCCTTCCATTTGTAAACCTACCCATTTATCCAAGCAGGGGTCCTTAGCCCAAGACCCACTGATTCCTAGGAGGGCCACAGATGGATAATAATAGGACTACAAAATAATATACACAAGTAGGATATGCTTTTGTGTATTTGAGGGATTTTTCTTTCGTGACGAGGAAGACTGTAATTTTCATCAAATTCACAATGACCTTGATCCATGAAATGTTAACCATTATTTTAAGACCTAATTCAAATGTTATTTCAGTGTCATGAAGCTGTCTATGATCCCCAACCCTTTACCCCAACCACCATCACCTTTGGCCAGCCTGTAGTGTCATCTCACTGGTCTCGGAAAACCTCAACACTTTGTACTTTTTTAAAATAATTGTGGCAAACTTACATACAATAGAGTGCACAATTATTAACTGTATAGTTCAATGAATTTTTATATCTGTAAACACCCATGTAACCAGCACCTCAAGCAAGATATCAAATATTTCGGGTAACCTACAGACTCTTTCATGCTTCCTCCCCATCAGTGTCATTGATGAGATTGATGCCTTCCCATCAATGCCCCCAGAATAACCACTATTATGACTTCTATCAGATTTTCCCATTCTTGAACATCATATAAATGGAATCATACAGTATACACTCTATCCGAATTTTTTTGTTCAATACTACATGAAATTCATTCATTTTGTTGTGAATAGAAGCTCATTCTTTTTCATTTCTGAGTAGTATAAATATTGTATAAATATTCCAAAATTTTCTACTCAATTGCTGATTGACATAGCTTCCCATTTGGGGCTATAAACATGCACATTGAAAGATGAATGATGAGAATCCCAGACTTCTTCCTCCACCCAGCTCCCAGATGCAGACAGTTTGACTTCAAGCACCCATACTGGACGTGGAAGAATTTTCTGAGAAGGAAAATCATTCCTAGGAATTAGGTGATCATCCCCTAATTTGCCTAGAATAGCCTGAGTTTATTCCTGACACTCAGGCAATATAACAGTATTGGCTCTCAAAAATCTTCCATTTTGGACCACAAATTATATGGTTACCTTACCAAAGGGGAAAATTTAAAGATCATAACATATTGGAAATTCCCCAACAATTGCCTAAGCCAGAGTGCCCTACAATGGAGTTCAGCTACAACACCTCCCCTCCACCCCCTGCAGTGCTCTCAGCATTTAGTCCCCACTCCTAATGAACAACCAACCAAGGATCACAAGCTATCAAAGGAAATTCTCTAAAATGAGACTGAAATGTACAAACAAAATTGCTGCTGGGAGAAACAAGGATATAATAAGTGAACTTAAAAACAAAAATTACCATTACATCTTCAGAAACAAATAATATGGCATCCACAAAACAAGATGCTATTACAAAAATCTACATTCAGGAAACATAAGAGCTCTTGGAAATAAAAGTATGATAGCAGAAATTAGAAACTAAGAGGCTGATTGGAAGATAAGGTTGGGGAAATATCCCAAAGAGATTAAAAATGGGATAAAAGAAATTATAAACTTGAAGACCATTCCATTTGATCCAATATTTAAATATGACTTTCTGAAATAGAAAACAGAGAAGATGGAGGTGAGGAACCCTTCAAACAAATAAGAAAACTTCTCAGAACTAAAGCACAGGTATTTCCAAATTGAAAAGTACTCTGAGTGTTCAGCACAATGGATGAAAATGAACCTGACCATGCGATTTCAGACCACGAGGGATGATAAGATTCTACAAGATTTGGGGGAGTAAAAACTAATTTTATATAAAGGGCTCAAGGGTGAGAATTATACCAAATTATTCAGTGGCAGCATTGTAAGCTAGAAACCAATAAGCTATGACTTAAAAATTCTGAAAGAATTTTATTTCCAATTTATAATTCTATGCCCTGTTTATTAGGTTTCTCCAGAGAAATAGGAGACACACAGACATAGATACTTCAAATTTTTAAGAACTTGGCTCATACAGTTTTCAGGGAAGGCAAGACTGAAATTCACAGGACAGTTTGGCAGGCTGGAAACGGTCTTGAGACAGAATTTCTTATTTTCTAGGAACCTTCAGTTTTTGTTAAGGCCTTCACTTGATTGGATGAGGCCCGCCCACATTATCAAGTGTAATCTCCTTTACTTAAACTGATTATGGACTTTACCCACATCTACAAAATATTTTTACAGCAATTCCTAGATAATATATTTGATTAAATAATTAGATGCTCTACCTTAGCCAAGATGATATATAAAATTAACAATCACACCCAGGAAAACTAATTGAATGTGAGGATAGAATAAATTTACCTATGCAAAAATCATTTTTATCTTCCCTTTATCTGAAAGATCCAAAAACATGTGTTTTACCAAAATGAGATAGAAAGCCAAGAAAGTTAAAGCCATGAAAGAGCCATAAGATCCAGAAAATGAGAGATCAACACAAGAGGGAGGTGAAGGGAATCCCCAGGATAGAGGTAAAGGGAAATCTCAAGATGGCAACTATAGAGGGTATCTAGAAATCAATCAGTCCAGACTGGAGCAGAATGGCTCTGGGTACGACTTCTCCAAGAAGATGAAGATACCCAAGGGATTTATACAATGAGGAAAGATTTTAACTCTAGATGTTCTAGATTTTATCATGGAGCAGCAAAAAAAAAAAAGGACATTAGCAGAAAAACTGGCAAAATCTGAATAGAGTCTGGAATTAACAGTGTTATACAAAGGTTAATCTCTTCATTTTGACAAATGAATCATAGCTATATTATTTCAGCCTTAAGAGAAACTAGGTAAAGGGTATACAGGAACTCTGTTCTATCTTTGCAAATTTTCTATAAATCTAAAATTATTCTCCCCAAAAAGTTCATTAAAACTGAAAAATAAATGGACAAATACACGCTTCGAAGAAAATATACAGATGGCAAACAAGCACAAAAAAAGCTGCTCAACATCATTAGTAAAAAACTACAATGCAAAGTAAAACTACAATGATATACCACTATATTAAAATGGCTAATTTTTAAATTGACAATACCAAATGCTGGTGAGACTATAAAGCAACTCTCATACTCTGCTGGTAAAAATGCAAAGTGCCACTCTGGAATGCCACTCTGATACAATTGTCACTTTCTTAACCAAGTTAAGCACACCCTTATCATATGACCAAGCATCTCTACTCATGGTATATATTCTAAAATATTGAAAACTTGTACATAAAAAACTTGTTCATGGATGCTTATAGCAGCTTTATTAACTATCGACAAAAACTGAAAACAACCCTAATGTCTCACAGTGGGCAAATGGATAAACAAACTGGTCCATTCATACAATGGAATGCTATGCAGCAATTAAAAGGAAAGAACTAGTGATACACTCAACAATATGGATGAATATAAAAGACACCGTGCTGAGTGAAAAAGCAGTCACTTACTGTATGGATCCATTTATATGACATTCTGGCAAAGGCCAAATGATGGGACTAGAAAACAGGTCAGTATTGTCAATGGTTGAGGTTGGGGGAAGGGATTGACTACAAAGGGGCAGCATGACAAAATTTGGAGAGTGATGGAACTATTCTGTACCCTGATTGTGGTGGCAGTTACTCAAAACTACATAGATGTTAAAACTCATAGAAATGCTCACCAAAAGAATGAAATTCAGTTTTACTGTATACAAATTTAAAAAAATTTTGGACTAGAAACATACCTTAAAATGAATTATTATAACTCTAAGATGTTTATGTAAGCCTTATGGTAACCACAAATAAAAACATAATAAATATACAAAAGATAAATATATCTAAGTGTACCACTACAGAAAATCACAAAGAAAGGGAACAAGAAGAAAGGAACCAAGGAAATACGAAAGAGCTGGAAAACAATTAACAAAATTTCATTAAGCCCATATCTGTCAATAATTACTTTAAATGTAAATTGCCTAATTTCTCCAATCAAAAGGCATAGAGTAGCTGAGTTACTAAATATAACAATAATAAGATCCAACTATATGACTAACTTTAGCTTTAAGGACACAGAGACTGAAAATGAAGGGATAGAAAAAGATTCTATGGAAATGGAAACCAAAAGAAATCTGGGTAGTTATACTTAAATTGGACAAAACACTTTAATACAAAGATTGCAATACAAAACAAAAAAGGTCATTATGATAAAGGCATCAATCTAACAAGAGAATATAACATTTGTAAATATATATGCACCCTACTTAGAAGCAGCTAAATCTATAAAGCAAATATTAACAGAAATAGACAGCAATACAATATTAGTAAGGAACTTCAACACCCCACTTTCATCAATGGATAGATCATCCAGACAGAAAATCAATAAGGAAACACTGGACTTAAAGTACACATCAGATTAGATGAACTTAATATTTACAGATCATTCCATTCAAAAACAGAATACACATTTTTCTCAAGTATACATAGAACATACGTTATGCCACAAAACATGCTTTAATAATTTTAAGAAGACTGAAATCATATCAAGCATCTTTTCTAGCCACAATGGTGTGAAACTAGAAATCAATTACAATAGAAAAGTGGAAAATTCACAGACATGTGGCAATTAAACAACATGCTCCTAAACAACCAATAGGTCAAAAAATAAATCAAATCAAAAAAATATCTTGAGACAAATGAAAATGGAAATAAAATACAACATACCAAACTTATGAGATGCAGCAAAAGTGGTTCTAAGAGAGAATTCATAGCAATAAATGCCTATGTTAATAAAAAAAAAAATAACTCAAACAACCTAACTTTATACCTCATAGAACTAGAAAATTAAAAGCAAAGCCCAAAGTTAGCAGAAGGAAGGACATAAAGATCAGAGTAGAAATAAATGAAATAGAGACTGAAAGACAATAGAGGAGATCAATAAAACTAAAAGCTATTTAAGATAAAATACACAAACTTTTAGCTTGACTTACCAAAAAAAGAAGTCAAAAATAAAAATAGAAATGAAAGAGATGCTACAACGGATACCACAGAAAGACAAAGGATCATAAGAGACTACTAAGGATGATTGTACACTAACAAATAGGACAACCTAGAAAAAAATGAATAAATTCCTAGAAAGATGCAACCTTCCAAGACTGAATCTTGAAGAAATAGAAAATCTGAATGGATAAATTACCAGTAAGGAGACTGAATTAGTAACCAAAACCTCCCAACAGACAAGTTCAAAACCAGATGACTTCACTGGTTAATTATACCAAACGTTCAAAGAAGAATTGATACCCATTCTCCTCAAACTCTTCCAACATATAAAAGAGGAGTGAACACTTCTGAATTGATTTCACTATACCATTATTACCCTGATACCAAAAACAAACAAGGACTCTACAAGGAAAGAAAATACAGACCAATATTCCTAATAAACATAATTGCAAAAATCTTCAACAAAATATTAGCAAACCAAATTCAACAATACATTAAAAGGATCATATACCATAATCAAGTGGGGTTTATTCCAGGGATGCGAGAATGGTTCAACATCTACAAATCAATCAATATGATACACCACATTAATAAAATGAAGGATAAAAATGACATGATCTTCCCAGTAGCCACAGAAAAAACATTTAACAAAATTCAACATCCTTTCCTGGTAAAAACTTTCAACAAATTAGATATAGAAGGAAAGTACCTCAACATAATAAAGGACATATATAAGAAGCCCACAGCTAATATCATACTCAACGGTGAAAAACCAAAAGTTTTTCCTCTAAGACAGTGGTCCCCAACTTTTTGGGACCAGTGCTCCCATGAGAATCTAATGCCTGATGATCTGAGGTGGAGCTGAGGCAGTGATGCTAGCGCTGGGGAGAAGCTGCAAATACAGATGAAGCTTTGTTTGCTCGCCCGCCGCCCACCTCCTGCTGTGCAGCCCGGTTCCTAACAGGCCACAGACCGGTACCGGTCCACAGCCCGGGGATTGGGGGACCCCTGCTCTAAGATCAGTACCAAGACAAGGATGTTTACTATCAGGCAAGAAAAATAAATAAAAGGCATCCAAGTCAGAAAAAAGTAAAAGTGCCTCTATTTGTAGATAACATTATATATAGAAAACCCTAAAGACTCCACCTAAAAAACTGTTAGAAGCAATAAATAAATTCGGTAAAGTTTCAGGATACAAAAATCAATATACAAAAACTGGTTGCATTTCTATACACTAATAATGAACTGTGAGAAATAAAAATTAAGAAAAAATGTACAATTACATCAAAAAGAATAAAATATATAAGAAAATTTAATCAAGGAGGTAAAAAACCTGTACATTCAAAACTGTGAGACATTAATTGAAGAAAATGAAAAAGACATAAACAAATGAAAAAATATTTTGTGCCCATGGAAAAATACTGTTAAAATGTCCATAATACCCAATTGATCTACAGATTCAATATAATCAATACCAAAATTCTAGTGACATATTTTACAGAAATAAAACAATCTTAAAATATGTATGTAATCACAAAAGACCCCAAACAGCCAAAGTAATCTTGAGAAAGAACAAATTTGAAGTTATCACATTTCCTGATTTCAAACTATATTACAAAACTATAGTTATCAAAACAGTATGGTATTGGCATAGATGAATGAAAGGTAACAGAGAACCGAGAAATAAACCCACATATATACGGTCAATTAATTTATGACAAGGGAGGAAAGAATACAATGGGAACAGAACAGTCCCTTCAATAAGTGTGCTGGAAAAACTGAACAGCCACATGCAAAAGAATACAACTAGAGTACTATCTTATACCATACACAAATAATAATCAAAATGAATTAGACTTAAATATAAGACCTGAAACTATAAAACTCCTAAAAGAAACATAGATGGTAAGCTCCTTGACATTGGTCTTAGTGATAACTTTTTAGGTATGGAAGTTCCTCAAAAAACTAAAAATAGAATTGCCATGTGATCCAGCAATTCTACTTCTGAGTATTTGTCCAAAGTAAAGGAAAACACTAATCTTTGAAAAGATATATGCACCCATGGGCACTGCAGCATTATTTACAATAGCCAAGGCATGAAAACATCCTAAATGTTCACTGATGGATAAATGGATAAGGAACATGTGGTATATATATACAATAGAATACTGCTCAGCCAAATAAAAGAATGAAACCTTGCCATTTGCAACAACATGGATATGCCTTGAAGGCATTATGCTGAGATAAGTCAGAGAAAGACAAATGCTGTATGATCTCACTTAAGTGGAACCTAAAAATCAAAACAAACAAAAAATCAAGCTCATAGATATAGAGACTAGATTGGTAGTTGCAGGTATTTGGGCATCAAAATAGGTGAAGGGAATCAAAAGGTACAAACTTCCAGGTGTAAGATAAATAAGTGCTAGGGATGTGATGTATGACATGATGATCACAGTTAACTGCTACATGGTTTATATGAAAGTTGTTAAGAGAGTAAATCCGAAGAGCTCTCATCTAAAGAAAAAAATATATATCGTTTTTCTTTTTTTTCTATTATATGAGATGATGAATGTTAATTAAACTTATTGTGGTAATCATTTCATGATATATGTAAGTCAAATCATTACGTTGTATACCTTCAACTTACACAGTGCTATATATCACAAAACTGGTGGGAAAAGATCTCAAACAACCTTATTTTACACCTCAAGGAACTAAAACAAGAAATTATGCCCAAAGTTAGAAGAAAGTAAATAATAAAGATCAGCAGAAAAATGAAAGAGACTAGAAAAACAGAAAAAACAATCAACAAATCTAAGAGCTGTTTTTTGAAAAGCTAAACAAAATGACTCAACATTAGCTAAACTAAGAAATAAAGAGAAGACTCAAAATTAGAAATGAAAGAGGAGACATTATAACTGATACTGCAGAAATACAAAGGATCATAAAAGACTACTGTGAATAATTATATGCCAACAAATTAGGTAACCTAGAAAAAAATAGATAAATTCCTAGAAACATACAACTTACCAAGATGGAATCAGTAAGAAATAGAATATCTGGACAGATCAATAATAAGTAAAAACATTAAATCAGTAATCAAAAACCTCCCAACACAGAAAACCTCAGAACCAGACAGCTTCACTGGTGAATTCTCCCAAAGTTTAAACAGGATTTAATGCTAATACTTCTCAAACTCTCCTCCAAAAATGAAGAGGGAACACTTCAAAACTTATTCTATGAGGCCAGCATTACCCTGATACCAAAGCCAAATAAGGACACTACAAGAAAAATATAAAGCAATATCCCTGATGAATATACATGTAAAAATTCTCAACAAAATATTAGCAAGCAATTCAATAATGCATTAAAAGGATTACAACTTTTTTATGACCAAATGGAATTTATCCCTGGGATGCACACCTTCTTTATGACCAAGTAGAATTTATCCCTGGGTTTAACCTATGCAAATCAATAAATTAAAAATAAAAATCACATGATCATCTCAGTAGATGCAGATAAAAGCATTTGACAAAATACAACATCCTTTCATGACAAAACCCTCAACAGATAGGGTATAGAAGGAACAAAATAATAAAGGCCATATAGGACAAAATAATAAAGGCCATATAGGACAAACACACAGCTAATATTATACTCAACAGTGAAAGTTTTTCCTCTAAGATCAAGGCAAGGGTGCCCACTCTCACCAATCTTATACTATCAGAAGTCCTAGTCAGAGCAATTAGATGAGACAAAGAAATAAAAGGCATCTAAATCAGAAAGGAAGAAGTAAAATTGTCACAGATGATATGATCTTATACGTAGAAAATCTCAGACAACCAAAAAACTGTTGGAACTAATCAACGAATTCAGTAAAGTTGCCAGATATAAAATCAACATACAGATATCAGTTGCATTTCTATACACTGACTATGAAACATCTGAAAAAGAAATAAAGAAAATTATCCCATTCGCAATGAATCAAAAACAGGAAAATATATAGGAATAAATTTAATTAAGGAAGTGAAAGACCTGTGCGACAAAAATAAAAACTTTGTTGAAAGAAAATAAAGATGACACAAACAAATGGAAAAATATCCCATGCTCATGGAAGAATATTAAAATGTCAATTCTACCCAAAGACATCTACACTCAGTGCAATTCCTATCAAAATATCAATGGCATTTTTCACAGAAATAGAAAAACAATTCTAAAAATTGTATGGAACCACAGACTCCTAGTAGCCAAAACTATCATGAGAAAGAAAATCAAAGCCAGAGGCATCGCACCTCCTGATTTCAAACTACACTATAAACCTATAGTAACTTAAACAGTATGGTACTACATAAAAACAGACATAGAACAGAATAGAGCACCCAGAATTAAATCCATGCATATATAGTCAACTAATATTTGACAAATATGCTAAAAACAACCAATAGGGAAAGACAGTCTCTTCAATAAAGGGTTTTGGGAAAACTAGATAGCCACAAGCAGAAAATGAAACTGGACCCTATTTTACACTACTTACAAAATTAACTCAAAATGGATCAAAGACTTAAACATAAGCCCTAATACCATAAAGCTCCTAGGGGGGAAAAAAAAAAAACATGGGAAAGAATCTCCTTGACATTGTCCTCAACAATAATTTTCTGGATATAATACCAAAGTACAAATAGCAGAAACAAAAAATCAACATATGGAACTATATCAAACTGAAAAGCTTCTGCACAGCAAAAGAAACAATCAACAAAATGAAAACCTACAAAGTGGAAAAAATATGTTCGCAAACCATGTATCAGATAAGGGGTTAACATCCAAAATATATAAATATATAAATATTGTATCATACAGCGCAACAGCAAAAATATAAATAATGCAATTAAAATATGGGCAGAGGAAATGAATAAACATTTTTTCAAAGAAGACATCCAAATGGCTAACAGGACATGAAAAGGTGCTCGATGTCACTAATCAGGGAACTGCAAATTGAAATCACAAAGAGGTACCATCCCATTCCTATTAGAATAGCTATTTCAAAAAGGCAAGTGATAACAACTGCTTGTGAGGATGTGAGAAAAGGAGACCTTTGTGACTGCTGCCGAGAAAGCACACTGGTATGGCCACTGTGGAAAACAGTGTGGACATTCCTCAAAAAATTAAAAATAGAACTTCCAATATGATCCAGCAATTCTACTTTTGGATATTTATCCAAAGGAAATGAAATCAGTATTTCAAAAAGATATTAAAAAAATATTTTAAAAAAGATATCAGCACCCACACGGTTATGGCAACATTATTTACAATAGCCAAGATATGGAAACAACCTAAGTGTCTATTGATGGATGAATGGTTTTTAAATGTGATACACACACACACACACACAGATATAATTCGGCCATGAAAAAGAAGGAAATTGTGCAATCTGCAACAACAGGGATAAACTTTGAGGGCATTATGCCAGGTGAAATAAGTCAGAGCAAAAACAAATACTATATGATCTCACTTATATGTAGTATCAAAAAAAATCTAACTCACAGAATCAGAGAACAGATTGGTGCTTGCCAGAGGCAGAGTGTGGGGGAGTGGGGGTGTGAGTAAATGGGTAAAGGTGGTCAAAACGTACAAACTTCCAGTTATACAATAAGTAAGTCCTGGGAATGTAATGTTCAGCATGGTGATTAGTTAACAATACTGTATTGTATATCTGAAAGCTGCTAAGAAAGTAAATCTTAAAAGTCTCATAAGAAAAACATTCTATCTATATGAGGTAACAGATGTTAACTAAACTTATTGTGGTAATCAATTCACAACATATACATATACCAAACCATTATGTTGTACAGCTAAAACTAATGCCATGTTATATGTCAATTATATCTCATTTAAAAAGAACATATTTCCTTTCTTCTGCTTACTTTGGGTTTAATGTGCTCCTTAAGTTTCTTAAGGTGGAAACTGGGGTCATTAATTTGAAATTTTTCTTCTTTTCTAATACAAGCATTTAGTGCTATAAATTTCCTTCTACATATTGTTTTAGTGGCATCTCACTAATCTGATATTTTGGTTTCATTTTCATTCAGTTCAAAATATTTTCTAAGTTCCCTTTTGATTTCTTCTCTGATCCATGGGCTATTTAAGTGTATTATTTCATTGCCAAATATTTGGGAATTTTTCAACAATTTTCCTGTTGTTGATTTTTAATTTAATTCCATTGTAATTAAAGAACATGCTTTATAAGACTTGAATCCTTTTAAATTTACTGGGACTGGTTTTATGGCCCAGCATATGGTCTATCTTGACTTTCCATTTGTACATTATAAAAACAAACCATAGGAATTTATGAGGTGTCAGTGTGTAAGTAATGGGCCCTCCTCCATCACTCCCTCAAGCCACCATGTCAGTCCAACAACACCCAACAGGAAAAGAGAGCCGGCATGCACTCAGCGCTTACACTGTGAGTTCTAAACTACCCTCTCCAGTCGGTTTTATACAATAGATTGTGTCCTACATCTCAAACACCTAGCTACAGACACATCCACTTATCCTCCCATTTTCTCTTCATCTTGCCCTTTAAGTAAACACAATACCCTTTTATCCAGCCCTGTAGGCTGGAACCAAACAAAATGGAGAGGAATTCCCTATTAGAAGTTTTCTACTGTGGTTGTGAATTCTTTATAGTCAACTAAGCAAATGTTGGTCGAGCAAGTTTATACTGTGTACAAGATCTGGTTCTGAGCTTATGGTTAATGTTGGGCCAATAAACAGGGATTGGTATATTCAGAGAGGGTCAAATTGAGGGGAAGAGGAAAAAGGAAAGATTTAGTGTTGATGACAAGAGGAGCCCAACTTCCACAAAAGGGAAACCCACATTCTCTCAAGAAGATCATAGCAGGGGGTCAATCACCTGTGTTTTGGGTCAAGGCAGTCCCCTGGTAGATAGGAATTCTAAGTCTTCCCCACAGAACAACCTTAGAGATCTCCTTATCACTTTGATCACAGTAAGTCAGCTAAAATTCTGCTCATCTTTAACTTATCTCAAGATTATTCACTAGAATTGATACACAAATTGCAAATACTCCTAAGTTAACCTCTTAGCAGTGGTTCTATGCCTTGGAAGTGGGACTGTTTAGAAGCAGCCACGTGCCACTACATGACAAGTTCATATGGCATCAGTCCCTGAAGTTCAAGCCAAAAAACCACAGGGGTCTGGAGCGAGCGTAGCATACTAGAAACATCACCATGCTTTGTTTATAGGTCAGAACGTCAAGTATTTAGCTGTCCCAGAACCAGCACAGAGTAATTACACTATTTCTCTCCATTTTCCTTTATGCTTTCTTCGTGGTCTGGGGATCAGAGGAGTCCTTGACATGCCTAAGGGAATGCGGATCCCTTTACATTCAGATAAACCCTTTTATCTGATTGGAAAAGATTGAAGTAACACAATGTCCTCTTAGAGCTTGGCTCTGGAGCCAAATGAGACTTGAGAGTGAGTCTTGCTTCCTGAGTGCCCATTAGAAAACCATCAAGTCATCCTCCTAGCCAAAAATTGCTCACACCAGCTGATGCTCCTCTTTACTACTTATGTAGTTGTTTCTCAGTAGCTAATGGTATAAGAAGGCTTAAAGGCATACCTTGGAGGGTTTGGTTCCAGACCTCCATAATGAAGTGAGTTGTAATCTTTGCTTGTTGAGGGTCTTGCCTTCAATTTGTAAAAAACGCAACATCTGTGAAGCACAAAAAAGCAATGCTCAGTAAAAAGAGGTATGCCTATATATTATTCAATTCTACCTTCCTCTCTATCTACAAAATATTCTATGAGAATGAAGAATACGCTCAGAACTCAAACAAAACTGCAAATGTCTCTCTCCCTATGCAACACTGCATGTTCTGTTCCAGAGAAATACTTATTATAACCAGATTTCGACAAGCCAGCTTCTGGTTTATTTCCATTAGCAGAATAATGGGGAACATCACTGAATACCAGCTTTCTACGTCAAATTTTTAAACAGCAAGGATATTTATACATGTTGATTTTAAAAAATTGGCATGGCCTCTGTTATGTGAAAGAGGAAAATATTATGGGAGTCAGGAAGTCTAGAAGATGGAGAAAGAGTTCACTAATAGGACCTATAAAGAAGTACATTTCTTAACAAAAATCTTGGCAATCATCCATCCATTGGTACCACTGATTTTGGCATAATATTTGCAGCCATGGGTTAATGCACAAAATAATCAGCATAGTAATGTTGTCAGGACACAAAAAGGAAGCAGTACAGAAATAGGCCCCACTTGTTTATTTAAGAGCATTTTTTTATTTTTTAATACATAAGAAACTGTTAACGGTTACCTCTAGGAAATAGCACTAGATTAGACAAATGTATATTAAAAGAAGGGACATGTTTTTCATTTTATAAACTTCTGAGCTGCTTAATGCTATGAATTACTTAGTAAAATAGCAATAAGGTAGAGCTGTTAAGTTTTAAAATCATAAAGACCTATAAATTAAGTGATGCCAGTAAGTCATTTGCGTGTGAAGAGAGTTACATTAATGTGTATATTTGTACATATATATTTACATATACACCTGAAAGCACAAAAAATATCTGTAAAAACACACCATAACCCAGTAGTACTTACCTCTGGGGATGAGAGTAGGAGGAACAAGGTAATATTTAACATTCTTCATTATTTGGTTTTTTGCAAATGTATTCACTTATGTGCTACTTAATAGTTAATATCATTTAAACCAGTAAACATTTAATGCTGGCGTAATATTTAAACCAGTAAAAAGGGGAGAATTTTTATAAAATCTTTTTTCCCCTATTTTGGAAGTTCTCCTCCTCCTCCTGGTAACAGCACTCTGAGGGACTGCTCTGACCACATTTTATCTGATTCAATCACAGGGACTACCCCCAACACACACACACCTGAGTCAAGGTCAGGGGTGGGCACATGACCCAAGGTAGGCCAATCAGTTATCTCTCTCAGGAATTTGAATCATGAGCAGAAACACATGGGGACTCTGGAGGCATTTATAAATGAGTCATACTAAGACAGCATCTTAAAAGGCATCCCACGTGTTTCTGAGGCTATTAACCAATACATTTCCTGGGCTCCTGTCTTTCTGAGTTCTGGCTTTTCAATTCTTTCTTTATGTGTCCTTCCAATAAATTCCATTTTTGAAAACAAAACGAATGGAAAGAGAGAGTAACAAATTTATTGAAAACAATAATGAACTCAGGACTGATCACATGGAGTCCATGTTTCCTCTAAGACATTCAGATGGAAATGTCTAATATATTATTGGAAATATGGGTTTGGAACTCAGTAGAGAATAAGAATCGGTGGCACAGACTTAAGAGGTATGAGAATTCTAACCAAAGTATGTGATCCAAGAGAGACAACAGAGTCAAGGATGGGGCTGTGGGAAACACCACCATTTGAGGAAGAAGGGAGAAGTATCAGACACTGTCATTTGCCCACCATAATTGTGTCTAGTGAGGCCTGCCATCCTCAATATTTCTGAGATCTTGAAGGTAATTTCTTGCGTATACCTATCAACTGGGTATTGTCACATGGTTGCAATGGGACTGCACATGTATGATACCTAGTCATTATCATATAACATATAGACAGAGTAGCCGGGTGACTGAATAAGAAATCACACACAGGACAAGATGTTAGATCCTGATAGTGTGGACTGTGTAGGGAGCTTTTGTAACCATTTAAGGTAAAACAGCATATGAGGTGCTCAGTGACCCCTTTTCATGACATAACAATCCACATTCCATGACAAAGAGTTGGGGTCCTCGAGAGAAACAATAGCAGAGCACTGATGTTTTCCTTCGGAGGTCCATCTAAGGCACTTGACATCTGGTGATACAGCACACCTGCCAATTAACACTAGCAAAGACCCCCAGGTGGAGCAGAACACACAACTTTTTTGCTAAAATATGCCATATTAAATCAGAGGTCTAAAAATAATAAATAAACTGGCATTTAATCAATCAATCAATCAGCGGTCATAAACTGATGCTCACCAAGCCCAGTTCAGTCTTAACTGCACATTGGAATCACCTGGAACATTAAAAAATACTCATGACTCACCCTGCCTCCTAAGATTCTGATTTAATTGGCCAGACGTGTGCCTTGGACTTTTAAAAGCTCCCCAGGTGATCCTATGAACAGCCAAGGTTTAGAACCACTGAATGAGCCCATAAATGTTTTGTGTGACCTGTATTACAGTGGCCTGTACAGTATATTTAAATTTTGAAGTTATTTTCCAATAATTAAAAGTTAGTCAATTTCATATACCCAAAATCATCCAGATTTCAGGCTTTCATTGGAATATCTGTACACAGTAGGCCTACATTCCCACAGGACACTATTCAACTGTGCTGAGTTGCAGCCATACCTGATATAAACATTTTCTCTGCACTCCACAATCCTCCTCCACTCATCCCACTATCACCACTACAGGGCGATGACAGTTGCTGCTTATCTTCCTACTTACACTGTGGCTTTCTTTATATCAGTGTGAAGAGAACTGAAATACTAGTGCTTATCACTGTGTCTCTAACAGAAGCAGGAAAGCAAAAGGCAGTCCAAGACAGCCATCTGTTTCATAGGGCCTGCCACTCATTTACAGTACTTGCCTGTTCCCTACAGCATTTGGGTGTGTGCCCTTGGTTTAAATCTAACCACATTTTCCCAGCAGGAGTACCAAAATGCCTCACAGCCTATAGAGCAAAGAGCTGAGAAATGAGAGCTCCCAACTCTAATTATCTCAATAATTAGATGACTCTCTAATACAACAGAAAGCTACATAAAAACAGTGAGAAAAAAAGGGGCCACGCAATGACACCAGAGACTGACTTCCAAAATTAAGGAAATACAAGAAGTTTGAGAATTTGTATTCATTATAAGGGACAAAAGGATCTGGAGCCAAATCTGACTTGTGAGGTATAGAAATGCCTAAACTAGAGTCAAAAAA